>NC_084485.1:78185075-78489276 GCF_030035675.1 Rhineura floridana | reverse complement strand
ATTGTTGAGTTGGCAGGGCTCTCAAAATGCTATGGTTGTCCCAGGACACACAGCCATGACTAGACCAGCCAAATGTTGCCCCAGTGAATTCTCTTTGTAGTAGAGTCCTGCTAAATCAGCAGTTTCCCCCATTAACCAGAGTTGCTGGTGAAGGGCCATCCCATATCCACCCCTAAACATAAGTGGCATTTCCTTGGAAGGAATCTATGCTAGTACCATTAGCATCTACAGGACTGATGTCACAGACACAGGCCAGGATTTACCACCAGATTCCCACCCAGGCCATTTTTTAAATACCTTGCCATTTTCATCTACATTTCCCTTAGAAGTTCTATGCTCACCATCTTCAGCATGCAACAAATTTCTTGCTACAGACTTTTTTTTTTAAGATCTCACTCTCCCTGCCACTATACACAGATGGGGATTTCACTACAGATGGCAAATGATGAATCCAATATTAATAAAAAGCTGCTGTTACTACAGTACTATGGGTAAAAGCTATCTACCTGAAAGCATCCAAAATATTTTTGTATACAAAAAAAGAAGGTAATCAAACTACATCCCCTCTTCCACCGGTAGCAAGAGTCAACCTTTTGAATATATACACAGATTGCAATTTGAAAAAACAGGAGGTATTTCCAATTTCCTCACCCTTCCTATAGAAGAATTCTTCTGCAATGGACATGAACATGGACGGGAATAGTTAAGCCCTGCCTAGAGCCTGAAGAGGTGGACACCATCAGCAAGACCATGTACATAGACCTCTGTCGACCTCCACTTCATAGCTGTGGCAGGGAGCAGTAATATGACTACTGCTGGCTGGGAGGTGAACACCAACTTTAGCCTCCACAGCATCTCTTAGCTGCATCTGCTTCTGTTCCTGCACCTGGAGAATTGTAGCCCAATGAGGAACCAGAAGGTTGAGCCAGCTAGGCCCATCCTGGAGAGCAACTGTAAGAACTTTGCCACAGCTGCAGCTGTTCCTAGGGAGAAGCCTATTGTGTGGGCAATTGTTTTGTGGATGGCAGCTATGTTGTAGTGAGAGCACAAACGCGACTCATGTATGTAGGAAGGATGATTCATGGTGTGCTTGGGTATTTGCTATTTTATCTGTATCAATTTATTGTACTTTTGTATTTACGGTAGTTTTGTTGAATTTTCTTTTGTATTCATCTATTTACTGCTTTGGCAGCCCTGCCCAAAAAACAGTACAGAAATCAACTGATGATGATGAAATGCATTTGGTTCCTACTGGGAAGGCATCACTTTCACAATTGCCCTTCAACTCTCAGACATAAGACTTTCAATCCAGTTAGGCTGAAAAATACCACAGTCGCTTTATACAGATGTGAGAACTATGTCACAGGAAGGAGAACTCATCTGCGCAAAAATTGCCCAGAAGAACAGTGGCATTCACTCCTAGCACTATACTCTTACTGCCAAGAACTTTTTCAAACTTTGGGGTGTGGTGCCACATAATAGTTTTCCCCATAAAGAACAGCTCTATCTTGTGCCTGTAGAACACACTGGATTGCTTTCAATTCCAGGACAAAGCAACAATGGGAAGTGTGCACCCAGAAGATCTCACTGGCCAATCCTTTTCCTTATTCCAAGGAAAGAAAAGTAAATGGAAGACAGCTTGGACTAGAACATTATGGGATGCAAGGAGGGGCACTTTTAGGACAGCATTTGCCTTTTCTTAAGGGAGATCTATGCCCCCACATATTTGCAAACCAGGTGATCAAAACAGAGGATAAAGGGAGAGCAGTTTAAGTCAGACTCAGCCTTACCCTGGATTTATGCATGTAGAACAGCAGGCCTCCCACTGCCAACAGGATTCCCAGGACACTGGGCACCACCACATAAGGCACAGCCATCCCTTGGGTGTCTCTGGCTCCTGGCTCCTTGATGTGCTTGTCTGTGTTCGGAGGAATCAAGTTCGGATCAAAGCTGGGACCTGACATGCTATCCTCCGGTTCCCTGTTCTTGGCCAGGCCCTCTTCTTGTTCTGCTCGTCTCTCTCGGAGTTGGGTGCTGTGCTGTACTCCTGGGGCTCTACCTCTGCTCCCCTGCTCCCCCCAGGAGTAGCTTTCTGGGGATACCTGCCTGGCAGATGACGGACTGTCTGTGGTGACCACCAATCTAGAAAGCTGTTGTGTTGCAGAGACAGGATTCTCAGAGCCAGGCTCAGGAGAGAGTGCTGGGTCACTGGGCAAGAGTGTTGCCCATCTGCCACCGGAGGGCACCCCTGAGCTGTCCACAGAGTGCAAACTGGCAAAAGATGCCAAAGTTAGGCTGGATGCACTGCTGGTGTCAGTCATATCCCAATCAGATGCAAGTCCTGGAATGGCCTCATCCACTTCAGTTGTCTTAAGCCACTGATTACTGAGGGAGGGTTTGGCTGAGCCAGAGAAAGGGGGAGGGAAAGAAGATAATTTACTGGCCCATGTCTGGCTGCTACCAGCTCCAGAGCTAGGGAGAAGAGACCCCATTCCCATGGATTCAGTGTGTTGCTGACTAGGACGAGAGGGATGGGAATGAATGTTTCTGAGCCTGGGGGACCACAGATGCAGGATTAGGGATGGATCCAGGAGGGATGCAGTGTCCATGGACAGAGGGTCAAGCCCCTGTGACACAGCTGCCAATGCTATTTCTTCTGGTGGCGAGGACATGATAGCATCAGTGTTGACCCTGAAATCCATGCTCTCTGCAGCTCCTTGGCCCTTTTGGGTGCTCCTATGCATCCTGGTCCTGGTCCTACCCTCTGACCCGCCTTGAGTCTGCGTGGTGCCAGGCAACTTAGATAGATGGAGAGTGCTGGCAGCTGCCTCTTTGCTGTCCAGCTGGTCTGCAATGGAAGAGAATGGCTCAAAGGTTGGAAGGAGAGAAACTGAGCCTCCCCCATTCATAGAGCTTGTGGCTGGACACTTGCAATCCAGGTCAGTCACCACACCTGAAAGATCCAGAGAAAGAGAAAGAATGGCCATAGAGTAACCAGCCTCCTTTAAAAAAAAAAAGATGCAAGAACGGATGCTTCAAGCTCAAATCAGTCCCTTCCCTCAAAACCACCATGCTAAGACCAGACCTCAGCCTGGGCAGATCAGCACCAAAAGCAACAAAACATGTAAAAACTGGAACAAAGCAGAAGGAGAAAGGCACCCAGGAGGTTTCCAGAGGATAACTGGATGAACGGATGGAATGGAACATTGCAAGATTAGGTAGGGCAGCAACCCCAAGAGCAGGTCAAGCAGCCCAGGATTGCAGAGAGTACAAGGGATACCAAAGAGATCTGAGCACCAACTCTGGAGAAAAGGCATTGGAGCAAGATTCAGCTGGATAGAAAGTTAAAATGAGGAAAATGCCCCAGCGTCTACATTTAGCAGGCACATTCATGGGCAGCAGCAGAAGGAGCCACATGTTACTACATGCCAAGCAAGAATCAAGGCAGGAAGCATGTTAACCCTACTTCACTCTCCTTCCCAGTATCACAGGTGCTGTGCACACAGAGACAGAACATAGAATACAGACTCAAGACAGCTCCTAAAGAAAGACAGTGACTGCATTCTCCACACCAGCACACCCAAGCACCACTCAGAGAAAGGGCAGCGTCCTTGTGCCCATTGGGATGGATATTCAGGGTCACCAACCTAGGAAGTGATTTACTCAAGGATATACAGATCAGCAATAATCCTTAGCACATGAGCATCTTTTAAAGGTGGACAATAGTACCCATACCTGTGGCTCAGGTAAATGACTCTCTTTTAAGCACGATTATTGACAGGGCAATCTCCACTACCGTTCAAGATGGAGACTATAATATTTTAAAGACAATTCTTCCTTAAAGTCAGTTGGGGTGTGTGTGGGGTGTGTGTGTGGGGTGTGTGTGTAAACACCAGAACAAGAATGCAATGCCTTCTCAACCGATCCATCCACGTAGCCCAGCTACCCCACCCACCTGTTTTGACAACCACCACAAGAATGAAATCTACAAATCTTCACAGTGGCCATCAGAAGATCCCAGTTCTGCAGGTCAGATACCGCCATGGTATGCCAAGCCACTTCTGGGATTTTCTTGACATACTTGTGTCTGACCACAAGTAGACAGACAACGTTACCATTTTAAAAGGTCAGAGTACATTTTGACAGTACCTTGCATGACAAAAAACGTCAAGGCTAGAACAAACCCTTCACATGGGCTTTTTACAGCCCTTATCAACGTGTTTCAAAGCTTCTCTTAAGCCATAGGAGTATACATATTTTATTGGGGATAGGGGGAGGTGGAAGCGTCTAAAGCTGACCTCCATAGCATTGAGAGGGGGGAACCCCACAACAGATTCTATGCTAAAAGTCACACTTTGTCCTGTCAAGCATGCTCAGGACCTTGAATGATTGTTGGACCCAAGCACAGGCAGTTTTACCCTTGCCTGAAACCAAAGATGTATTGTGTAGTTTGAAAACATGAAATGTCTATTGACTTAAGCCTCGCACTTTAGCAGTTAGTAATCACACATTACAAGTGTAAATACACAGAGAAGCCTGCTGCACACAAACAAATGCACACAAGCAGAAGCTCTGGATGCTTCATTTAACTCTGGCTTCCCAAACCTGGTGCCTTCCGGATGTTTTGGTGGCTAGGCCAATAGAAGCAGTGGCCCAAAACATCTGGACAGGTTGGGGAACACCAAAGTAACTTATAAGCATGTTGTTCCTCAAATGCTGCCCTGACAGATGTCAACAGATGCAAATCCCAGAAATCTCTACCCATTTACCTGGAGAAGTTGTCCCCTTTCCTTGAGAGTCTGAACACTTCTGGAAGACACTGCTGCAATCATGGCTGAAATTTGCTTTATAAAAGAATTGTTTAGCTTTGCTGAAGTAGCTGTACACCAGCTGCAGCATCTCCTCTGCAGTCAGGTAGAACCTCTTGATGCAGTGCTTTGAGAACCAAACAGAAAGCGCGGGGGGGGGAGAGAGAAATACCAATGAGCCACTATCTGACTCTGTCAGAACAGAACTTCCATCATTAAAAAACTATCCAAGGCAGCCTATGCAGCAAGAGGCAGTCACTGTGACTCAGCAAGGGACCATCTGTTTACAGAAGCAGGTTTCTGCATCTCCAGCAATCAGTGCTGTACTCTGAACTCTCAAGAATTGATTGGGAACCCCATATGGAGAGCACCCAGCAAAGCAAGGGGTATAATAAGTCACAGTAGTGTGGAAAAGAAGTGATATCACTTGTGATGTCACTAGATCCATCAATGAGAATTTTCCTCCCATTGCAAATAACCAGCACATGGGCTGCTTGATTTGCATTAGGATGGCAGTTGAAGCACCATGCATTAAATCCCTCTCCCTTACATCATGGTCATGATCTGACTCAGGGAACCCTGTGTCATCTATTTAAATCATGCACCCTAGGACCAGAGATGCAAATAATGTCATGCCTAGATCAGTCCTAACGGACTGCTAATTTCAAAGGAAAGACTCTAGCTCAGGGATGAGGAACATGTGATCCTCCATCAGCCCCAGGCAGCATATCCAACCATCAAGAATGATAGGAATTGTAGTCCAGCAACTTTGGGAGGTCTAGAGGGTTCTCCACCCCTGCCTAGTAGTGCAGGGACATGCAACATACAAACATGATCAGTTTTCTGCTTTGCTTCTTCATTCACAGCACACAAGATGCAGTTGCCATTTAGTCTCCTAAGCCTCACTACAGCTCTGTTACCATTTGTGAGAACTGCAAGGCTGATCAGCAGAAGTTACCTTGCTCTCATCTTCATCATGTCCATCTTCATCCATGCAGCTTCCAACTTTCAAGTGTAAGACTTTTACCTCTTCTAGCTTCTTATGATTTGGAGTATTGCTCTTGAATTCAATTCCATCAAGAATGTTTTTTAGTGGTGAATGTGCCGCTCTGAGAAAGCATTCAGTGTTGTTCTAGAAGACAATAATGACAGGTGTCTGCCATGGAAAGACTCAGGGCTAGCATCAAAGGTCAGCATTGTATAGCAGCTACCATAATCATAACCCAGAGGTAGCTGCCACTTCACTTGCTTGGAGACAGAAAGTGCAACAGGCAGTACCAGCAAGGATAAAAGTGGCAGCAGTGAAAAGACTCAGTGTCTGCTTGATTTACTTTCTCCCACTGACTAACCATGTGGATTGGGTCCAGAAGGATAGTCCAAGCAAATGGGCAACAATAGTTTTGAGGAATCCCCCCTCCCGGGCAGTTTGCAAAAAAAGGACTCCCCCAAAAAACTGAAGCCATCAGGGAAAATACTCCCATATCCATTCCAGACGGAATACTATTCCATGATACAGATGGCAACTTGAGAGACCCATGACTCGTACAACATCTTGTAGGGAGCTGGGACTGGCAGGAAGAGGCAGCCTGCCAAATCCAAGACTGGTGGTTCAACCACAATCTTATCCTTGCAAGATTTTAGTTCATACGTTCTCTAAATCAGTGGATTTTGACCTATGTTCCAGAGAACCTTGAGGTTCCTCAGAAGATTCATTGAGGATGATTCAGTAAGAAGATCAGGAGTGACAGACAAGCTGCTAGAAAGACAGTTCATCTACCATTACTAATCTTCCTCTACAGCATGCTATTGCAGTAGAGTGCCAACAGGCCAAGCAAGTATCCCATATGAAGTGAGTGCCCCTTCTCAGATACGCCCCAGAATAACCCACAATGCACTGCAACTCTTTGGCATATGTACAAGAGTTCCTCAGCTAAGCTAAAAGCTCAGTGCAAACACAACTCCTACTGAGAGGAAGGGCAGGATATAAATAATAAATAAATAAACAGTAAAAAATATGGTTTAGTGTTTAACGTGTGATGTATGCAAGACTTGCGCTTGCCCGTTTCCTCCTCATCTGGCATGACCACAAGGAATAAATTAGAAGCAACCAATCCCAAACCAGGGCTCCTTGTTTTATGTCCAAACTCAGGTTAGATTAAGCAATGGTTAGAGAATGGACTAGGCTCATAAACCATCACGGTTTGAATAAGCCAGGGTCTTAAAAAAAAAAAAAAACAGGGGTTCCCTGCAGTTGGACATAAAAGTGGTTGGTTTGGACCCAGAGATGAAAACGTCCATTCTATTTGTGCCTGTGCCAGAAGAAGGGAGGGGGGAGTACACGAGCCTGAGGCTTGCATGGGCTCACAATGCAAACCCATACAAACACCATATATTGTTAAGGGGTAGAGAGCCAGTGTGGTGTAGTGGTTAAGGTGTTGGACTACGACCTGGGAGACCAGGGTTTGAATCCCCACATAGCCATGAAGCTCACTGGGTGACCTTGTGCCAGTCACTGCCTCTCAGCCTCATGAAAACCCTATTCATAGGTCGCCGTAAGTTGGAATCAACTTGTAGGCAGTACATTGTTAAGGGGTTCCCTTAAAGGCACAATGTTTAAAACCAGTGTTCTAAACTGGGGGTGGAGAACCTCAGGCCCAGGGGCTGAATGCCTCTCAATCTGGCCCTCAAGATTGCCTGACCGTGACATCTTCCCAAGGCATACCCCTCCCTGGTCCTGCTCTAGTGATTTTACTTGGTGGAAATGTGTCTTTGAACTGTAATACCACCTCTTGCTTGCCTTGATGGAATATGGAGAGTGTAGTATGTCTGGCCATACCCCCTTGTGCCACACCCACCCCAGGTATGTGGCCCCCAGAAGGTTGCCCATGAGGGAATGTGGACCTCAGGCTGAAAAAGCTCTGCACCCCTGTTCTAAACACTAGGAGCTCTTGGGTAAACACACGAATCCCACAGGAGCGGCAACAGCAATGCTGATGCTTGTTTCACATTTCCAACTCACCAGCTCTCTCTCATCCACATACTGAAAGGACCGCAAGCAGGAGGGTTTCATCTGGCTATCAATCTGTAACAAAGCAGCACAGTGTCAAGTCGCAACAACCACCTTAGAGGGCTTTTAGTTTCCTTCATCTAGGAAGCCAGACTACTGGAAGGTATATCCTCTCCAGGCTACACTACTGGGATTTTTTTTCTCTTTTGGGGGTGGGGAATGGAAAGATTCTGGGGGTATCATATGACATAATGCTGCCTACTGCAAAGAGATAGACTAGAGATTTCAACCACCTGCTCCAAAGTAGCCTAAAACGTAGGGGCAGACACGTAGTGACAGTGTGACAAGACTTAGAAAATGACTGCTTAGGTACATAGAACACTTTTAAAAAGTTTTGTGCAGGACTGGTAATCCGGGTTTCAGCTCTGCTAGCCAATTGCATCACTTTGCTGGAATTGCTTAACCCGCCAAGATGCTGCAAATACACCCAGAAACTTTTTGGACCCACCCACCCCCAATGCCCAGAAAATTTCTGGGTAAATTTGCAAGCATCTTAGTTAGGGCTTCTCCACCACACCTCAGCTGAGCACAGGTATTTTAGTTCACAGAAGACACTTTTAATATACACATTACTAGTTTCTGAACTGTGATTTGTCAGAAAATACACACAGCACATTTGAGCAGAAGTGGGATTTGGAGATCTTCAGAGACAGCATACACACGAGCGTATTCTGCTGTGTTCCATGTCAGTGCATCTGGGAAACAACTATTGCAGCAGTCTGTGTTGTGAAGAGGCATTATTGACTTATAGCTATTGAGGCACCTATGAGCTTTGTTAATCCTTACTAAAGCAAACAGGAACCAGACACCTCTCCTCACCCAGAGGCAGAAGTCATGATTCTGCCATCCTCTGCCTTGCATGTCAAGTGCTGACTCAGCATTTTTAAAGAACTTCTCCAGGGATTTGAGACTAGTGCCAGCAGAGAAGTAATCAGGGAATGATTTTCAGCCTCTGAAGCAGGCTGACAAGAGATGGGACTGCCAGGAAGGCATGCTGAAGTGGAAACATTTGCTTAATTATCTGGACAGAGTAGTCACTAGCAACATTTATTCATCAGAGAGAAGCCCAGGTAGAGGCAAGCAAAACGCCCAGCGGCAAAGTTTAAATTCACCGTCCTAGCAGACAGGGAAAACATAAGCAGCAACATCTCATTTTCAGTTTTGGTTTTACCTCTCCTAATGTGATCCAGTTTTCATTTGGCTAAGAGAGCACAAGATTCTGGAGAACCAAGAATAATATTTCTCATGCCAACACAGCAACCATCAGCATGGCAACTTAATCCTTGGCAAGCGGCACAACATTTTTTATTTGCACCCTGGCTTCTTGCAAAGAAACTTAAAGAGGCAGCAGAACAACCATTTTTTAAAAATACAATTCCATCACTTTGCAAGTCAAAATGCACATTTTACAAATCTCTCTCCCCATCACTTTTTAAAATCTGAATGACTACTTCCATTTCATCTTATGTGTTACACGATATTTATGTCTTCATTCATTAGTCTCCTAATTAAGATTTATTACCCATTAAGGTAAGCAAGGCATATTGAGAGAAGAAGTTGCTTTGCAAAAAATGGAGATTTTTTTTTGGGGGGGGGGGAAGAAAGCTACAGACCCCACAGTCTAAACAAGTGAAAGTGATCTTTTTAACTCTTAAGGAAACCAGTGTTAATCCTCCTTCCAAAATGTTTAATTGCCTATTCTAAGTAAAGGTGAGAAGGATAAGGCTTGCAAAAAAGCAAGATTAGAATTTGCAGTACAGTTAATAGTTATTTTCCATACATTTTAAGAATGTGTCACTGTTCAGGAGTCCAAAATGTTTTGAAGACAATTTCTGATATTGAGCCATGCCTTCTTCTGTATATATTTCCACAGTTTTTTTAAAAAAAAGGAAATAATGTAAGAGTTGGCTGCTAGTCAAGAGGTAGCTGTAATGCTAAGCTATAGTTGTGGGTGCAGAGTTAAATTGCTGCTAACTTTTTACTATTCTGACAGAATCTCTATTGAGGAGTGGTTGTGTAATGTTAGCATTAGCCAAATATAGGGAATCACTTTTAGCTAAGAGAAATATGTGAAGAGAAGCTTATTTGTAACAAGTTGGATGTTGTGTTATTCTCAAACAGGAGACAATTAGTACCTATTATGGCCTTGATTCTACATTGTAATTTAGGTAATCCTAAGGCTTTATAACATTATCCTCCAACATTTTCAAAGGTGAAATTTGGGACATGACTGTAACATCCCTAATTTCACATCAAGGCTCACTCTGAGCCTTACCTCCTCACTATTACACATTGTTAAAGGCTTCTCACTGCCTGATGGATGCCATCTACAATTACTCTGCAATAGCTCTAACAACCTTCGTGGCTTGGAAACACTAAGAGGGCAATTTGCTTTAGCCAACAGAATGTACTAGAACTACAAAGTTGTCCTTTGATATACCTCAGCAGCTGAAGTGTGCTAAATGGCAGGCTGTGCACTGCATGATGCCATACCATTTGTCAACATGTGTGCTAGAGACAGAATATGCCAATCTAACTAGTGAGGAATTAGCTTTCCTGGGAAAAGAGCTGAACCCTGAAAAGTAACAATACTGTTGCTCACCACCCCAATCTCCAAGTGGTGAGAGATTTCCAGGGGCCCCTGCACTTACCCAGGGGTTTGGTTTCCTTGGAAAGAAGGTCAGCAGAGACTGTGGTGTGTTTATGAAATATAGTTTCTTTATTTACACACATTCCAACCTGAGCTTAAGATGGAGGGTTTCAAAACATCAGCAGTCCAATAGGTCTGCATTTTCCATCAAGCTTACAGGAAGCACCCTACAGCCATGGTGCAGACAGACAGCCCTTCCTCAAAACACAAGCCTCTCTTAGGTGGGGAGGGGGCTCTCCTGAAGAGTTTCAGTAACAATAGGATCCACCTGGCCCATTCTCCAGTTAATGGGCTCTTGACAGCCCCATTAACCTACCTGGCCACTCTATTAGATTAACAAAAGAAGCTCATCTGACCAGCAGGGATGGTCCACTGCAGAGCCCACCTCCATGTGCAGGGTTCCAAATCAGAGGCTGGAAGGGAACCCATAGAAATAATCTATCTCAACCCCCAAGCCCATAACAATGCTAACAACTCGTATCAACAAACTTCTAAGAAGGCATCCCTCAAAGCCAAAAGGATGGGGACAGTGACTTGCCAGAAATAGGGACAGTTAGCGATACATTCAGGATATAAACGTAGCCTCTCCTATAGACCCAGTCTTAACTCTCCATTTAGTTTTTTAGTTTTTCTATAAACATCAAGAAAATGTTTTTTTTAAAAACAACAAACAAATATTTTTATTAACATTATGAAGCAGTTTAGTGCTTGTGCTTTTTACTCAAGTTACTGCCACCTACCTTCAAAGACAAATCAAGAAATGGTGGCAGGTAAGAGACTTCCAAGTTGGCAGAGAAAGGACCTTAATTTAACCACTATGCTGGACCAGCTCAAGTTTTTGTGCCACCCTATGTAGAATGGGAGAGGGGGTTGCAGAAGAAAACAGTGCTCCTACTTGAGCCAGCAGTATACCCAGAAACACTGAAGAGTAGATTCCAGAGTTCACTCAGTTTATGCATGGGGAGCTGACCAGGACAGAAACAGCACAAAAGCAATGCTTTTTTTGGCAACGCGGGTCCCCTTGGAGCTGCGCCACTCTTAGGCAGGCACATAGTCTGCCTCTATGGTTGAGCTGGCCTGGCACTTCTTTCAAAGTTGGTAGGAAGTGGCAATCCACTATTTACATGCTAGAAGAACTTAGGTTTGTCTCATTAGCCAAATCCACCACCTACTCTTTATCTGGTTCTAGATCAGCCTCTTTGGAACCAAGACTATTATCCTAGCATCTAACGTCTATATGAGCTTGATGCCAGAACTGACACCAGTAAACAGAGGTGAGAAGTCTTGTATTATTTCAAGGGCCTCTTGGCTTCTCCTGGTTTCCATGGGGATGTTACCATTGTGTTAATGGCCCTACCTGAAACCCGAGCAGGGCCCTATCATATTGACCATGAGTTCTACATAGGTGCTGCAGGTATGAAGACCTTATGGTTTCATCCCAAGCAGCTCCAGGCATCTTTTAGTAGTTATACCAATCATCAGATTCCCCACAGGTGGTAAGCAACAAGTCTTATGCAAGTATTTTGATAAGGGGATGGAGGAAGAGCCTGAGGTCTCCCTGCCCTTCTGCAGGGTAAAGTGCCAGCAAGTCCCATTTCCTTATCCATCAGATCCTCCACACACTTCTCTCCAGTTGCCAGTTCCTAAATCAGGACGCCACGTTTCCCAATTACAAAGTCCTTCAGTCAGTCCTACAAAACTAACTTTTTTCTTGGTTACTTCTAGTCCTGTTAACTAATTAATTATTGCCCTTTGTTGCCACAATCTCTTCTCCACTCTCAGTTGCAAGGATCTCCATCCAAGCCTACAGAATTCCTTGCAGGGATGAACAGAGTCAGGATCTTTGCCAATTAATCACAAGGATGACTCTTGCAGCACAGACTTCCCAGCAGTTCCCCAGTAATTTAGGCAGGATCGGGACAAATTCCAGAAAACTGTTCCCAAACAGTTCTGAATCATTCTAACTGGCTCTCCGCATTATAAGAATTCTCTTTTGACAGGTTAAAACAGCCTTAGCACTTCCCAGCTGAAATTATGCATTATTACCATCCTAACAGCCAGTGTGGCGTAGTGGTTAGAGTGATGGACTACGACCTGGGAGACCGGGTTCGAATCCCCACACAGCCATGAAGCTCACTGGGTGACCTTGGGCCAGTCACTGCCTCTCAGCCTCAGAGGGAGGCAATGGTAAACCCCCTCTGAATACCGCTTACCATGAAAATCCTATTCATAGGGTCGCCATAAGTCGGAATCGACTTGAAGGCAGTCCATTTCATTTTTCAGACATCTGTAGAGTGATCCCCACCCCAAAAACCACATTTTAGGGACTCTTCAGAGAGGCAGAGGTAAAATGGGAACAAAAGCAGAACTGCGCCAAAAAACTCTCTTCAGCCTGCAGAAGCTCACAGCACAGTCTAGGCTCTGTCCAGCTAAGCCTCCCTTTCAGTAGCACACTCAGTCTTAGCACTCCCTCCTCACAACACTGGCTCCATTTCTCCCAATTAACATGACTATTTATTCCCATTAAAACCATTCATTCAACGTCCTTTCAAGATCTCTGTTCTGCTCTCAATGCCTAGGTTCCCCTTCCTGCACTTCTGCCCTTAGGGCAAGAAAGGCATGTGAATGAAGAGGCAGTCATTCTAGGCATAGATGGACTAGTCTGTTAAGTTGTCAGTGTTAGTAGCTTTGCGTGTATTTGCTTAAAAATGCAACCCTAAAAAAATCCTCAAGCATCCCTAGCCAGTACAGCAATCTACAAGGCTGCATACACACACATACAGAGGCTTATTATTGTTCTGTCCAGCTAGACTGAACTATTGAACAGCAGGAACACTCTCCTGAGGACTTAGTAGCTTCATGCCATTCCTAGAAGGACTGTATGTGTTTTGGTTTGCTTCGCATTAGGTTCAAACCTGTGGTGGTTTGTTTGCCTCCCTCAGACAAATCACAAGCAGTAAGCCAAGAACGAACCTTGGCTACAGCTTGTGTTATGTCTGGAGAGGGGAAACCCATGAGGCAGAGTTCAGACCCAATGCTAAGGCAAACCATGGCTTAGCTTTAGGTAGCGCAGCAGGACGAGTACCCATGTGTTTGCACATTTATGCTCAGCTATGCCTTTGCTTAGTGCTATGTGCAAACCAGGCCAATGGGCATTAAGCACTTTTGAGGACTTGAAAACACAATACCAGTGTCAAATATTGCTACTGCTTTTGGCCTCATTGTGAAATTTTTCATCTTGACCAACTCTTGTGGGAACCCACAGTACCATTCAGTCTGATACACCAGGCAATAGGGGCCACTCTCCTTCCATAAAGCTAGCATTGCTCAGCCTGGCTGCATTGCTGAACTGGTCTTTACTGCAAAGGTGCCACCAGGACAGGCACTGCCTTTGCCCAGCATAAGGCCCAGGTGGTTCAATTTCTAACCCATGCTTTCCTGCCTTGCTCTCCTTGCTGTACTATTTGTAAAAGAACTCACCAGATCAGACAGGCTCCTTAGGTGAGAATCAGTGATGAGCCGATTGCACCCTCTGTGGTTCTGTTCTGCCCCATGGATAGTGCAGGCTGCAAGGAGGAGCAAGGCCAATACAACGTGGGCGGTCATGTTTTTCTGTACAACAAATTAGAAAGTGTCAGGATTAAATATGGAGGTAGTCCGTCCCCTTATGCACCCCTCTGCCTCTGTAAATAAAAACCGCCCAAGAATATTCCTAAGAACATAAAAACAGCCATGCTGGATCAAGCTAAAAGCCCATCTCGCCCAGCAACCTGTTTCCCACAATGACCAACCAGATGCCTGTGGGAAGCCCACAAGCAGGATCTGAGCGCACCACAACTCTCCCCACTTGTGCTCCCCAGCAACTGGTATTCAGAAGCACTCCACCTCCAATACTGGAGGTAGACGATAGCCACCATGGCTATTAGCCAGCCTCATCCTCCATGAAACCCTTTTTAAAGCCATCCAAGTTGGTGGCCACCATTGTCTCTTGTGGGAGCAAATTCTTAATTTAGCCATGCACTGAATGAAGAAGTACTTGGTTTTGTCCATCGAAGTACTTGGTTTTGTCCATCCTGAATCTTTCAACATTTGGCTTCATTGGATGGCTACGGTTTCTGGGATTATGAGAGAGGGAGAAAAACTCTATCTACTTTCTCCTCTCTCAATCTCATTCTGTTTCTGTTCAATGTAAATCTACATTAAAAAATGCATCCCAAAACACTTAATTCTGGCTAACCTGGTATTACGCCTATTTTGCTATTTTTAAATACAATACAATGTCACAACATTTACTTAACTCTTTTTACAAGACTCTCCATTAGTTTCTCCTTTGCAGTGTGGTTTGCCACACATTATCCTTCCAAGCCACAACTGCTGGAGAATCATTAACATTCCCCCCATCACCACCCCCAAATATCTAGTCATAACATCTTACTAAAGGAGATTTGAGATGATGGTTACATCTAAGAATTATTAAACCTCATCTGGATAGAGATGTAGTCGATATGACTGCAGCTCATGTTTTTAAAAAGAGAGTTAAGATTTTAACTATTGTGTTATTTCCTTCCATGACTTATACTTTTCATGCTTTCCCACTAGGCCTTCTTGTGCAAGGAAGTTGCCATTATATATATAAATCTACACTTTGGGCATGACTCCAAAGATAACTGTTTTGCTCCAAAGATAACTGTTTCTCTCTGCCACCCATGATGACCTGCAGAAAGCTCTATGCGTATCTATTTATGGAGTCTGCACCATTTACTACACAGGCATTAAACAGCAGACATAAGGAAGCCCAGCGGTGTCCTACTTCTCGACTGATGCTTCTGCTATGTGTAACATTTTAGAGCACAAGTGGACCCTCCCAAGCAGGTTCTGAAGAGTTAAATCTGGCTTCCAAGCATTCCTTTCCCATTCCTCCCCCCCCCCTTTTCCGTGTTCTTTTTAGGAGACAGAGAGGTCAGCTGCAGCCAAGCTGGGAATTTCCCAATTCTTAGGGCTCAGCTGGATTTTGCACATTCAGATGAAGATGCCTTTGCCAGCCTGTGACAGCGCTGTTTTTTTCCCCATGCAGAGAGGAAACTAAAACCACCCTTACTGCTACACAATGTGTTGGAAGTGAGGAATTTTTTTAATCCAAGTTCTCTTATGATTAATCAGCCTTCCTTTCTTATCCCTCTCCTCTTCCAAGTCACTTTATCTTCCTTTTATTGAAGTGTCTTACATAGCACCAAATTCCATTTTCCAAGCAACAGCAAACAGCCTGAAATTGCTCAGGCTGCAACTGGAAGCAAGAAGTTGAGGCCTTCAACTGGGAATTTCCCTCCTTTGCATTTCTTGCCAATTCTGCTATTCCATCCAAATCCAAATCGCAGAGGTTAACAAAAATGAACATGTATCTTTTGTTTCTTCCATGGAGCATTAGTTCTGGGATGCAGCACCACAAGACACCACTGTGACTACCCTCTTTGAGGGATGAGGAATTGTTTCAGACAGAGACCAAAACTATACAACAGCCAATTGAGCAATGCTAAGGGGGGGGAGGGGTGGTGGCTCTAGTCTAACTCAGATTCAGGCAACCACCAACGTCCTTGAAATCATTTTACATAGATGTCATACGTCCTTGTTCAAGACAGCCAACACTGGCCATTGCCAGAGATGAAAAACTGTCGGTCCAGCTACTTTCCCAATATTAACAGAGGCTCATCTCCAGGTGCTCCCTTGCAAAGCTGGGCACTTGGATGTTACCCAGCAGCCTCCTAACCAGAGTACTTACTGCCTTCTCCCACATGAACCAGCCTAGATGTTGATGTTGGCCTCAGAGGCCCTGCTCATAGTCCGTGGCAAGGTGGGTGGTGATCGGAGACAGAGACAACTATCTGTGGAATTCCCTCCGCAGGAACAATATGGTAGGTAGCTAATGGCAGGATGGATGGACAGTTTGTTTTAACATTCTCAAAGTGTCTTACAGTTCTGTTGTGAGGAACATATGTTTTCTGTAACTAACTCCTCGGTATCAGTGCAGAAAAGATCTCCATAGAACAATGGAGGCACCCCCACTTTGGCCAGTAATATATAACACACACCAGACTTTCCCCCCTATGATTACCTCACCATCACTCTTCACACCATGTATTTCATGTTCTAGCAACCGCCATGAAATCTCCGATGCCACTCAGAAGAGTGAGAGACTATTCCTTCCCACTCTCTTTGTCTATTCTTTCATACTCTTCCTTCTCTGTTAGCCCAGGCCACCTTTCCACAACTTGATGTTCTCTAGATGTTTTGGAGTACAACTTTCATGATCCCCAGCCATCTGGAGGGCACAAGGATAGGAAAGGCTGGCCTAGGCATTTAATTCCTACATCCTTCCTATTCAAGCAGAGAGTCCCTCCCTTACATGCCCTTGCATGTTCACACACCTTGTTCCTTGGCATTTTCCATTCCAAGACACTTTATATCAAGCTCATGTGACACTCATTTTATGTCATTGCATCCAGCAGCAAAAAATGCTGTGGTCCTGGGAAATCCCCCCAAATGCACCTAGCCTTCCATCCACTCACTGGGCACAGAAAATAGGCACCATAAATAAAGAAATAAAGAAAAAAGGGGAAGGAATAATAAAAACATTAAGCATTCAGATTTGGAAAAAGCTCCCATGCTTGGTTTATTTAACCTTGCCCAGTCACAGAAAGTTTTGAAGATTAAAGTTTCTATCCCTACTACAGGTGGGTGAGTGCATGCAGAGTTTCAAGTATTAGGAGCTTCTACAGTATTTCACTGTAAAAAGTTTTTTAATCCTTATCTTGTCCAGAATCAAGACATTCTGCTACTAGAGGTGAAGGACAATCTACACACACACACGGTCCACATATAGACACTGATCCAACTGACAGCTGACTCTTCAACACTGGTAACAGGACAGTAACCTCCACTGCACCCAAGGGTAGCAAGCTAGCTTTAGAGGGCACAGAGCAGGCTGCATGGTAGGCACCCTGTTCTCTCCTCCAACACCTCCCCACTGCTTCCCCACTCCTCAGCATCTGCTACTCTATCCAGTAGTAAGGTTGACCCTGCTGGTTCAGCCTAACAACCTGCAAGGAATATAACAAGGGAAGCTCAGAGGATGGCAACAAGGGAGAGGGCTTTCTCAGTGGTGGCCCTCAAATTATGGAATGATATTTTTGATGAGCTGCACCTGGCGCCAACACTGTATCTTTTTGGCGCCAGGTCAAGACTTTCCTCTTCTCCCAGGCATGTGTTTTTATTTTTTTTTTTAAAAAAGTGTTTTAAATTTGTATATTTGTTTTTAATGTTTTTAATTGCTGTAAACCGCCCAGAGAGCTTCGGCTATGGGTCGGTATACAAATCTAATTAATAATAATAATAATAATAATAATAATAATAATAATAATAATAATAAAAAACAGATAACTGCATTTTGTAGGTTGAGAGTAGAGCCTGAGAGGCAGTCTCACCCTCTGAACTGGAAAGCTTGTCCTTTCACACTGGGCATAGATGCATCACCATTCATCACTAGCAAGGGAAAGCACTCTGCATATGCTTAAAGACATCCCTTTTATTTCTGGGTTGCAAGGCAGAGCCCAGGCAATCTCAGGTCCAAACTCAGATCTCAGCAAAACACCCCCATATTGGCATCACAATGCTTTTGTACTGGCGTGTAGCTTCAAAGCCTGCATACGGTCGCCGAATAAAAGGTAATCCAACAATCCTTTTCTTTTCTAAGATCATGTGGGCAGCTCCACTCCAGCCAATATTTACACTGTGAATGCTAGACAGCCTCACGGCATATGATGCTAACAAGACAACCTAATTAATTATAGTGCTGCAAAAATTTCCAATACCAAGCAACAACCAAAGAAAACTAAAGCTGTCGTCCCTAACCCCTTTGTACCTGGGAGTAAGACCAGCTGAATTCAATAGGATTTACTTCTGAAGAGACATAGAACCATAGAATAGTAGAGTTGGAAGGGGCCTATAAGGCCATCAAGTCCAACCCCCTGCTCAATGTCGGAATCAAAACCAAAGCATTCCCGACAGATGGCTGTCCAGCTGCCTCTTGAATGCCTCCAGTGGCGGAGAGCCCACTACCTCTCTAGGTAATTGGTTCCATTGTTGTATGGCTCTACTTGTTAGGAAGTTTTTGGTTAGGCTTGCACTGCAACTATCCGAGCCTACAGCCCCATGCACACTTACTTGGGGACTAAATACTGTTGAAGAGGCAGACACCCAAGACGGCTGTCTCGTCTCTTAAGCCTTTGACACCATGCCGCGTCTGTGCAGAATGACCGGAGAGGGAGGGGGCGTGAAAGGGGAGGTGGAAAGGCAGAGAAGGACCAGAAGACAGGCAAAAGAGAAGCCGAAGTACTTGGATCTAGGCTAAGGCACAAAGAAAGACGGGGGTGCCCCCAAGTACAAGCCCTTAGTTAAGTCGGCACACTTGGGATGTAAAAAGTTAAAAACCGAGAGCGGCGGCACGGATACACGACTCGGCGTCCGCATACACTGACAACCCGCCCCCCTCCAGTCAAACCACCTGGGGGTAAAGTTGACACCAACAAGGGCGGACCTCCGCGCGCTTAGTCGGAAGCAAGCCCTAATTAAGCTCAGGGTAAATATGCCTAGGAGCGGGCTCCGTGGCTGCGATCCCAGGCGTCAACTTACTCGTAAGTAAACACCCCAGGACTCAACAGGGACGCAAAACCCTGCAGGGCTCCGGAGACCCAAGCTACGAAAACTCTTGCTATTGTATCGGCGTAAGTGAATGGCTCAGATTCAGAAAACGGCGGGAGGAGGAGGAGGGCGAGAAATCGGCCGGGCCCTCCGAGCGTGCTCCTCTACAGTACCCCAGGGGGCACTTACCTTTGCCCCGCACACGCCCACTCCAAAAACTGCCAAATCCGTTGATTTAAGATCCGGCTTTGCGAGAGAGCAGAGGGCGCGCCTTTTTTTCGCAAGCTAATATCCCGTTTGCAGCGCAGCGGCCGGCGAGGGGGGCTGGGACTTGTTTCACTTTGCGCGAAGCCCAGGAAATGCTGCCTGTGACCTACTGTTACTCTCCGTCCTTACTGCCGCCTGCCTCGCTCTTGGCCTTATAAAGAGGTCCCTCCGGAGCATGTGGTTTACGGGAAATCACCTTGGATCGCCGCCACGCTCCCTCCCTCGCCGGCCTTCCCCCACTTTATTTTATTTTATTTATTTTTGTCAGCTCTGCTTTAGTCCCTTCTCCAGACTTGTCACTGAAATATGAAGCTGCAGAACTACGCAAAGCTTAAAGGTGGTTTTTCTCACCCCCCTTAATCCCTTCTTTATGATGGGCCTCATCATCACCATGCCCCGTGCGTTCACCTGGGAATTTCTTTCCTAACCCTAATCCTGAATTTGTACATAAGCATCAAAGCTCCTCTTGTTGCAGCAGTTACCAATTCACATAGCTCAAGGACGACAGAGCTGGACTCAGTTCTTGAAGTCTATGCATGTCTACTCAAAAGTAAGTCCCATTGAGTTCAATGGGGCTTCCTTCCAGGTAAGCCTCAGGCTGCAATCCTATACCCTATACTGCTTAAGGCTGCAGTCCTATAACCACTTCCGTAGCAGCAATACTATACCCACTTACCAGGAGTAAGTCTTTTATACACCCTGTTGATAATGCGCTCTGCAGGTGAGGGCCTCCTGCAGATCCATCTTATCAGGAGGCCTGTTCCACACAACATAAGAAGTGGACCTTTAGTGTTGGCGCACCTACCCTTTGGCATTTCTTCCCCTTAAGTATTAGATAGGCACCATCTCTGTTATCTTTTCAGCGCCTGTTGAAGATCCTCCTCTTTCAACAAGCCTTTTAAGTAGAGACCTTATCCCAGTCTCTGTTGGAATTGCTTTTTAAGATTTTTTTAAAAGATGATTTTAAATGTTTTGTTTTAATATTCTTTTTTAGAATATTCTTTTAAAATATTCTTTTTTAGTGGTTTTGTTTGCCACAGTGGGCACCTTCTGGGAGGAAGGGCGGGATATAAATGTAATAAATAAATAAATAAATAATAAATTAAACTCACGGGGATAGGACATCCCACCAGAGATGTATAGGATTGTACTGCAGATCCCACTTAAGTCTAAGGAGTCACTTGTGTAGCTCTGAGCAAGTTCTTTCTTGGACTCTGGCTGCAGTCCTATACCCACTTACCTGGGAGTAAGTCTCATTGAATTTAATGTAATTTATTTCAAAAGACTGACACGTATAGGATTGCACTGTTAGTTACTCATCTGTAAAATGGGGATAATAGTGGCCTACTGTACAGGGCTGTAATGTGAGTAAACATAATTAAGATGATAACATTCAGAAAAGGACTAGCAGCAAGTCTTGGCACACTAAAACCATGGGCCAAACTGTTAAAACTAACCAAAATGTGCAGAAATTTCAAAACATGCCATATAAATCAACCATGCATGTTTTAATTTGGGGAGTGGAAGTGACCCCACCCCATGTCGCTTTCCTGAGTTTGTCTGCCATCAACTACCTGCTGGTGGACTGTCCAAGCAGACATTTGATTATTTGTTTATTTATTTATCACATTTCTATCCCACCTTTTCTCCAAAGAGCTCAAGGTGGCATACATGGTTCTCCCCCTCCTCATTTAATTCCCACAACAACCCTTTGAAGTAGGTTAGGCAGTGAGTGGCCCAAGTGAGCTTCATGGCTGAGTGGGAATTTGAACCCTGGTCTCCAAGGTCCTAGTCTGACACACTAACTCCTACATCACACTGAGCCCCCTGCCCACATACCTCAGGATCTTCTAATCCAGAAACCCTGTGCATTTACTTGTATGGTAGATGCATGCACAACCCTCTCAGGAGTCCTTGAAGGCAAAATGGAGACAAAGAGTGCAGCTTGTATTGTTGACATAAAAATGTGTTGTGTTTCCATCTGAGAAACTGCAGGGCAGTTCTATGACATGATATACAAGCACCCCAAAACCAAGATGGGCACCTGCCATTATTCTGATGTTATAGAAACTCAGTGGTGTGTGGTGGCTGGCCCCCACATGAAAAGCCAAACTGAAGGAAGGAAAAGGGCTTGGGGATTTTCAGCACATCAGTTTAACTATGTTGTATCCAACCATAAGAAGATCCTCTTAATGTATAAGATATTCTCCTTGCAGAAGTTTATTGCAGGGTGGAGGGTGGATGTACCAAGTAGGATCTGTATTTTAGTATGCATAAATAATCAATTGTCTATCAGTTTTTAAAAACTAAACCAAACTAAAATTATCCTGTACTGAACAATTGTTCACATTTAGGAAACAGTAATCATTTTGATACCTTTACAAAGAGGTCCAATGTGCAATTCTTTATAGATGGATTTATCACTGATCCCTTCCATGCTACACCTCTCCAGTCGTTACACAAGTATTTCCTGTATAGTAAATATTGGAAGAATGAGATGGAGGAGGGCTATTATGGATATTACATGGCACTATTAATTTCAACTGCATTTGGGTGAAATCATTAGCATAAGCAAAACGATAAGTAAGCTGCTAGTGGTTCACTTCCCACCAGTTGAGATTATCTTATACATCTATATGGGCCGATAGCTAGCATTAGTATTTTCAACTTAGGCTGCAATCCAATGCATGTCTACCCAAAAGTAGGCCCACTGGGTTCAATGGGACTTATTACCAGGTAAGTGCGTAGTGGATTGCAGCCTTACTTTCATTGTAGCCAAACATGCAATTGTCAATTCCCTACAACATCATTTTATATGCAGCAGGAGCAAATGAGGCCATTGTTGAAGTGCAGTGATGACAAGATGTGCTATGAAATATTCTTTTTTTCTTTGCCAGTTTGTAGGCATCTAATCCTGATGACACCATAACACTTTAATACTAATGTGGCCATTAGTATTGATGCTCCTATCACAATTTTTCTTTTCAGTTTTGTCATTCGCAAAACCCCTACACAAAATCCAATTTCAGCTTTAGAGAATTTGGTGTGGTGCATGAGTGCTTCAGCAATGAATGTACTGCTTACAAGCGTGAATGGAATGCATGGGTGACGTGGTGGGAGTGTTGTGTTGTTTTGCATTGTGTGTTTCCATACATGTGGAAACTTTACAGAATTTTACAAAATGTAGGGAAACAATGAGGTACCTCACTGCAGAACTATTGTTTGAGGCCCACAAAAATCAGGCTGCTAGAGAAAATATAATGTATGCAGATGCAAGTGGAAACTGCACTGGTAATTATTACTGCTGTTATGACAATAAAACCTTTACAATCATATTGAACTAATGAACTTAAAGTATAAAGCCCCATCAAAATATGCTTTTGGATTTTCCCAAACTATAGAAGTCTGGAGGTAAGGTCAGTATAAAGTTCCAATTCAGATCAGAATCAATTTGGAATTCTAGCTATAACAGCAAAAATACAGTGCAAATCAAATAGTAGTAAGTCCCACGAGTTCAAGTTCAGAAATCACTGGGTATAGGATTGCAGCCCTGTATGTAACATTATTTGACTGATAGGGTGTTCACCGCATTCTGCTTAAATAAACCAGAGCTGATATTAGGGAAAAACCACTTTTGCCAATTTGCTGCAGAAGGTAGCTGTGGACAGGACTGATTGCTTTGTGGCTGTGATGAATCCACCTCCCCCTAATCTTTGGAGTGGTTTCACAATTCTTTTTAAATTGATTGTGTTTTTTTTAAATAAAACAAAGCTTTACATAAATATATAAATGAATGAGTGTATATGCAGCATTTTAAAAAAGTTGGACAGCCTATCTGAACATGGGGAGAGAGGCAAAATTGATTACTGAAGTAACATTAGAATTGCTGGTATACAATATAACTCTGTCATCAACTGTGCAAAGGCAGGAAAGAGCTGGGCCCATCTTGTAGGAGAAAAAAATGGCAATGACTTAAATGTTACTTCTTCCACACACTATAATCCTAACCCTACATACCTGGGAGTAAGCCTTGCAGAACTCAGCAGGACTTACTTCTGAGCAGACGTGGTTAGGGCTGTGCTGTTCATCTCCTATGCAACTGAAGGTCTTTAACCAAGATAGTGATAGAACAAGGAAGGATGGACTACAACTTGTATGGACATACAAGTGTTTGTGTTTGAAGTGGCAGCAAGAGTATTTGCAGTTCTATTCAAAAGAGGTTTTATATTATGTAATGCATAAACTCATAAAATTGTTGATCTAAATAATTCCCATTTCAGTCAGAAACCTTTAAATGTATTTTCTAAACCCAGAAAAAGTATTTACTGACATTATTAAACAGCAATTTAAGTGACTGCTAACATAATACATTTTTAACCATTCAGGACATTTAAAGACTCAGAAATTATTTTCCATTCATCTCTACACCAAATGAAGTGTGCAAGCCCCAAAACATATTATTTCCAAGGCAGGTGATGGAATTTACATTCTGCTCTGCCATAGGCTGCTTCCACTTTAAGGGCCTGGAGTCAATCATTTCAAATTACTCAGCTGCCTGCACATTCCAGAGTGATTTATAAATGCTCAGTGCTGCCCTCTCCAATCTTAAAGGCCCAGTGCTGTTAAGCTCATAAATTTTAAATAGTATTACAATTTAGCAAGCTTCTGAAAGGTCCATAGCTCAGAGGTAGAGTGTTTGCTTTGCCTGCAGAAGGTCCCAGGTTCAATCCCTGGCATCTCCAGGTACGGCTGGGAAAGACTCCTGTCTGAAATTCAGGTGAACTGTTGCCAGTCAGTGTAGATCAGTGGTCCCCAGATGTTTTTCCCCAGGCACCACTTGAAAACTGCTGAGGGTCTTGGCAGACCACTTAATGACTTTTCTGCCTGTTACAGCAATTGCAATGCACTGTGCTAGATGCTGCATGATTTTGTATTGTATTTTTTTGCTTCTTTTATTTCTTATGTATTGTATTTTAGTATTACAATTTGCATTCCACAGAACTCAGATGGTAATACAATAAAAAATGTAAGAAATAAAAGAAGCAATCAAATACAATTAACAATCAATAAGCATATTTAATGCAGACATGCTGCCAACCAGCTGAATGAAGCTCAGGGACCACTGGTGGTCCACGGGCCACACTTTGGGAACCTCTGGTGTAGATAGTACTGAGCTGGATGGACTAATGGTCTGACTCAGTAAACATAAACCAAAAAAGCATAAACGGGCTGCTGATCAAAGAGTTTTTCATCTTCATTATCCTCGTAATCGCCTTCACCTTTAATTTAAAAGGCATCTAAAATTACCAGGCTTTTTCAATAAATTTTTAAGGACAATTCCCCACCCACAGGCTCACAGCTGAAAACTGATGTGCATGATAGGACGAGAATGGGAGTGAAACATGGAGGAAAGTGAAAAGGTGGACTAGTGGGAAGGGGACCATTCAGGTTAGATCTAGCTCCTGAGTAGGGTTGCCAGGTTCAGGGCCTGAGACTGATCCTGTATCTTTAGGAGAAGAGAAAGTCAGCCAAGTGCAGGTGTTCTTGCAATGCTGTAATGGGAAAAACCACAAGGTGGAATTCTCCCTTCCCCCTGCACAACTTTTAAAGATACAGAAGACCCCTTGGTTGCCTGGTCCGGCTTCCACTCACCACTCACCGCTCAGAGGCACATGTTACCAAATTCTTCCAAGCCACACAGGAAGTGGAATGGACTTAAAGTTGGATAGAAATAGCTGTGGGCTATAGGTACGTTCTTAAACCGCAAGGTTTTTTTGCCTATTAATTAATTTCCCTGCTTTTTAATCTGGGTGGTAAGAAATAGGATCCTGTACAAGTTTGCTGAGAATGGATTGATCATTTGCATGCTTATTTAGTTCAATGGGATTTACTCCCCTGCAATCATGCTTAGGATAGGTGAAACTTGCCACAGAGGAGGAGGGAGGGAAGGAAATGCAGGGGGGGACTGGGAGGGGAGCAGGCAGGAGGGGGAGGGGTGGAGGACAGGTTTGATCATGTTCACGTTTATTGAATTCAGTGTGATTTACTCCCGTGCAGTCATGCTTAGGATAGGTAAAACTGATGGGGGGGGGAGGGCTGGAGCAGGCAGGGGAGGAGGAAGAAGGAAGAGGGGATGGGAGGAGGAGAGGAGAGGGGAAGGAGAGAGAAAGTAGGTCTGATCATTTGCATACTTATTGAGTTCAATGGAATTTACTCCTATGCAATCTTGGTTAGGATAGGAAAAACTGACCATGGGGTAGGAGAAATGGGAGTGGGAAGGGGAAGGAGTGTATTGGAGGAGGGCAAAGGCAGGGGGAGGGGAGGGGCAAGAGGGAAGGGATAGGAAGGAGGAGAAGGGAGGGAGGATTTGATCATTTGCATACTTTTTGAGTTCAGTGGGATTTATTTCTATGCAATCGTGTTTGAAAATGGAAATGGACGGCCTTCAAGTCGATCCCCACCTATGGCAACCCTTTGAATAGGGTTTTCATGGTAAACGGTATTCAGAAGTGGTTTCACCATTGCCTTCCTCTGAGGCTGAGAGGCAGTGACTGGCCCAAGGTCACCCAGTCAGCTTTATGGCTGTGTGGGGATTTGAACCCGGTCTCCCAGGTCATAGTCCAACACTGACCCAGGGAAGGGGCAGGGAGGAGAGGGGGAGGAGATTGGGTGGATGAACACTGGGCAGAAGGGAAGCCCCTTTCAATTCCCAAAGGAAAACATTGTGAACAGTATCATTCTTTTTCAGGGTTTCCTCCACCTTTTTATTCTACAGCAGGCACACGTAGCCTCCCACCCAAATTTAAACCCAAGCTGTCCCTGGCCACATCCACACCAGGCCTTTATTTCACTTTGGACAGTCATGGCTTCTCTCAAAGAATCCTGGGAAGTGTAGTTAGTGAAGGGTGCTGAGAGTTGCTAGGAGATGCCCTGTTCCCTTTACAGACTTTCAATCGGAGTGGCTGACTTAAACCAGTATGGCCACTGGAGCTTTCTTAGTGGAACAGGAGTCTCCTCTCAGCACCCTTCACAAACTACACTTCTCAGAATTCTCTAAGAGAAGCCATGACTGTCTCAAGTGAAATCAAAGTCTGGTGTAGGTGTGGCCGCCTGATTAGCCAAGCCAAGCAGCTGTGAGGCTTTTAGAACACTGACAGTTGGTTCTTACTGAGCATGCCCTGTGTTATCATAGGCTGCCAGCCAAAATTTATTAAATTAATTAAAAATCAGCCAGGCATTTTTTAAACTTTTAAACCGCAGAAGATGAAGGTCAGAGTATGGGGCAAGGTCAGTATTAGGATTACACGTACTCTGTGAATATGGCTGATTTTTAATGAATTTCAACAGATTATGAGACCTCTCAGAAAAAAGTCCAAAAGGGCTCTGGAGTTTTTTCCCTCTCTTTTTAGACTTTGAACTCTCTATTCTCTCTGACTGTTTTGTGTATCGCCATGAATATTGAGAGGGTTGTTAAGCAAGCGTTTCTGAGTTCAGAACTATAAGTTTTGTAAGGTTTTTTTTTAAAATGAGCTTATGGGAAGGATCAGAATGGCATGGGGGCTATTTTCAATTTAACATTGCGGAATGTGAAAAACCCATGCTGGCTATAGTATACAGCCACTCCTGTGGCTGTATAATATATGGGAATTGAATATCACAATATTGGAAGTAAGCTGGAATGTACTATAAAAGGTCAAAAAGATCCACAGCTCTCCCTTGGGAACTGCCACACACTCCTCTGCATGATTCTTCTTTTTTAAAAGAAATTTTACTGAAATGTTCACAATATACAAATAATTAAGCATAAACTATACAGAATTCAAACAATTATTGTTCAAAATTCAAACAACAAATTATAATTCATAAAACAATGCAATCATAATCATACAAAAATCAGAATAGAATAATAAAATTAAAATAAATAAAAAGAAAAAAGCTGGAAGAAATAAATAAAATGAAGCATACATGGAAATTCACATAAATTCAACATCCATTTGCCCAAAATTCTTGAGTTCACACACCCTACTGTTCAAATTCCAATCACCTAGCTCCACTGAACAACATTCATCCAGTTGTCAAAACTGTTGCCCCCTCCCCTCCCCTATGACTGGTTGCTGTGTCTGTCTTTCATTTAAAGTGGTAATGTGTGCGTTTGCTACAACTATGCTAATAGGAAAAGGGCTACTTGTGGCTTTTGTTTCCATTGTGGGAGGACTCAATGGGTGTTCTGGTGGTGGTTACCAAGGGAGGAGGTAGATTCAGTTGCTACCAACGTTTCTGTCCCACTCATTATCAGCTGAGTTGATGATGTGATGGCAGGAAAAGGAAAGAAAAAAGAGAGATGTCCCAATCAGCAAATGGGGGAAAAGACTAAACTGATGAATTTCTCTATCTTGGGAACTCTGACTAAGCATAGTCTAATGGGCATTCTTCTCTACAAATGTGATTTGCAGAACAGGTCCCTACAGTTCAGACTGAGCTCCAATCACTTGCTGGAGTATTCTTAATTTGGACCACATGCTTCTATGTCCAGAATATAAGATGAACTATGCATCTTTCTGTTTATCTTAAACTGGGAAGCCACAACAACTCATTTGTCTATTCATACTTTAGTTGAACTACTAAGATCTACCCTGTTCATCATTCCCATATGTATAACAAACCCTCACTCTGATGTGCTGAAACTGGAATAATTTGTTATGTGCCTTCAAGTTGATTAGGACTTATGGTGACCCTATGAATCAGTGACCTCCAGTAGCATCTGTCGTGAACCACCCTGTTCTTATAAGTTCAGGTCTGTGGCTTCCTTGATGGAATTAATCCATCTCTTGTTTGGCCTTCCTCTTTTTCTACTCCCTTCTGTTTTTCCCAGCAATGTTCTCTTTTCTAGTGAATTGTGTCTTCTCATTATATGTCCAAAGTATGATAACCTCAGTTTCATCATTTTAGCTTCTAGTGACAGTTCTGGTGTAATTAGTTGTAACACCCAATTATTTGTCTTTGTCACAGTCCATGGTACGCGCAAAGCTCTCTTCCAACACCACATTTCAAATGAGTTGATATTTCTCTTATCCACTTTTTTCACTGTCCAACTTTCACATCCATACATAGAGATCAGGAATACCATGGTCTGAATCATCCTGATTGTTCAGTGATACATCTTTGCATTTGAGGACCTTTTCTAGTTCTCTCATAGCTGCCCTCCCCAGTCCTAGCATTCTTATTTCTTGACTATAGTCTCCATTTTGGTTAATGACTGCCAAGGTATTGATAATCCTTGACAAGTTGGATGTCTTTGTTGTCAACTTTAAAGTTAGATAAATCTTCTGTTGTCATTACTTTAATATTCTTGACATTCAGCTATAGTCCAAGTAGGGTTACAAAATACACCCCTGTCTCACACCCTTTCCAATTGGGAACCAATCGGTTTCTCCATATTCTGTCCTTACAGTAGCCTCTTGTCCAGAGTATAGGTTGCGCATCAGAACAATCAGATGCTGTGGCACCCCTATTTCTTTTTAAGGCATTCCATAGTTTTTCATGATCTACACAATCAAAGGCTTTGCTGTAATCTATAAAGCACAGGGTGATTTCCTTTTGAAATTCCTTGGTTCGTTCCATTATCCAACATATCTTTGCAATATGATCTCTGGTACGTCTTCCCTTTCTAAATCCAGCTTGGACATCTGGCTTTTCTTGCTTCCTATATGGTAAGATCCTTTGTTGTAGAATCTTGAGCATTACTTTACTTGCATGGGATATTAAGGCAATAGCTCGATAATTACTGCATTCCCTGGGATCCCCTTGCTTTGGAATTGGGATGTATATTGGACCCTTCCAGTCTGTGAGCCATTGTTTAGTTTTCCATATTTGTTGACAAATCTTTGTCAAAATTTGAACAGATTCAGTGTCAGTAGCTTGTAGCAATTCTATTGGTATGCCATCTGTTCCTGGTGATTTGTTTCTTCCAAGTATTTTAAGAGCAGCTTTCACCTCGCATTCTAAAATTACTGGTTCTTCATCATACGATTCCTCTGTTAATGAATCTGTCATCCTGGCATCTCTTTTATATAGTTCTTCAGTGTACTGCTTGCATCTTCCTTTTATTTCATCTTGGTCAGTCAGTGTGTTCCCCTGTTGATTATTCAACATCCCTACCCTTGGTTTAAATTTCTCTTTAATTTCTCTAATCTTTTTGAATAAGGTTCTTGTTCTACCCTTTTTGTTGTCCTCTTCTATTTCTATACAATCACCATTGTAATAGTTCTCTTTGTCCCTACACACTAGTCACTGTATTGTTGCATTTAGGGTTCTAACCGTGTTTCTACCTCATTTTGCTTTTGCTTTTCTTCTCTCTTTAACCATTTTAAGATTCTCTCTTTTTAGCTAGAGGTATTGTCTTTTTGCATTCTTCCCTGATAATGTCTCTGACTTCAATCCATAGTTCTTCTGGTTCTCTCTCAACTAAGTTTAAAGCCTCAAATCTGTTCCTTAAATGGTATTTTGCCATTATGATTGCTTTGTTCTTCTTCTTTAGATACGACCAGTTCATGATCTGTACTGCAGTCTGCTCCTGGTCTTGTTTTTGCAGAAAGTATGGAACATTTAATCAATTTGATTCCTATATTGACCATTTGGTGATGTCCACGTGTACAGTCATCTTTTCAGTTGCTCAAAAAATGTGTTTGTGAGAAACAAATTATTGGCTTCACAGAATTGTAATAATTACTAAGTCCTATTATAGGCAACATCGTTGTGGTTGCTTCTTCTGCCACTTATTTCCTGAAAGCCTCTGCCTGTGACTCCATGTTGATCATTTTGTAAACAAAAGAGAGGTGAGCACAGCCAATGAGAGAATGATGCATCATGAAGTTCAGGGGATGGAAAAGGAACTTTGCACTAAATACACTATGTTCCAAATGTGCACTCCAGTTATACCCATGCATTACGATTCAATAAAGGAGAGATTTCATCCAAGTTTCTAGAGGTGAATTCTTACATCAGCCCTTTGATTCCAATTGGCAACGGGCCACATTCACACTATACATTTATTCCACTGTTATTCCACTTTAAACAGTCATGGCTTTCCCCAAGGAATCCTGGAAGTGTAGTTTGTGAAGGGTGCTGAGAGTTGTTAGGAGACTCCTATTCACCTCATAGAGCTAAAATGACAGAGTTCAGTGCGAAAAGGGACTGAGTGTTAAACCACTCAAAGAATTGTAGCTCTCTGAGGAGAATAGGGGTCTCCTAACAACTCTCAGCACCCTAAACAGACTTCCCAGGATTCTTTAGGGGAAACCATGGCTGTTTAAAGTGAAATAATAGTGGAATAAATGTACAGTGTGAATGTGGCGAGGGTCACATTACATTTTAAGATTATGTGAACACATATGCATGTGCAGGAGCAGAAATCGATACAATTTAATATGTAGGTAGAAATATCCTGTAAACTTTTTGAGTATACACACACATAGTATACACACACACACTTAGTAACACCCAAACAGTGTGCTGAAGCTGTGAGGGGGGATGATGTATGCTTTGAAACATACCTTGTTTCAATGGCACCTTGTTGGATATACCACTACCACTCTAATTCCCTTGGATCAGGGAGTCCTGTGCAACATTAATCCACCAGTATGAGTGCAGTGACATTCTCCCAAGGGAGGAAGAGAACCCTCTGTCTTCTGGCTAGTGCATTGATTTAATCTGTAATTGAGTAACTACAACACAAAGAATCTAATCTACTAGGCATCATGGCTATGCTCTGCCTCCATAGCTTCCGAATACCAGTTGCTGGGACTCACAAGTGGGGAGGGTTGCTGTTGCACTCTGGTCCTGCTTGCAGACTTCCCACAGGCATCTGGTTGGCCAGTGTGAGAACAAGATGCTGGACTAGATCTTCTTGCTCTTATGACATTCAGCCCAGCTTGAGTTTCTTGTGGTACATAGAGCAAATGTTAATGACAGTACTTTAGTTGAACTTCTAAAGTTTTCTCTTTCTAGAAGTCAGCTTTAATCCTCAGAATCTTAACCTTACCAATGTTAGTGAAACACAGTTCATCTTATAAAACTGGCTAAGAAATGAGGTACTTGGTGGGGAGCTGGCAATGGTGAAGGAAATCCTAACCTGTGTTTGTCAGCAGCAAGAAAGAACAGGGAAGATGGCTATCTGCATGTCAAGTGTGCACTGAAGAGACTGGGACAATGGCTTTGTGAAAAGGGTAAGCATTGCCTGCTTGTTTTGTTGATGGCCAATACAGTCTGAATGGAAATTGTTTTAAAGTAGGGGACCTCAGCTTTTTTTGATCCAGGCAGGGGCACATTTTGGAAATCTAAGAAACTGTCATGGGGTACCACAAAACACCCATTTCACAGAAGAAAATTTGTCAAGGATAAGATATCTCTGTCTCCCACTCTCCGTCAAACATGTAAAAAACCTACACACACCCCAAAACAAATAAAACACAGCCAAAAAACACAGAGAAACCCCCAACAAACAACCACTACTTCAACTTTGTAACAATAAGATACGACCAGGGGGCGACCATCGGAGCAACAGGGTAAGCTATGAGCTCTGCTAACCCTGCAGCCTTTTCTTCGAAAAAAGCCTTGACACAAACTTCAAAGTTCCTCTTAAAAATATCTGACGGAACCAGGAATACCTCCTGCAGAGTTAGATCAACAGCAATACTCCTTATCTTGACAGAATAACCTCTCGCTGGACACTTCGTGAATCAAAGCAACCCGAAAACCTTAAAATGGCGGCGAAAGCATCAACATCATCAAACAGTGAGTTAATACAGCCCTTAATCCCTAATTCAGAGCAAGACCCAGCTACAAACCTCCTCTCTACGCAAATTGCCTCCTTACAAAGTTCACTGTTTCAAAAATGGGACGATAACTTTAAAATCTTAGATGAAAAAATCTCATCCCTGACAACCAAAATGGCCGACGTTGCTAAAACTGCAGATGAGGCCTTAGATTTGGGCACTCAACACACAGAGGTGATCAAACACATTATTCTTAATCAAAAATAAATATTAACCCGCGTTGATGACCAGGAAAATCGAAGCCGTCGCCGGAATTTAAGAGTGCGTGGGATTAAGGAATGGACTGATAATAAAAATATTATTCAGGTTTTAATATCTTGGTGGTCAGCAATCATGCTGGAAGCAGGCATTATTGCATCAGACATAGAACGCGCACACAGAAGTTTGGGTCCTCGCCCAAAAAATAATGCCCCTCCTAGAGACATTATAATTGCATTTTATAATTTTGCAAAAAAAGAACTGCTTAAAATTGCACGTACAAAAAATCAAATCGAATTCGAAGGCAACTCCATCCTATTTCTACAGGACCTGAGCACTGCAACACTGCAAAAACGTAAAGCATTTCGCCCTGCTACAGAACTACTAAGAAAAGAAGGCATCAAATATCGGTGGGGCTTCCCATTTGCGGTAATAACAGAAATTGATGGTATTCATCACAAAGCATCAACTAAAAAAGACATGCTAACTTTGCTGGCACTACTCAACATCACCTCTCCATGGGACGAAGAAGAAATAGAATCAGATGAGCTGTTCAACATGTTACTTGACTGTGACAACTGGAAATCCTTTCCTCATACTACAAGACGCAGAAGACATCCAAGAGCGGACACAGTCAGCAACTCAATAACTACTCAAAGAGCGCTGAGATCCACTTCTACAAGAAAAAAATGAACATTCACGGATGGAACACTACAGGAATCAGCATACAAACAGATTACTCAAGGACTAAATCACAAATTTCTAATACACACAAAGGCTGAGTTGGTGCAATTTATCACAGGCCAGGGTTGGCAGAAACATAAAGAGCTATTTAGTTAAAAGTTTTATCTAATTGCTACTATTCAAATTTATATTATTTTATTCTTTTCAGAGGTATTAAACCTCAGAAATTTGACCGACTAATACAGGGCTGTCGATGACAACACCTGTAAGCAGAGTAAGTTTACTCTGTCTTTCATTAGTCAGGTACGGGGGTTACATGTTGGGGGAGAAGTTATGTTTTATTTGGGGTTTTCAGAGCTACATATTCAATATAAGTCATAATATATGGTTAAACACAGAAATGTTAAGATGGAAATGGTGCAAAGATAAAGGATATTGGTATATACAGGTGATCAAAACAACCACTTCACTTATCTCTAATGGCTGAACTTAAAATATTAACTCTAAATGTGAGGGCATGGGAGACGTAATCAAAAGACAGAGAGTTTCAGACTATATCAAAAGTCAACAACCCTCAATTATATTTCTTCAAGAAATATATAAACCAAAACCTAACTATCATCTTCTTCCACACAAATATTTTGGTAAGCAATTCTTAGCTATGGGAGGAAATCACTCAAGAGGAGTAGGAATTATCTTCGCTAAAACACTAGATTTTCAGGTTCAAAAACAACAAATAGATCCAGAGGGCAGATATATATTCCTTTCAGGACTACTACAAAATCATAATTACACCCTAGCTTCAATTTACTCTCCTAATACTAACCAGCTAAATTTTCTATCCAAAACACTCAAAAAACTTCAGAAATTCGCCTCAGGTGAGGTTCTTATAGATGGGGATTTAAACATGAGCAGTGACCCTATACTAGACAAAAGCATACAACTACCAAAAACGCTTGCAAAAAAGACATCTCCCATGCAGTCTCTATTACAAAAACACGGATTAATAGATACATGGCGCCACATGAATACTAATATCAAAGATTACACATATCAATCACCCAGATTTAAAACTTTCTCAAGATTAGACTACATCCTAGTATCTTCAAAACTCCTCACTAATATCACCAAAGCAGAAATATACCCCAGATTAGTATCAGATCATGCTGCAGTAGGAGTAAATCTAAACATCTTAAAATACACTCCATACAACTCAATATGGAGATTTGATTCTTCCCTTACTACTGATCGATCAGTCACTAACACACTACAGGAAAAATTAAAAGAATACTTTGAGTTCAACTCTACCCCTGATATTACGTTGAATATTTTATGGGATGCAATGAAAGCAACCTTGAGAGGCCACTGTATAAATGAAATGGCCAAAAAGAAACATCACATTGACCCAATTAAAACCCAATTATTAAAAGAAGTGGACAAACTAGAATTTCAACATAAACAAAATAATTTAGACACCACATTAGAAGAACTACAACAGAAAAAGAAAGAATTGGCAGCACTAGATTCTACGAAAATAGCTAAATCTCTCTGGTATACTAAACAAAAATACTATGAATGGGGAAATAAACATTCTAAATTACTAGCTCATGCCCTAAAATCACAATATACAACTAGTACAATTACAACAATTTCACATCAAGAGAATATAACCACTGATATTAAAGAAATCAATAAATGCTTCAGGGACTTTTACAATAAACTATATAGTACTACACCTATCAAAACAGAGGAACTTCAAAATTATCTTCTTGACTTTTCCCCACCCACTCCTTCAGATGCTGAAAAAACACTTCTAAACCAAGATATAACAACAGAAGAGGTTTCTACGGCAATCATGAACCTCAAACACAATAAGGCACCTGGACCAGATGGCTTTAATAGCACATTTTATAAAATCTTCAAAGACATATTAACCCCACATTTAACACAATTATTTAATTATAATTGGTCAGGTGGAATTATTCCAGAAACATGGAAAACATCTCGTATAATAGTTATACCCAAACCAAATAAAGACAAATCAAAAGTGGAATCCTACCGCCCAATAAATCTTCTTAACCAAGATCAAAAATTATTTACTTCTATATTAGCAAATAGAATTAATTCAATGATAACTGATCTTGTTCATGTAGATCAAACAGGATTCATTAAAGGAAGACATATATCTGATCCCATTAGAAGACTGCTTAACATCATATATCACGCCAAAACAAACAAAAAACCGTTAGGTATCTTATCTTTAGATATGTACAAAGCCTTTGATTGCTTAAACTGGAACTACCTAATTAAAGTACTAGATAAATATAAATTAGGAAATAGGATACTAAACATGATTAATCGATTATATGACATCACCACTGCAGTAATTCGAACTAATAATCTGGACTCTGACCCCATAATAATACAAAGAGGCACGAAACAAGGGTGTCCTCTCTCCCCATTACTATTTGCTCTGGCTCTGGAACCTCTAGCCATGAAATTACGCTCACAAACTCAAATACAGGGTTATAAAATTAATGTGACTGACGAAGAACATCTATTAAATGTTAATGACATTAATGTTAGGAAACCCATCACAATCAGCCTCAACACTTAAACTGATGATTGAAACATTTACAGAAATATCTGGTCTTAAAATAAATTTCAACAAATCCTCTATAATGTTTTCTCATGTTGGTCCTCAAGACCAATTAATCACTTGCAAAACACTGGGAATTAATATATGTAACTCTGCTTTTAGATACCTGGGAGTTTTAATTCCCAAAAATACATCAAAACTGTTTTATATTAATTATTACCCTTTAATACGAAAAGTGAAACTAGATCTCAATAAATGGAAAAAACTCAATATAACCATACTAGGTCGAATAGCGACCATTCGCATGAAAATAATCCCCAGATTTCTTTATTTATTACAAGTACTCCCTCTTCTTATTACACATACCACTATCCACAAATGGCACAACAACAACAACAACAACAACCACCACCACCACCACCACCACCACCCCCACCCCCCCACCACCCCCCCCACCCCCACCCCCCCCACCCCCCCACCACCCCCCCCCCCACCACCCCCCCCCACCACCCACCACCCCCCCACCACCCACCACCACCCACCACCACCACCCACCACCACCACCACCCACCACCACCACAACCAACAACAACAACCAACAACCAACCACCACCACAACAACCAACAACCACCACAACAACAACCACCACCACAACAACCAACAACCAACAACAACCAACAAACACCACAACCACAACCACAACCACCACCACAACAACCACCACCACCACAACCACCACAACCACCACAACCACGACCAACAACAACAACCAACAACCAACAACAACCAACAACCAACAACCAACAACAACCAACAACCACCACCACAACAACCACCACAACAACCACCACAACAACCAACAACAACAACCAACCACCAACAACCAACAACCAACAACAACAACCAACAACAACAACAACAACAACCAACAACAACAACAACAACAACAACAACATTTCTGAGTCGCCTATCTGGCCAAAACGGCCACTCTAGGCGACGTACAATCCATTAATAAAATACAATATAACAATAATTAAACACAATAATTAATAGGTTAAAACCAAGAACTATAATTAACAGCAGCAGCAAAACTAACTCGCCACAGAAATCCCATAGGCCTGCCTGAAGTCCTCACCAGCCGAGCTGATTTAGCTGATGGAACTGAGAGAAGGCCCTGTGTGGCTGATCTTGTTTGGCGGCATAATTGGTGATACTGGAGGCGCTCCTTCAGATAAGCTGGGCCGAGACCGTATAGGGATTTAAAGGTCATCACCAACGCCTTGAATTGGGCCCAGTAAGCAACTGGCAGCCAGTGTAGATCTACCAACACTGGGGTGATGTGATCATAGCGATGACTGTTCTTAATTAAACGTGCCGCCGCATTCTGTATTAGTTGCAGTTTCCGGACCATTTTCAAGGGTAACCCCACGTAGAGCGCATTACAGTAATCCAAGCGAGAGGAGACCAAGGCATGTACCACCGGCGGGAGCAGATGAACAGGAAGGTAAGGTCGCAGCCTTTGTATAAGATGTAATTGATACCAAGCTGCCCGGCTCACCGCAGAAATTTGAGCCTCCATGGACAGCTGGGAGTCAAGAATGACCCCAAGGCTGCGAACCTGGTCTTTTAGGGGCAATCTTACCCCATTGAATACCAGGTCTATATCACCTAACCTTGCCTTGTCTCTCACCAGTAGCACCTCAGTCTTGTCAGGGTTTAGCTTCAGTCTGTTTCTTCCCATCCAACCACTCACGGATTCCAGGCAATTGGACATGGTCTTCACAGCCAACTCTGGTGAGGACTTGAACAAGAGATAGAGCTGAGTGTCATCTGCATATTGGTGACACTGCAGCCCAAATCTCCTGATGATAGCCCCCAGCGGCTTTACATAGATATTGAATAGCATGGGGGAGAGGATAGAGCCCTGTGGCACTCCACAAGTGAGAGGCCAAGGGTCATAAACCTCATTCCCCAATGCTACCCATTGGTGTCTATTGGAGAGAAAGGAGCAGAACCACCGTAAAACGGTGCCCTTTATACCCAATCCCTCGAGACGATCCAACAGGATACCATGGTCAACGGTATCAAAAGCCACCGAGAGGTCCAGGAGGACAAGGAAGGTGTACTCACCCCTATCTAATGCCCTCCTCATATCATCCACCAGAGCGACCAATGCTGTTTCAGTTCCATGTCCAGTCCTGAAGCCTGATTGGAATGGATCTAAATAATCCACTTCATCCAAGTGTGTCTGTAGCTGATTGGTAAATTTGAGATTGGGCGAAAGTTGTTCAGATCTTGGGGGTCCAAGGAGGACTTTTTTAAGATGGGTTTTATTATTGCCTCCTTGAGGGCTAATGGCATTACACCCTCTTCCAAGGATGCATTTACCACTGCCTTGACTCCCTCGCTCAACCTCTCTTTGCAGCTCATAATGAGCCACGATGGGCAAGGATCAAGTAAACAAGTGGTCGGCTTCACAGTTAAGAGCACCTTGTCCACATCCTCAGAAGGAAGAGGCTGAAACCGAACCCACAAGACTGGATTGCAATTGGCCGACTCTGGACCGCTTACTGCATCCACAGTGTACGGATTAAGCTCCTTAAATGCTCAATTTTATCGGCAAAGTGCTTTGCAAATATGTCACAGGAGGTTTTTGAATATTCCATGGGCTCCTGAGTAACTGGACCGACCAGACTTCGGACCACTTGGAATAACCTCCTGGGACAGCACTCTGCGGACGCAATAGAGGCAGCAAAGAAATCCCTCTTTGTTGCCTTTGTTGCCACATGGTAGGCAGCTATTGCTGCTCTGACCTGTGTCTGATCATCTTTGGAGCGAGATTTCCGCCACCGGCGCTCTAGTCGTCTCACCTCCTGTGTCAATTTTCACAGTCCTGGAGTGTACCACGGCGCCAATTGAGTTCTATTCAGGGGGAGAGGACGTTTTGGAGCCACCCGGTCTAATGCCCTGGCGATTTCTCTATTCCATTCCATCACTAGGGTTTCGACCGGGCGTCCTTCGGCAGGCTCCAATTCCCCCGGGCATTCAGGAATCCATCCGGATCCATCAGGCGTCTGGGGCGGACCATCCTAATGGGTCCTTTTCCCCTGCGGAGGGTGTGTGGCATCAAGAGGTCCATGTGCACCAAATAGTGATCTGACCATGACACAGGGGTAGAAGAAATAGCCCCTATCTTCAGAGCACTTCCCTCCTCTCCAAGGACAAACACAAGGTCAAGAGCATGACCGGCTACATGGGTGGGCCCAATAGTACTAAGGTACAGTTTCCAGGAAGTCATGGTTTCCATGAAATCCTGAGGGGCTCCAAGGAGGGCGGTCCCAGCATGCACATTGAAGTCACCCATCACCAACAGTTCAGGGGACGACATTCGTACAGCTGAAATCACCTCCAGCACCTCGGTCAGGGAGTCTGCGGTGCAGCGGGGTGGGCGGTACACAAGCAGAATCCCCAAACTGCCCTTCGGGCCCAACCTCCAGTACATGCAATCTATAAACTTGGTCCTATGGAGAGGCGGTCTGGTGAAAACCAAGGACCCCCAATAGATAACTGCCACCCCCCCTCCCCGCCTTCCCACCCTCGGCTGCTGTGCATATTGGAAACCCGGTGGACACATGGCCTCAAGTGTAGGAGCTGAGGCCTCGTCCAACCAAGTCTCCGTAATGCATGCCAGGTCTGCGCCCTCATCCAAAATCATGTCATGGATGAGGGATGTTTTTTGTGCTACAGACCTGGCATTACATAACAGCAGCCAAAGGGTGGCCGGAGTCCTGCGTCCCCCAGTTATCTTTTGGTTCTGGACAGGCCTGGAACAAGGGATGGGTATTACGTATCTATCTCTTGTTCCTTGAATATAACGTGGTCTGTCACCAGCACCATTCCAGTATCTGCCACCCAACCTTCTTTTACCTTGGCCCCCCACCCTCCTCATAATGCTCCTCTCCGGTCTACACATGCCCCTATCCCTGTCTGCCAGTCAGGCAGGCCACCAACCCCAAAAACCACGTTAAAATGCCCCAGTTCCCAGGATAATAAAATCACTAGGGCTCTCCTTCTCAGTTGTTCTTGAAGTCGACCTTATAGGCTAAAAGCTGTTGGACTGCTGAGCAGAGGAGGCAGATGAAAATATGATAGTTCTCTCCCCCTTACAGCTGATCTCAGCACCGATCTTGTAGGCTGGGAACTTCTGGACTGCTGGGTAGAGAATAAGGACGCTATAGTTCTCTCCCCTCCCAGCTGTTCCCAGCATCAGTTCTCAACTGGAGGCTGCAGATCTGCTGAACGGAGGAGGCGAATAGATACTATGACTCTCCCCCCTCAGTTACTCTCAGCGTCGATCTTGTAGATTAAAACTGCTGGGCTGCTAGGTTGCTGGGCAAAGGAGGCAGATGAAGACAGCGTAGTTCTCTCCCCTCCCAGCAGCTCTCCACGTCGATCTTATGGACTAAAAACTACTAAGTAACTAGACAAAGAAGACAAATGAACAAATAACTTCATCTTTCAAAATAAAAGACCAAGATTAGCAATGACATCCTTTTACACACACACAAACTCTGGAGGTTGGGGTCTTCCAAATCTATATTTATATTACACAGCATTTCAACTTTGCCAATTTAGCTTCATCATAATGAAATCAAAAAAATCTTGGATTAGATTAGAAGAAAATATGTTATCGAAAGGCAAGATCTGGAATCTACCCTTCTTACCAATCACCCGCACATGGATTAAAACTATTAATAATCCATATACAAAATCCACATTCTCCATCTGGAAACAATGGCAATTAAAATTATCCTCAATATACTCCCCTTTAACTCGCTTACCTGCTTACCCGAAAGCAGGTGATGACTTCTTGAAAAAATATATAGAAATAGGAGAGGAACAAAATTATTTTAGATTGAGAGATTTTTTCCCACAAGGTAACCCAATCACTATTCAACAACTAAAAATTTATATCCCATCTTGGAACTTAGATTGGTTACATACATACCAATTACAAACTATTCTAAAGGACCCTCAAATCAAAACATACGCTACTAAAAATATCACACAATTTGAAAAAATATTACTAGAGAGTGGTCGCTCTGGTAATGGAATAGTCTCTAACCTATATAAAATATTACTAGAAATTGATATGGGAAAACTGACAGGTCTGAAAAACCAATGGGAAAAAGATCTAGGACATCAACTAGAAACTTCTGAATGGTCTTCAATCTTTCATTCTAAACACAACAAAACAATTTCTGCAGCACATAAAGAAACTATGCTGAAAACAATTCATAGATGGTATTATACACCAGTACAACTCTCTCATATATCTTCATCAACATCCCCCTTATGTTGGAGAGGATGCAATCAGAAAGGAACATACTTCCACCTATGGTGGAACTGCCCACAGATCAAAAAATTTTGGACTTCAGTACATACCGAACTTAACAACATTACGAAAGAAAAAATACACTTAACGCCGGAACTATTTTTATTATCTTTATTCAAAGACGAAAACAAAACATTATTATTATTATTATTATTATTATAAAATCAAAACATCTGCTATGTAAACTACTCATAGCAGCAAGACTAACAATATTACAATACTGGAAAAATCAAGATGGATTAAACTTGCAGATCTGGTTCAACAAAATCTGGACGATAGCTATACTGGACAAAATCACGCTGCATCTTCGATTTCTAAGAGGTGCTGCGAAACCGGAATTGTTCACGTCAGTATGGTGGAATTATATGGAATACACCTCACAACGAGACCTACATAACCAGCTTTCTTCATCTGCAAAATCTATCTGGTTCTCATAAACAAATAATGATACCTTTACAATTTTAAACCATCTCATGTTAATATTGTATTTAATTTTTATTCACTACAATAATCACCTGTATATCAATACTTACCAATATACTTTCCATAAATAACACATAAACCAATTCAAAACAGGAATTGGCTCTAAAGTGGGGGGAGGGGGGAGGGGGGAGGGAATTAAAGTTAAGTTGATGTATTTTTGTATCATTACATTATCCATGTTAAATTACTATGAAATCAATAAAAACAATTAAAAAAAAACTTTGTAACTATAATTGAGCTTTGGAATATTTTAACTGTTTTTAGAATGATTTTGTTTTTGTTGTTAAATTTGTTATGTTTGCCTCCCAGGGCTTCTTTGGGAGGAAAGGTAGGATATAAATTCAAAATAAATAAATAAATAATGACACCTTGGCAGGCACCAAAGGGCTTGTCTGAGGGCACCATGGCGCCCACAGGTGCCATGCTGGAGACCTCAGCTTTAAAGGATAGTTGTCTAAAAACAGGTTTTTTTTAACTGGTCACTGTTTTGGGAAAAACCTTTGTAGGATTTAAAATCTAGGAAGACGCACAGTCAGGAGCTCTGTCTTTTTGACTATTAAGGAACCTAATTAGTTATCTAACACTCAAATTTGGTGGACTGTTTTTTTTTTTTTTTTAACAGACTTAAAGCCTGTTCCTAACTGCCTTAGAGCAACTTCAAAATAACTTTTGGCTGACCTTGGAAGATTACTTCGTTCTAGACAACATTTTCTGAGAAGAAATAGATAAAATGGCGAAGGGTGAGTTTTTATCAGCTGCTCCTGGTCTTTACTGAAACCTCATTAACTGCTACATTATAGACATTGTACTTACTATATCCTGATGGATGGTGTTCCTTAAATATATCACAGTACTCTTAACTTTATCTTTGAAGGAAAAGCGATAGCGTGAGGTTTGAATTGACAACAAGCTGGCTGGTTAGCAAACGATCTTGAATTCCAGCAAACAGAACGGCTGAACGATACAATTACTCTAAGGCATGTAAATAAATCAGTACTTTGTAATGGTGCTGACAAGAGAAGGGAGGAAAGCCTTAGGAACTCCTCCCTCCTTTGAAAGCCTGCCAGCAAGGAAGCCAAAGTGGAGGAGGAAGGATCAGGAAGTAATTACTCCACTCCAAAAGACACCAGATAAAGCTCAAAATAGCCAGCAAAAAATAACAAACTTTTTCCCTAAAATGATACAACAACATAAGAACATAAGAACATAAGAAGAGCCTGCTGGATCAGGCCAGTGGCCCATCTAGTCCAGCATCCTGTTCTCACAGTGGCCAACCAGGTGCCTGGGGAAAGCCCGCAAGCAGGACCCGAGTGCAAGAACACTCTCCCCTCCTGAGGCTTCCGGCAACTGGTTTTCAGAAGCATGCTGCCTCTGACTAGGGTGGCAGAGCACAGCCATCATGGCTAGTAGCCATTGATAGCCCTGTCCTCCATGAATTTGTCTAATCTTCTTTTAAAGCCGTCCAAGCTGGTGGCCATTACTGCATCTTGTGGGAGCAAATTCCATAGTTTAACTATGCGCTGAGTAAAGAAGTACTTCCTTTTGTCTGTCCTGAATCTTCCAACATTCAGCTTCTTTGAATGTCCACGAGTTCTAGTATTATGAGAGAGGGAGAAGAACTTTTCTCTATCCACTTTCTCAATGCCATGCATAATTTTATACACTTCTATCATGTCTCCTCTGACCCGCCTTTTCTCTAAACTAAAAAGCCCCAAATGCTTCAGAACGTGAACAATGGCTTGTCGTTAGATGCTTTCCATTTGGATTGCTCCATCACTACCAAGGGTATCTCGCAGGGGATTACGAGAGAATCTCCAGCCTTAAGTCTGGCTGAAGAGATAGCTTTGGTCGAGTGCCATGAGGTAAGCAGCCCTATATCATCTATAGGAAACAGCAGAAAGGCAATTTTAATAGACACCCGAGAGTTTTCTGCAGACATCCTTGAGAAAGACCGTGTTGATTTAATACAGGTATCACATGCAGATCAGGGTGTCATCCCCTCAGAAGCCACCTTGTTGGGGCTTTCATCAGCAAATACTCCTGAAGTGGAGGAGAATGCTAGCCCTCTCCTGATGTCATCCCATCAACTTTCTCAAGCAGATCCTCTTGGACAGGGCCTTCCCTTAAAGGGATGGCTGTTCATGCTGGCAACTGAAATGGAACATGTGAAAACTTTCTTAAGAGAATGTAATCAGCTACTAACAACTTTAGTGGATCTACAACAAAAGTTTTTAGTACCTGTACATTTAACGACTGTCGAGCAGTCCCCTACAACAAATGTTCCTTTAATATCTGTCTCCTCCCGGATTAAGTCTAACCAGCTGAAAGCTACTAACCTGAGTAAAGGTAAAGGTAAAGGTAAAAGCAGACGGAATCCAATAAATGTAAAAAAGAGCAAAAATTTAAAAACTCAAAAGCGTTTAAAAGATAAAAAAATGAATTTCAAGAGGCTGTTTGATTTGCTGGATAAAGTTCCAGCAGAAAGTCCAAAGAAACCAAGACCTTCTCCAGCAAAGAAGTCAACCAAGGTTAATACATCCAATCACATGGGAGAGCCCCCTAACTTCTGCCCCCCCCTCCCTCTTTTCTGGCACTCAGAAATATGTCTATCTCCAGAATGGGTGGCTATATGCCTCAACAGGATCCATGGCATGATGTGCTTGTGGAAGTACAGGCAAGATCGACTAAGACAGTTGCATTCAAGTTCCCGCAGTGGAATCTGGTATTGAATGTTCCCAAGCTTGTGTTTGCAAACTACCCTAAACCCAGGGGATATGTTTTGCCAGAAGAGAGAAAATGCCATCTTATGAAAACGCTGCAAGGTGCCCTTTCACTGCCTTTCAACTCGTATGATATTGAACAGGTAGAATATATATACTACAATGGCTTCAGGGCCCAAGCAGTGGTCACCTTTTCTTCACAAGAGATTGTTACGTACATTAGGCACAACAAAGAGGCTCTAGCTAACCAGGGTTTAGCTGTACTAAGATTTTTTGAAAATCAGATTCCCCCGACAAATTTAACACCCCGCTCACAAAAGAAAAACTCCCATATAGAGGAACAGCTCACTTCTAGCTTATTGATTGACCTGGAGCCGACAGAATTATTCAACAAGAACATAGATATATTATTATGTTCCTCGCAACCTCAGGCTTCTTTAATCGACGTACCTCGCAGTTTATATTTACAAAATAAGAGTTCTCAGCCTGATCTGTATCTTAAAACTGATATTCAGACTGGCTTGGACCCCTTGGAGTTATCTATCAGGAAATGTGATTAGTTCACAGAGACCTTAACGGGCCCAGCGAAGGTACAATCTCTGGATGGACATCAAATAGATGGACTGATAAATAATTCCATAGATAATGAGGAACAATCTTTGTTACATTCCTTCGGCTCTCTACCTTTTAACGAGCGGAAGGACATACTAACAAGACTTGAAAATCTCACTGTTCGATTGTTTGATACACACGAGTTGGAGCATCTGAAGCTATCTACTGCACCCCATGAAATTGTAGAAGGGAAGAAGAAATTGGAGAACCAAAGAAAGGCTAGTAATGGATTAGGCGAAAAATCACCATCACAACAACACCACCAACAACAAGAATTACGACAACAACTTACTACAACATCATCACAACAACATCAAACTTCTCCCAGGCCCTGCTTGGTGAAAAAGGTTAATAATGATAATCTTTTAGTGGTTGTTCACCCATCTGTGGACTATCTGTCAGAGGGGGCTTTTGACTCAAATTCTAGAATAGCTGCTAAACGATTATCAGATTACCATATAAACGATCAAGATGGTTCTATAAAGATACCTCAACAGCTCCCTTCAAGACCAATGGAAATGTTTTGTGAGAGATATTATGATTACTCTAACCCGATTGTACAGCCTTATGATTGGTTGGGAACTGCACCTTAGTAATATTGGGCCCACCCATGTAGCCGGTCATGCTCTCGACCTTATATTTGTCCTGGGAAGGGAGGGAAGTGTTCTGAAGCTGGGGGTGGCTTCTTCCACCCCTGTGTCATGGTCAGACCACTATCTGGTAAATATAGACTTCTTGATACCACACACTCTCCGTAGGGGAAAAGGACCTATTAGAATGGTCCGCCCCAGACGCCTAATGGATCCAGAAGGATTCCTGACTGCGCTTGGGGAATTGGAACCTGCTGAAGGCCACACGGTCGATACCCTGGTGATGGAGTGGAATGAGGGGATCACCAGGGCTCTGGACCGCGTGGCGCCGAAACGTCCTCTCCCCCTGAATAGAACTCAGTTAGCACCATGGTATACTCCATGATTGCGTAACCTGAGACAGGAGGTGAGACGACTAGAACGCCGGTGGCGGAAATCCCGTTCCGAAGATGTCCGGACACAGGTTAGAGCAGCAGTAACTGCCTTCCAAGTGGCAATAAAGGCAGAAAAGAAGAGGTTCTTTGCTGCCTCTATTGCGTCCGCAGAGTGCTGTCCCAGGAGGTTGTTCCAAGTGGTCCGAAGCCTGGTCGGTCCAGTTGCTCAGGAACCCTTGGAACAGTCTAAGGCCTCCTGTGACAAATTAGCAAAGCACTTTGCAGACAAAATCGAACATTTACGGAGCTCGATTCCGTAAGCTGTGGATACAGTAAATGAAACAGAGTTGGCCAGTTGCAACCTGGTCAAATGGGATCGGTTTCGACCTCTTCCTTCTGAGGATGTGGACAAGGTGCTCTCGACTGTGAAGCCTACCACCTGTCTAACTGATCCTTGCCCATCGTGGCTCCTTGTGAGCTGCAAAGAGAAACTGGGCGAGGGGATTAAGGCGGTGGTCAGTGCATCCTTGGAGGAGGGTGTAATGCCATTAGCACTCAAGGAGGCAATTGTAAAGCCCATCTTAAAGAAGTCCTCCTTGGATCCCCAAGTTTTGAATAACTTTCGCCCAATTTCGAATCTACCATTCCTGGGCAAGATCATTGAGCGAGTGGTGGCTAATCAGTTGTCGATACACTTGGATGAAACGGATTATTTGGATCCATACCAATCGGGTTTCAGGACTGGACGTGGAACTGAAACAGCATTGGTCGCTCTGGTTGATGATATGAGGAGGGCATTAGATAGGGGAGAATTCACCTTTCTTGTCCTCCTCGATCTCTCAGCGGCTTTTGATACTGTCAACCACAGTATCCTTTTACATCGCCTGGAGGAATCGGGAATAGGAGGCACTGTACTACGGTGGTTCCATTCCTTTCTTTCCGATAGGCATCAACAGGTAGCATTGGGGGAGGAGGTTTCAGACCCTTGGCCTCTCAATTGTGGTGTGCCACAGGGCTCTATCCTCTCTCCCATGCTATTTAATATCTATATGAAGCCGCTGGGGACAATCATCAGGAGATTTGGGCTGCAGTGTCACCAATATGCGGATGACACTCAGCTCTATCTCTCATTTAAATCTTCACCAGAGTCAGCTGTGGAGACCATGTCCAAGTGCCTGGAATCCGTGAGTGGATGGATGGGAAGGAACAGGCTGAAGTTGAATCCTGATAAGACTGAGGTGCTACTTGTGGGAGACAAGGGAAGGTTGGGAGATGTTGACCTGGTGTTCGATGGGGTGAAATTGCCCCTGAAGGACCAGGTCCGCAGCCTTGGGGTTGTTCTTGATTCCAAGCTGTCCATGGAGGCTCAGATTTCGGCAGTGAGCTGGGCAGCTTGGTATCAATTACACCTCATTCGTAGACTGCAGCCCTACCTTCCTGCTCATCAGCTCCCACTGGTGGTACATGCCCTGGTCACCTCTCGGTTGGATTACTGTAATGCGCTCTACGTGGGGTTACCCTTGAAAACGGTCCGGAAATTACAACTTATACAAAATGCTGCGGCTCGACTACTTACAAACTGTCGCCGCCGGGAACACATCACTCCAGTGTTGTTCGACCTACACTGGCTTCCAGTTATTTTCCGGGCCCAATTCAAGGTGTTGGTATTAACCTTTAAATCCCTATACGGTTTCGGCCCAGTTTACCTGATGGAGCGCCTCCAGCGCCACCAACCATGCCGCCGAACAAGATCAGCCACACAGGACCTTCTCTCAATCCCGCCAACTAAAACAGCTAGGTTGGCGGGAACAAGAGAGAGGGCATTTTCAGTGGCGGCCCCCACTCTCTGGAACTCCCTCCCGTATGACCTTCGGCATGCCCCTTCCCTGAATGTATTTTGCCAAGCTTTGAAGACCTGGCTGTTCAGACAGGCCTTTGGGACTTCCGGGGAGGGTTAAATTTTTACGACGAATAGCCTACTACTCTGTACTGGAATTGTTTTATTGTTTTATTGTTATATTGTATTTTATGATGTATTTTATTATGATGTAATGTATTGTTGTTAAATTGTACGTCGTCTAGAGTGGCCATTGGCCAGATAGGCGACCCACAAATTAAATTATTATTATTATTATTATTGGCTGTACAGTATTTGGAACCTTATGAGATCGGTTCGCCAATCAGAACGGCCAGCCCAACAATTTCAATTTTTTTTCAATTAATTTTTATTCTAATTTTCAAAACCAAAATAATACAAAAAGAAAACAACACAAATCAATAACTAATACAATACCAAAAAAAATACATATATATAAAAATATTGACTTCCGATTTGTCATAGTTCAGCTATAAATCTATAATATATAACAAACCTATCTCTTAATAGATTATAAAATCACCTTCCTCCAGCGGTTATCTTAGTTGGTTTCAAATCTCATTAACATCATATCATTTTAATATTCCACAAAAAGTCAAAGAGAAGTTTCCAATCCTTGAGATATATATCAATCAATTTTTTTTCTAAATAAACATGCCAATTAATCCAGCTCATCAAATCTACTAAATCCAGTAATTTCAAAACACTATAATTCAACTATAAATCTATAATATATAACAGACCTATCTCTTAATAGATTATAAAATCACCTTCCTCCAGCAGTTATCTTAGTTGGTTTCAAATCTCATTAACATCATATTTTAATCTTCCACAAAAAGTCAAAGAGAAGTTTCCAATCCTTGAGATATATGTCAATCAATTTTTTTTTCTAAATAAACATGTCAATTAATCCAACTCATCAAATCTACTGAGTCCAGTAGTTTCAAATCGCTCTTCTGTCATTATCCATATTGGATCCATCTTCCATCTTTACGCACCCAAAAATCTTGCTGTCATAGTCATATAATAAAAGTCTGATAGGAATTTCCTCCATCACAGATATTTTCTTACCATCAAATCCAAACGTAACACTGAAGTATTGTTTCAAAGCCGCATCTCTGCTCCTCTTTTCCACATGATACACTAGTACATTTCTTGAAGGTTTTTCCATTGACACAAAACAGGGATTAATTCTATTAACTTTCTCCATTTCAAGTTCCATCAAATCCTTCCAGTCCAGGAATTTTTTTGAACCGATAATATCTTTATCTCCAATCTCTTCAATTCCTTCAGAGACAGCGCTGTATTCCAAACTGTAATATTTATCTCCAGGATCTGTCACAACCAGGAAATCCAAATCTTTTTTCATGTCCATATTTAAGCCAATCTCCATAGATTGAACCTTGCCTTTAATTTCTCTTTCATCCTTTTTTTGTTTTCCAGATCTATCTTTATTCTCCTTTCTCATAGAATCCTGAGTTTCTTTCAGCTCCTGTCTCATTTCATGAAATTCAGTTCTTCACGCTTGTCTATTATTTCTCAGTTCTTGTTTTATTGAGTTAATCCCATCCATTATTTTCTGAAGCATATCTAGAAATAAAGTCCCTTCTTGTACATCCATGATCTTCTTAACTGCCATTCTTAAAACCAAAAGAACAAAACTCCTTCAATTTTCAATGTCCCAAGCAAAGAGCAGTTTATTTCTTTATCCAGTTACAAAGGAGTTAATCTTTCCAACCAACTAACGTCACACGCTAGACAGTCCTTATCTCTTAAATGTCCAGAAGTGCAAAAACAGCTTTTAGTTCACAGCGTTCAAATAACTAGTAGCAGAGAGAATGAGCAGATTCGTCAAAAAAAAAAAAAAAGTAGATCAGAAAAAATAGTCCCTTATATATATTACACAAAACTTCCCAGGAGGATCCCTCCGCCTGTGCTGCCTCTGAGACGGGCTCCCGTCTTGGATGAAACTTATCCAGTTTTAAATTCAGTCAGAAGGGTTTTTTCTGACTGGGGATGATTTCTTCCGGATAAGGAAGAAGCGTGAGATCTGCCACATAGTTTTGTTTCGATTGTTGGAGCCTGGAATTCATCAGAATTGTCTGTCTTCCAGCAGTTCAGACAGAGCGAGGATTTTATGCTAGCTCAGCTGGATAAGTGACCCGTTTTTTTTTAACGGACTAGCAGGCAAACCTCCTGTCTACATTTATCATTTTCTTATCTATATAGCTAAAGAGATTTGTCAAAGTAACAGCAATTAAGATAACCTAGATGAGGTAAGACTTTCCTCTATTTACGGAACTAAGGGGGAAGAAAATATAAATAGCTTATCTTTTTTTTTTTTTTTATTGCAAAAAGCTGACATGGAAAATTGCGTTTTAAAGATTACAATGGATGAGAGCTTTCTGATTGGGAGAGATAAGAAATCTTTTTGATTTACAAGACTTTTGTGTAGCCCAACAATTTCAATTACTCCATCACTGATCTCTTTAAAAACCTCGGTTGCCAATTGCTGTGTTGCACCGTCGACTCTAACAGACGATATTCAAGAGTGTGAATGACTGAGTCGCCCATTTTTCTACCCTTCCTTGAAAATTCTCTCATGGAACATAGCGGGGTGGAAATCTAAATCTAGAGAACAAAGTCTCCTGGCATACCTACTCAAATTCAATATAATTTTATTACAGGAGACTTGGTGTGTGGACCAGGTTTGCATAGATGGTTTTGTTACATTTAGTACTCCAGCCTGCCTAAAGTTAATAAGGGGAGGGCTAGACAAGGCCTGAGCAGCTCGGTCTTGTCAAAACTGGATGTTAAGCTTACCGAGCTCACCGCCTTTGAGATAGAGGGTAATGGTCTTATGGCATCAACTCTACTTTTAGAATTTAGAACATCACAAATGTCTATATTAATATTTAATATTTATTTCACCCCCTCTTCAAATAGGGAGGACATTTTGTTAAACTGGATAACTTTTGAATCTTTATATATTTACTGGACGTCCATATACCCACAAGCACATTCAATACTGGCGGGGGATTTTAACGCTAGAACTGATTCCTTTTTAGCTGAGGCTCCACAATCTGGCTTTCTCATAAATGTGGATAAGAAGCATCTGAGAAGTAAGGCTTGCCGATCCAAAGATATCTTTTTGAATTTAGCTGGCACTGCCCTTCTCTAGTTTGTATCAAAACACCAATTACACATTTTAAATGGCTCCCATGAGGATGAATGGGGGGAATTTACTTTCCACTCTACCCAAGGATCCAGTGTTGTAGATTATATAATAATCCCCTCTCAGAAGAATTATCTAGGCTATCACTTCAGTGTAGCAGATCGTACTGATAGTGACCATTCGCCTTTAGAATACTCCTTCACAATTAGAGGGGACATTTACCTAACAATCCAGCCTGAGTTAATCCTAAATTTAACATCTTCGGACATATACAAAAGAGTTAAGTGGTTCCCTCAATATACTCACAAATTGCTTCAAATAGTAAAATTCTCTCAAGTATTACAACTGACATCCCAATTGGCCATGACCGGGTGTTTAACTGAAGGTCTGGCTATTTATGACCAATTGATAAAAATAATCCTATCTGAGCTATATGGATCTAACAAAACTGAACCTAGTCACTTAAGAGCCCCACGAAATAGATGGTTTGATAGGGACTGCAGAAATTTAAAGAGGTCGATCGCTGCAGTATATCGCCAATATAGAAGAAATAACGAACGTCTTCTCCCAAAAACATACTATAGCCTACGTAAGGAATATAAAAGCCTTATAGCCAAAAAGAAGCGGGAGGCAATGAGAGAATCTTGGTGCCTCCTTGAGGCTGCTCTTGCTTCTTGCAGCTCAAACACATTCTGGCAAATAGTATCAGGTGCCTTTCCAAAACAAAATGTTACCCAAGATTGTCTAATTTCTGCTGATACCTGGGAACAGCATTTTCACGCTGTGTTTAACAGCAAGGACGATGTAAATACCTTACATCTACTCCCGGATCTGACAGATATCCCTGAGTGGGATCCCGTGGAAATAGACACCATTGCTGAATTAATTTCTCAGCTAAAAAACGGAAAGGCAGCTGGCCCGGATAGTATCACTCCAGAATTACTCAAAAGTAACATTACTTGGTGGGCACCTATGCTTGCCTCCCTCTTTACATTAATTAATACTTCTGGAAGAATTCCAATTTCTTGGCTTAAGGCTTTTATAATCCCGATTTACAAGAAAGGTCCAAGGAATATTCCAAATAATTATCGCCCTATTACCCTCTTGTCAGTGGTGGGCAAGGTCTATGCGAGCTTCTTGAGTAAAATCTTGAATTTATGGATTAACTCTAATAACATCTTGAGCCAAGCCCAGATAGGATTTAAGCCAGGGCACTCTGCACTGGATTATTGCCTGTTATTGTCCCAGCTCTCCCAAAAATACACCAAGCCAAGCCGAGGCAAATTATTTGTCGCCTTTATAGACCTCAAAGCCACATTTGATTCTATCCCACGCAGCCGGTTGTGGAAAAAATTAGAATCTTTCCACATTGACAGAAGACCGCTTCGGCTGATAGCAACTTTATATAACAACACTACGGTTCGGGTTCGCTGTAATCGTGCAGGACACCTTTCACGGGAGATATGCTCCACACAGGGAGTGAGACAAGGCTGTGTCCTTGCCCCAGTGCTGTTCAATCTCTATCTGGCGGATATTTCGTCCGTCCTGGCTGATATTCAATCTCATGCCCCCAAAGTAGGAGGAGAAAAGCTGCCTATTCTGCTATACGCAGACGATATGGTGTTACTATCTCAAACCCGTATAGGATTAAACAGATTATTAAAATGTTTTGCAACCTATTGTCGGGACAACTCCCTAACAATAAATTACACAAAGACCAAAGTCATGATTTTTTCAAGGAGAAAAGTCAGATTTTCATGGCACTTGGGACCCAATAAAATAGACCAGGTTAATTCCTATAAATATCTAGGGCTCTGGTTTCAAGAAACGGGATCATGGAATTCTCATATTGTACATCTAAAGGCGAAAGCAACAAAAAATTTGGGTGCGATTGTCCAATTTTATTTCTCCAGTGGTGGAAATTGTATTCCTGCAGCTATACGTCTTATTAAACATAAAATTATCCCTATGCTAATGTATGGAGCCCCTATCTGGACTCCATATTATAAAGGTCGATTAGATTCCATTCTCCACTCTGCCCTAAGATCTTTATTTGGGGTTCCCAGATGTGTTTCTGGGGCCTCATTACTTTTGGAAGCTGGGTTAAATTCCCTTACCTGTTTAATATGGCTTTTTACTATTTACTTTTGGCTTCGTTGTGTTAAGATATTAACTCCAGAATCCTATGTAACACAATTTTTAAACGACTCTACTTCAAATGCCTCATGGTCAAAGTTGGTTTTGAAAAAGCTAACATCAGTTGGTCTCTCCTCTATAGAATTGTTAAAGATGGATTATAACATTGCTAGGACGGTTGTAAAGCATAGATTAACCGATATAGATAACCAAAATCTAATCACCTTGGCTAATGGCCCCTGTTCTCCCGGGGCTTTGGGCTTAAATATCTTCCCCTGCCCTCAAGGGATGAAATACCTATATTGGTTGACCGTCCCAAAATACAGACGTGCCTTTACGCTGGCTCGTTTCAGTGTTCTTCCTTCTAAACTTTTGCAGGGTAGATTTGATAAAATACCAAGAATTTTTAGATACTGCCCTTGCAGAGACTATTTCCCATGTTCTATTCTACTGCAAACTATATGATCGGATCAGGAATGACCTTTTATCTCCAATTCTTTTAAAATACCCAGGCCGATCTAAAGACATATTACTAACAACTCTTCTTCATGGCCAGGATGTCAAAATTACTCTAACCGTGACTAAATTTATAAACCAGGCCATGCAGATTAGGAAGGATTTCTGTGGATCTTGAAATGATAAACATAATTTTAAATCTGTGATTTTAATGTATTAAATTAAATTCTATTTTTGTAATATCAATGATGATTATCGCTGATTTTGCAGAGGTCTATGGATCGTGCAATAAACTGTTGTTGTTGTTGTTTGTAAAAGCCTAACCATGTATCAACTTATATGTGCTTTTACCCTCTTTTCTTGTCAAGAAACAGTTGTAAGTAACTTAAATATCTAGGGACCAAAGACACTTTCTGGGAAGAGGGTGCTGTTACAGATACTACGCCATCATCCCCAGAAGAGTTTGGCCACAATACAATCTACATAGTACAAGTGCCTTATACCGAGTCAGACCTTCTAGATCATCATTCTCTGCACTGACTAGTGGTGACCCTTCAGGGTTTCATATGGAAGTCTTTCTGAAACTTACTCAGAGAGTTTGAACCTGGGATCTTCTGCATTCATAGCATGTGCTCTATCACCTAACTACAACCCTCCCCGCTTCTCTTCCTGGGGCAGTGGCTACTGCCTTTGTTGGCTCTTGGCTGGCCCCCCACCCCAGACACAAATCAGCCATTTGGGAGTAGGCTGACCTCACTGGAGGAAACAATGCTCCTTTTCTCCTTAACTCTGGTAGCAATACCTTGAATAGAAGTAAAATAAATACGGTGAAGATCAGTATAAATAGCAGCTAGTAGGGATGGGTGAATCTGTCCGTTTCGGTTCTCACAGTTTCTCAACCTTAAATTCAGTTCTCCATATTTCCAGATCAGGTTGCGATTTTAAAAAAAAAGCCGTTGTGAAATTTCATAAGCATTTTAATGCAAATTTCTCCTTACATACACATTTTTGCAAAGCATGTTTTCCCTAACATTTTCCTAATACAATGCATTTTTATATATTATTTTCATGAATATAGGCATTTGTATGCACACTTTATCTTAGTATACACATTCTGTACACATTACTTGGCTGGAGAACTGCATTGCAAAATTTGGAGACATACATTTCAAAGCATAGCCTGTGTTTTGGTTCACTTACTGCTTTGGAAAATGTGAATGAGGTAGATCCACTTTTAAATGTGAACTGAATGAAATTTCTCTCCCATCCCTAATAGCTTGTAAAGTCACATATTCCCAAATGTCGGGGAACATAACATCTTTGAAAGACATGCATGTGAAAACAAAAACAGCTATGTATGCAACCGCATATATACTCAGAAAGTTCACAGAAATCTCTCTCATGCACATATGTACATCAAGGCTAGTGCTCCATCCTAGCCTCTGTGGCTTCGTTGACCTTCACAAAGTGCCTTTGGGGACAAGGAAGAGCTGAACTTTGATCAGAGCAAGGGTAATGATCCTCACATAGGACTGAAGAAGGGCTGTTGGGAGCACTCCAACATCTTCTGGAGCCAATGTAACTTATAGCTTTAACAGTAAAGGTTAATTTTTAAGGAATGTGAGGCAAGTGAAACAAAACTTTGGGCTGTGTCCTTTGCATTGCATAGGATGCCACTTCAGCCCCTTGTGCGACAGCTTTTGAAGTGGCTGCACAGAATCAGGCTTTCAATCAACTAAATGTCTACTTCCCTCCCCCTGGGTTCATACATTGCTGTATTTCCATATTGGAAAGAAAGAAAAGAGCTATAATTCATGTTTGTGCTACATTTGTCTTCAATTCGTCTCCGAGAGGTACAACTCTAAACATGTATCTTTGGGAATAACTTCTATTACCTGAGTAAATGTGCTCAGGTCAGGATTTCTGGGCAAGACCAGGCAAGATTTACAAGAAACATCTCTCTGTAAACAAGAGTACTTACTGACACAATTATTGTACTGGAGGCTTATAATGCTGCCAGCCAATTGGTACATTCATGCCCATTGTGCCTATCCCTAGAGAACATTACCCACTTTGTAGCCACAGACGTTTTCATTCTTTGCAGGAGCAGGCTGCAGGGTGTGAGTAGTCAGAGAAATCCCCTAGCTGAGGATAGCAGCCATGTGAGGAGCTGGACAAAATTAAGAGGAGAGAGAGAAAGGAAATGAGACTAATAGCTATAAACCATGGGGTTTGTTTGATAGAAATTACATTCTTAGTAAGCCCCAAAGAAACCAATTCCATCGCATTGTATGGTAAAGTTCCTGCCTTTTACAGTTATCTGCAATGCATAAAGCACTACTACAACCCACAGCTGTAGGAAAAAGTGGTCAGTTGTTAGAACACAAGATTTGCAGTACCACTACCTAATGAGTCATGTGGCTAGTCATAGTATTGGAAGGGAGTCAGGGTAGCATCTACTCTAATCCCCAGCCCATCACCTCTGTTCCAGAAGGTCAAATACATTCCTGCCCTTCAATAGCAACCTGCAATTGCTCCAGCCATTTTTCTGTATGGGATTGTTATTTCTTTGGCATTTCCTATTAATTCATGATTGCATTCTGACCATCATTACTAACCCAGTATCTGAATTTAGCAATAACAACATTTTCAATCATAGCAGCCCTGACCCATGGTGCTGGCACAGGCAGAGGGTTTCACAACTGCAGCTAAACAGGCATCCTATGTTCCATCAGTGAGATGGAGCAGTTCAAACTATCTCACTTGCCATGCACACTGTGTATTCTAGGGGGGAAGCAGGTGCAGGACTGTGCCATCAACTCCTGGACCACTAAACAGCACATTGCCGCTCCTGCTGGGAGGAAGGGTGGGATATAAATCAAATAATAAATAATAAAATCTGCACCCTTCAGCATTTTTGAATGAAATGTTTGCACTGTGGCATATGCAAAAGGTAACATTGTGCATTGATGCCAGGAAGGTACCTCACAGTTTGATCTTAACACAATGCTGTGAGTGATGGTGTCCAGCTGTGCCAAGTTAGGAACTCTCTTTTACCAGGGCTTAATTCCTAAAAGAAGAAGTCCTGGAAGGGCTTGAACATGCATACAAGACAGTCTCTGGCATAACTGCCCATCAGCAAAAGGGTCCTAAGGCTTAAGGAATGGTGAATGCTGTCAGTCAAAGTATTGCCAACATCAAAGTGTGGTCTTAGGTTGGAACATGACATTCCCTGCTATTTTCTTCCATTCCCATTATCCTTCAGCAACCCACTCATCCCCACCGCTCTGTTGACCCACTTCTAAATTCCAACCCCACCATTTTGGTACTAATTTGAAATGATTGATTGATTGACAGGTTTATTACGGTCAGGGACCAGCAAATAAATTTGAAATTGTTTCATGTTGTGGCATGGCCATGAAGGCTACATCCTCTCTCAAGGATTCTTTTTCTGCCAAGACTCCTCCCTGCCACCGCAGACTTCAGGCTCTCATTAGACACCTTACATTTAAAAGTCCACACCATACATTTAAAGCACATCCAGCACACATTTAAAGCACATGATTTCCCCCAAAGAATAATGGGAACTGTAGTTTGCTAGGGTGCTGGGATTTTTTATTTCTGTCATTGGAAAACCACAGTTCCCAGGATTCTTTGGGGGAAGTCATGTGCTTTAAATGTGCATTGGATGTGCTTTAAATGTATGGTGTGGAGCTGTATTGCTCTCCCTCCTAATATCTGAGGGATTGAAGCCCATACCTCAACCTTCAGGGACTTCTATCAACCAGGATCTATTCATGTCCCCTGCCTTCCATTTCTAAGCTGTTACTGCCTTTTCCAGATGTATACTCTTGACCAAGTTTGTGGGACTTTAAAGTGTCAGACAACAGTTGTTTCCTCCTCTATAGTCTATTCTCTCCACCCGACATACACCTTCCTCTTCTTGTTATACTTGAATTTTATTGAGATTTTCCAGGTACAGCAATAGGATAATCAAAAGCACAAACAATAGATATTATGAAGAAAAGAAGAAAGAGCACAGATAATCTAGGCTTGTGAGTCATTGTGCAAATATTATACATTGCTTGTTCCTTACGTTATTTCTCCCTGATTTCTCATGCCATTTATCAACTTTCTCTTGTTCTCCACCTCAAGAGCCTAGAGCCCCTTTTTGGAAAAACCAAAACCAAATCTGGATCCACAGATGGTTGCATGCAAAAGGACAGTGCATATGACTGGCACTGCATGCTGTAATTCATCAGGGATGTGCATTTGGATTTGGATAGTGGCACTCCTTCCGTTTGGCAAAGGGTCCCCCCATTTGCCTATGTGCAGTGAAATCCTGTACCATGCTCAAGTTATGGGTGGAAAGGTAGGGGGACATTTACTGATATCTATGAACCCTTCCCCTTGACTCCCCCCAATTTTACCCAAGTCATGTCCTCTGAAGCTTCTGAGTTCCCTCTGACCTTCTGTAATTCATACACTGATCCTGCACTGTTCAGGTGAATTGAGGGATGATCTCTTGATCTTCCCTTTTCCCCATGGCCAACAGGGTCCAGCGTGACCTTGCTCATGGAAGAACTATTTCACATGTACAAAGAAGCCCCCCCACAAGCACAACCCAATTAGAGTGACTGTGGTTTTGCTCGATTAAATGGCAGGACCACAGCTGAACACAGAATTTCACACTTGTAGAGACCCATTGATTTAATTGGCTTAAGATTTTTAACTGTGTTGGAAAGGGAGTCACATGTAAAACCCTTTGAGTCATCATCAGAAGGCGACTGTTTTCATATTTACTAACCACAACAGATATATATAGTTTCTTTGTCCTGTCTTAATTGACACATGCCATCTGTGGTGTACTGTTCCATTAAAGAGAAATATAGGAAATGCTTGCTAGCTAGGGTTGCCAGGTTCTTGGCCTGAGACTGATCCTGTATCTTTAGGAGAAGAGAAAGTCAGCCAAGTGCAGGTGTTCTTGCAACCCTGTAATGGGAAAAACCACGAGGTGGAATTCTCCCTCCCCCCTCCCCAACTTTTAAAGATACAAAAGATCTCTTGGTTGCCAGGCCCGGTCTCCAAGAGGTCTTCTGTATCTTTAACAGTTGGGGAGGGGGGAGGGAGAATTCCACCTTGTGGTTTTTCCCATTACAGAGTTGCAAGAACACCTGCACTTGGCTGACTTTCTTTTCTCCTAAAGATACATGATCAGTCTCAGGGACTGAACCTGGCAACCCTATTGCTAGCACAGGCAAAATCATTTCATTAGTTTGTATGTCGGTCAGTCATGTTTTTAGAATGAATGCTTAGTTCTTCTGTAGTTGGACTTCTCATTAAATGCTAATGCTTAGAGAAGATTTGGTTGTTTATGAGTTTGTCTAACTGCATGTTTAAGCAGCAGGCATTACATGGTGTCAGGAGTGGAATGCACGAAAGGGAAATATAATGTACTGTTCCTTCAATGAGAAATGCAGGAAATGCTTGCTGGCAGAAGTGAAAGTATTGCATTAGCCAAGTTGCTTATGTCTGGCCATCCTTTTTCTTTTGATTGTATGCTTAGTTCTTCTGTAGCTGGACTTACCATTAAGTGCTAATGCTTACAGACATTTTGGATGTCTTCAAGTTTGTCTAACTGCATGCTTGAGCAGACATTACACCATCTTAGTTTATACATGTCTAGGGCCTGATTGCTCCAGGGCCGAATCCTTGCTCATGTGAAGTAATCAAAAGAGAGCAGGCTGAACACATGCAGAATGCCTTTCCCTTGCTACTGAGTAAACAAACACAGTAGCTGCCACAATCTAGGGAGAGTGGGAAGGGCTTTGAGACCACAGAGTATGTAAAGACTTAGTCTTGAGACCTTTAAGAAAAACAAGAAAGACGTTAGCTATTGGATCAGTCATCTTGTTCTTACAAGTACTTACTCCAAAAATGACTGATAGCTTCCAAACCACAGGGCACTTGCTGTGCAAAGTGGCCCCTTCCACCAGTGCTTTCTCTTGCTGTCTTGTCATTTTTCCCAGATGGAAATAAGCAGAGAAGAGGTTAATGACGGGGTTTGCTAGTGTACCTTTAGCCCAGATCTCCTAACCTACAATGCACGTTGAAAGCATGGCTTGAAGTCTGCCATGTACATGCTATGTCTCCCAGGGATTTGCCTTGGTGATCTGTGTGCTATCCCTAATATATATATACATATATATATACATATTTGTTTGCAGTGTGAAAGGCAGCCATGCAAAACCAAGAACCCACTATCTCACTAGGGTATTGCCTCACCAGCCCATCTGCTTCCAAGCCTGCTGTTCCCTCCGGCTGGCCGTGTTTATTTTGACATTCCTGGGTTCTGCCATTTCTCTTCCTCTATTGTTTAGAGAGAGGCATTTGCTGAGCCAGTGGCACAAAGGCCCTCTTGGGTCAGTCAGTCCTGAAGTTCCTTGTCTCCAGCATTGTGATAGCGGCACCATCTGGTAGATGCATCATGGGGGAGAATATACCAGGTACTGCCCTGTAGTAATAAACATGCTTATTACTCTGCTTAATCTTTAAGGAAGGAGATGCACATGCTTAGAGGAACTCATTTTGATCAGGGTTCCAGTGCTGAATTCTAGTGAGACCCACTCTCACAGATAAGTCTTGTGCTGCTTTTTGACGTGCATGGGATGTTGGAAGGGTTCTTAGGTCGGTGAGCAACCCTTATATCTTGAAAGAAGCAATGGACAACAGGTTCTATAGCTTGTCGATGCATATGTGCATAGACTTTTCTATGTGCCACCTATGCATGTTCAAGAAATACCAACTCTCAACCAGCAGCATTGTAGCTTTCAATAATATTCAGTGATGTGAGATAGTAAAAGGATTTTACATCTGAAAGTGGAGAGGACCTTGCTCTAAAAGACATGAGAAACGTGTGTGACTGAGCTAGAATCTTTGCTGTTAATACTGGAGTACTGCATCTTTTAGGCCCAGATGCCAGATGCGTCCCTCTCCATCTGGCCCTCAGTACTCTCCCCAAACCGCACCCCCCTCCCCAGCCACACTGCCTCTCCCCAGGCCACACCCCTCATTGGCCCTGCTTTGCACCCTCCTGGAGTGTTTTGCCTAGCCTGAATGTGTCCTTCAGCTCTGATAATGCCTCTTGCTTCCCTACATGGAGGGTAGAAAGAGGTGTGTGTAGAAACTAACATACTTTACAAAGGTAAAATTTGCATTTGTTGCTCTGCCCACTTTTGCCTCAGGCTCCACCCACCAGAAGGGTGCCCAAAACATCCCTTGGACTAAAAATGGTTTTCCATCCGTTTGAAACAATGATGTTGTTGAATGATGTATTTACTGTAAATGTGGCATATGGAGGTTTTACAGTGCAGAATTAAATCATGCTGAAGGCAGCAACTGTTCAGTTTTGTATCAATCTTGCATTTCCTTGCTATGGGCTATTTAAATTATCTTAACTTTATAACCTCGTGCTAACATAAATATTTTCCCCACTGAATATAATTTCTGATTTAATGACCACACATTCCTAGGCATAACCACACATCCCAAAAGACCAGATGACATAGAAAAACCCTTTGCAATGTAGGCACAGGATGTACTTCTGACATGATGCAATGATGAAAGAAAAAAGTTAGGCATCTGAATCTATAGCACTGTAAAAAGAAGCAAAGTGTCCTGCAGAGGTGACACTAACTAGTGCTAAATAAGTGTTGAGTATATTTTACTGTTTGAACATGAAAGCATTAGAACAGCCTTCTGGGTCAAACCAGAGGATTATCTAATCCATTGTCCTGCTTTCACCAGTGACCAGCCAGCCAGTCAGCCATATGTCTCTAGGAAGCCAACAAGTGTGATATGAAGGCAACAGCCCTCCTTTGTTGGGTGTACTGAACATCTGGTATTCAAAGGTAAACTGCTTCTGAACACAGAAGTTCCATTTAGCCATCACAGGAATTTATTGATATGCCTTCCAAACCTAATCAGATTTTAAAGCCATCACCACATCTCATGGAGTGAATTCTATATGTTACATATTCATTTCATCTTTGTTCCATCTTAGAACTGTGGCGCATATATGTGATTCCCAGGCAGTGGGTACTGATCAAACTCAGAACTGCTTAGCTCCACCATGGTTGCTGTATCATGTGCCTTCAGACTTTATATACCCGGGGAGTGTGCATTATAGCAAGGAATTCCTTGTTAATTATAATATTTGGAAGACAGGTAAGATACAATAAAATGGCTATATATATATATACAATAAATAGTGATTCATATATTTTTCCTCATTTATGGACTGGTCTCAAAGAATTAGGACTGAGCTGAAACATTCCCTCAGTTACAACAGCCCTGTCTGCCAGCACAAGGAGGATTTCTGTGATTTGAAGAGAGACCTGTACACAAACAGAAGCCAGTAATATACTGCAGGAAGCATTGCCCTCACTCTAAATTGGCTGCTCTCAGTAAAGTCACAATACCATATCTAACTGGCTATGTGGCATTGTGATGGTTTTATACCTTGACTGGAAGAAATCAAATTGTGAGGATTAGGAAGAAGCCTCAGTGGAAGAAAAACATGATGCCGTACCAGCAGCCCAGAGGGCCAGAAAACAATAGAAAATGTGTTTTTTTGAGGGGGGGTCTATTGGAGAACATTTTACCCTCCCTCAAAGCCTCCCTTTTGGCTGAAAATGTTCATCCACAAATATTTAGTGCAGCTCTATTTAGATATATTTTTGAGATCAACCAGGGAGAGAGATCAACATTTATATTTTCATTATTGTTTAATGTATAGTTTATTAGGGGTTTTACATTATTTCAATAAAATAGTACAATCCCTTATTCCCACCCACTTCCCATCTCCCCTACCTCTCTTTGCCATGTTATTTTTCTTTCACATGTTCCTTGCTTATATTACACCTTTACAGAGGATTGCCTAATAGTTGCCTGTTCTTACACCTGTCTTAGTAAATTCATAAACATAGGTAATAAAAGTATACATCCTTCTGTAAAACTGACTCATCCATGTTAGTGAGCCAGTGTTCACTGATGCAAAAACAATGACAGCACTGAGATCTCGTCTTAACTGACAGGGAGAGGAGTGAGTTATTTCTGAACAGAGAATACACAGCAGCTTTCGGAGGATGTATGAGCCATTCCAAAAATAGTTCAGTGCTGAGTCATGCTCAGAGCCACATTGACCCAGCAAGGAAGATAGAGGGGGAGGAGGGAAGTGAAGTCATTAATGAAATGAGCCCTCCTCCTCACTTCTGATTTTAAGGGACACAGTGTAGGAATACAAGGAAACTTTTTAATGAAAGGGTATATGAAAGAATGAACCTATTTGTTCTAAGACTTGCTTGTGGAACACACTGCCACAAGATATTACCAAGGTCAGGAACTGCAGTTGAGCCAAGACAATGAATACTGAATAACTGTACATTCGTTATGAGAGGGTTTTTTCCTTAAAATGTCAAATGTTTTGCGGAAAAGAATCTTAAATGTCATGAAAATAGGCACATTGACTTTATGTTAAGGAGATCAGATTATGGCACTAGCAAGCCAAAGAAGGAACTCAGTTGACATTTGGTATGCTTACTTTAAAATGTGTATTTCTCGACAACTCAGAAAGCACATTTTCAAATTTGGAGGACATTAAATCTGTGCATTTTATTATCATACATTACCACACTACCAAGTTTAGGGCATTATGTTCTATGGTAGGACTCACCAATCTTTGGACCTGTGGGCACATTTGCAAAGTGAAGGTAGGGAATGGAGAAATCTGTGTGACAGAGTGTGGGGTGGCCACACCCACTACTGGCATGTGGCCTCCAGAGGGCTAATTAAGGGTGAATGTACCCTTAGGCCAAAAAAAGTTAGACATTTCTGGTCTACACATTAGTGTAGATGCTTGAGACAGTGAAGGCACCCCTAAATCATGTGTGATCGGGGTTCCAGGATCTTGGGACAGCTATCCATGAAGAGGTGTACATTTGTAGGCTTCCCTGCCTCAGACATCCACACTAATGTGTGCATGGTAGGGGCATGGCCCTACAGCCCTTGTATTAATGCTATGCCCCTTCACACAAGCAAGACATGAAAAGGCTATAGCAAGTGGCCAAGCTGAGGCACTGAGCTTCATGACTGAGTTGGGATTTGATCTTTGGTCTCCTCACTCCCAGGCCAACACTCTTAATTGTTACACTACTCACGGAAGAGGCAAGAGGGAAGCTGCTGCCTTTGCTCCTAAAATGGATGAAGCTACAAGGCCCATTTACTTGTGTCCAATGGCTTAAGAGTCTATGATTTTTCTAATATAGACAAATTAATGGAGGAGGTGACCTCTGTAAGAAAATGGTGGTCCCCATTTCAGCAGCAACCCTGTTGGATAGCCCAGTAGCCACGGCGACCCCATCCTGTTCCTCTCTCTGCTGCCACCGCTCGCTTATGTGTCACCTAGGCCCTAGGGCAAGGGATGTGGGGTTCCCACTGCCTTATGACAGTTTCCTTGGGAGTATGGAATCAGCTGGCTGCATTCCAGGTCTCTGGCTTGACAACCTTAGCCTGTCTGTCCTCCTGCTCTCTCAGCCTGGCACTGTAACAACCAGTAGCATAGCCCAATCAGTCTAAGTAACATCGGAAGCCAACGAGCCCTTGAGTGTACTCAGAAACCAGTACAGCCCAGGAATCCAATTCAGCAGTTTATTCAGAAAGAATACATGTAATAAGGAAGAGAGGGAGAAATAGTGAGTATGCAGATCAAAACTGAAATGAAACATTGTACCAGAACTTTGGTCTAACTATTCCTACATGAGTCCAAATTAACTTACTCTCTATGGTCACCTCTTGGGGTTGGCAGCTTCAGGCATCACTTCCAAGTTGGGGGAGATCAAAAGGAGAATCTGGCAACCAGTGTCTTTAAAGGCCTGAGGTCCAGGTGGGTGCTGATTAATGAGTGGCATTTTCCAGCCAATCAGAAGTCAGTCAAGTCTTTCAGAGAGATGGTCTGATACCGTTTGGAAGTTTGGCAATGGGATATTGCAGGGTTAACTACTGCCAGATTTCTCCATCTCTGTGCCAAACAAAACCTATTCTGTATTTTCTACATGCAAGGGGAGACATAACCTCTCTGCTAAGGCACAATGGAGATCAAGTGATTCTGGGCCTCTGCTTACAACCTCTATGATAGCTAAATGGAATGTCCAGGTCTGAGGAAAGGTACCTCTGAACTGCACCCAGCAGTTGCTGGGCGATGAGCAGTGGGGGAGGACTGTTGCCTTTGTCCAACCTCTGGGGCTTTCTAGACTTTTGAAACAGGATGCTGGACTAAAACAGCCTTCCCCAATCTGGTGCTCTCCAGATGTTTTTAGACTATGATTCTCATCAGTCCCAGCATGGCTGTGTCTGTACCAGGTTGGGGAAGGCTAGACTAGCTGGACTATGATTTGACCTAGCAGGACTCATCTTATGATTTATGTTCTTATGATGTAGGAGAGGTGGCTTGAGGCAGCAATCAGCTGAAGAAAGGGCCTGGTGGGAGACATGAGAGTCACAGTGCATTGAGTCTGTCCTTTGATCATCAGCTGCTCTGCATAACACTGGAACCTGATGAGAGATATGAGGAAGAGAGATCTGGGACAGACTTTCCAAGACAACCTTTGAATCTAGGATGCCTTTTAAAACATGTGATCAAGATTCCTTAATAAGGATTAGTTTCTTGTTCATTCATGTTATTAATTCTTACACTTACCCTCAGAATAGCAGCAGAGTACTACAAATACAAAGTTGGATTTACCTTTACTGATGCATGAATATTAGAGGCAGGAGATGAGGATTCTAATCCACATTTGTGCTTATAAGGAGAAAAACAGTGGTGATTGTTATTGCAGATTCATTAATCTGGAGTAACAGAGGGATCTTGTGGATACAGCAGACAGCAGTGCTGGCTCTTTTAAGGAAGAAAAATAGATCAAGTGCTACAGGATGCATGCATGTATGTATGACAATGAACTGGTATCCAGTTTTTCAATCCAAGGACTTCCAATAATTAAAAACAGCTATAAGCAGTAAAATCATTAAAAATAGCAAAGGACTTGCCCTGATGTTAAAAAAAAAATCATGACTGGTGCCAAGTGAGCTTTCCAAGGGAGAGCATTCTAAAGCCAGGGTGACTTAACCAAAAAAGCCAAAGTGATTTAACCACCTGCCCCACTTCCAGAAAAGGGCTTCTGAGGGTGATCTTAATAATCTGGCATGTTTATGCCAGGGAAAGTGATCTTTAAAGGTATGGCCATTAGCTAGGGCTGTCACCAGATCTAAGATATCTCAGTTGACTAATTGTATGACTTTTTAATCAGTCAATTAATACCTAAATCTATATATGAATAAACAATAGTTTGTAAGTGGGGAAAAGCCTACTTTGTTTGGGGATTTGTAATTATTCAGCAAAATTTATATACCACTTGACTGTAATAAAATATCTAGGTGATTTACAAATGCCGACCTGAGTTCCTGCTGGGTGGAAGGGCGGAATATAAATCAAATAATTAATAATAAATAAATATATTAAAATTACCAATTAAAAACATTTAAGAACAAGTAATCAAAACATTGAAACGATTAATAATTTTAAAATATTAAAACACATCAGCATCTGTGTGTTCCTTGTACACTGTTTTTGTTGTTAATTTATTAATTTAATTGATTATTTGGATAATCATTGCAGCTATCATTACTCCTATTGATCTCCTGACACAACCATGCAGAATGGGGGGAAATATGTGAAATGACAAACATGACTATGAGTCAGGGGAAGTCTGTAAGGCTAATGCCGATGGAAAATGTTGTGTGCTCTCCAGGAAACTGAGCTCTGCCCTGCCTTCTAAGGGAATCCTCTAGATGAGGTCATTTTTCATGACCTGCACTCCCCAAGGAAAGCAGAAGCTGCAAGGGAACCTTTGGTGAAGTTGTGCAGAAATGGGGAAGCCAAGACTCATTACTATAGTAAGTTGCTTTCCCCACCAACTTTGCTATGTGCCACTATGACTAAAGGACAAAGGGGAGATCAGCACAGTTTCACACACAGGTCACTGAAATATGTCAAGGTAGAAAACAGAAAAATCCAAGGAAGAATTGCCATCTTTCTTTCTTTCCTGACGTTTATTTTACAGAATTTATTTATTTATTTATTTATTTATTTTATTCAATTTCTATACCGCCCCATAGCCGAAGCTCTCTGGGCGGTTCACAACAGTAAAACTTCAATATACAATAAACACAAAGAAAACTATTTAAACATACTAAACTACGAAAATACTAGTATACTAAAATGCTAATTTAAAATGTTAAGAAGTTAAAACATAGATGTTAAAATGTTAAAAATGTTAAAATGCCTGGGAGAAGAGGAAGGTTTTAACCTGGCACCGAAAAGATAGTAATGTTGGCGCCAGGCGTACCTCAACAGGGAGATCGTTCCACAGTTTGGGGGCCACCACTGAGAAGGCCCTTTTTCTTGTTGCCATCCTCCAAGCTTCCCTCTGAGTAGGCACCCGGAGGAGGGCCTTCGATGTTGAACGAAGTGTACGGGTAGGTTCATATTGGGAGAGGCGTTCCAACAGGTATTGTGGTCCCAAGCCGTGTAAGGCTTTATAGGTTAAAACCAGCACCTTGAATCGAGCCCGGAAACATATAGGCAGCCAGTGCAAGCGGGCCAGAATCGGTGTTATATGTTCAGACCGCCTGGTCTGTGTTAACAATCTGGCCGCTGCATTTTGCACGAGCTGCAGTTTCCGAACCGTCTTCAAAGGCAGCCCCACAGTAATCTAATTTAGAGGTTACCAGAGCATGAACAACTGAAGCGAGGTTGTCTCTGTCCAGATAGGGGCGTAGCTGGGCCACCAACTGAAGTTGGTAGAAAGCGTTCCGTGCCACCGAGGCTACCTCAGCCTCAAGTGACAGAGATGGATCTAAAAGAATGCCCAAACTACGAACCTGCTCCTTCAGGGGGAGTGCAACCCCATCCAGGACAGGATAAACATCCATCATCTGGTCAGAAGAACCACCCACTAACAGCATTTCAGTCTTGTCTGGATTGAGCTTCAGTTTATTAGCTCTCATCCAGTCCATTGTCGCGACCAGGCACCGGTTCAGCACATTGACAGCCTCACCTGAAAAAGATGAAAAAGAGAAGTAGAGTTGCGTGTCATCAGCATACTGGTGACAATGCACTCCAAAACTCCTGATGACCGCACCCAGTGGCTTCATGTAGATGTTAAAAAGCATGGGGGATAGAACTGACCCATGCGGAACTCCATACTGGAGAGCCCAGGGTGCCGAGCAGTACTCCCCATGCACTACCCTCTGGAGACGACCCGCCAAGTAGGAGCAGAGCCACTGCCAAGCAGTACCTCCAACTCCCAAATCAGCGAGTCTCCTCAGAAGGGTACCATGGTCGATGGTATCAAAGGCCGCTGATAAGTCAAGGAGAATCAACAGAGTTACACTCCCCCTGTCTTTCTCCCGGCAAAGGTCATCATACAGGGCGACCAAGGCTGTCTCTGTGCCAAACCCGGGCCTGAAACCCGATTGAAATGGATCCAGATAATCGGTCTCATCCAAGAGTGTCTGGAGCTGGTCCGCAGCCACTCGTTCCAGAACCTTGCCCAGGAATGGAACATTTGCTACCGGCCTGTAGTTATTAAAATTTTCCGGATCCAGGGAAGATTTCTTCAGAAGTGGTCTCACCACCGCCTCTTTTAGGCATTCAGGGACCACTCCCTCTCGTAATGAGGCATTAATCACTTCCCTGGCCCAGCCGGCTGTTCCATCCCTGCTAGCTTTTATTAGCCAAGAGGGGCAAGGATCCAATACAGAAGTGGTTGCACGCACCCGTCCAAGCACCTTGTCAACGTCCTCAAGCTGTACCAACTGAAATTCATCCAAAAAATCAGGACAAGTCAAGAAGAATGACAAAGAGACATACAATAAATACAGACCTTTGTTGGGGGAACTGCATAGTTGATTTCTGTGTGTCGTGCAACTATTTAAAAGGCATGACAGCAGTGTGACATCCTTGATCGAAAGGCAAAAATGAAATATCTTCAACTCTCTTGCTAAAAAAACCTAATTGTCTCCCATTGAATGTTTCACCAGCTGTTTAGTATTCTGTTCATGTTTTCATGCTGCTCCACAAAACGCATTATACTTTTATGCTTTGCACCCAGATATCAGGATGCATTCTCTGGAATTGACATTCCTTTAGGCCTCATCCTTTAATGTCTTTTTCCTTTATTGCAATGATGGAGAATCTCTGGCTCTTAAGATGTTGTTGGATCACAACTCCATGACTTCTGGCCATGCTCGCCAGGGTACAAACATCAGGGAAAGCCCTGTTGGTGGTGTCATCACTGACTGCTGCCTGGTTGGTGGTAACCTGTGGTAAGGCCTTCTCAGTAGCAATTTCCTGTTTATGGAATGCCCTCCCTGGTGAGGTGCATCTGTCCTCCTCATTATTAACATTCAGGAGGAAGTTAAAAACATTCCTGTTTACCCAGGCATTTGATGGTTGGAACAGACTGTTCCTGGCAATCTTGAAATTATTAACTGTGAAGATATGTAATGGTTTTAAAGTATTTTTAGGTGTTCTTAATGTTTTTAAAAGTTTAAATTGTAATCTTATGCTGCTTTGTAGTTTTCTGCCCTGAGCTCCTTTGGTAGGAAGGGTGGGATAGAAACTTAATAGAGGATAATGAGATGATGATGATGGGAGTAGGAGACCCAACAACATCTGGAGGGCCACTGCTATTATTCATTTATTTTTAAGTCTTCGGGTATATAATCCTGGTTTGGCTTGGTGAGTCATTAATGATGACAGCATTAATGCAAACACCAGCAAATGAAGATCAAACTGGCTAATATGGTGATCACACATTTACAGTGTGGACACAATCCCCATTTAAGATCTCCTTCCCTCATGACTCTTAAGGAGATACACACAACTTCATTTCACCATAAAGTTTAAAGTATTTTTAGCCCACTCTTCTATGAAATTACCAGGGTGAAATATCATAAACACAAATAAGACACCAATTTAAAATATAAAATCACAGGATGCTTTGTATGCCGGCATTGCCCCTATATGCAGTCTGTCCTTCAGGATCTACATTCAGTTTCAGCACAAATGGAGAACCTGTGGCCTTCCAGATGTTGCTGGGCTGCAATTCGAATCTTTTCTCGCCATTAGCCATGCTGGCTGGAGCTAGTAGGAGTTGGAGTCCGACAACATCTGGAGGTCAATGATTTTCTCTCCCCTGAATTTAAGCTTTGAGCTTGAGGGACTCAGATGGCAGAGTTGGTGTGACTGCACTGCTAGGGTCTGGATGAAGCTGGATAGCATCTCAGTGCAGGATTCTCTCATGCTAGTGCTTCCAGCTTTCAGAGGTTCAGCATGATTCATCCTCTCAGCTTCTTTGGGGAAGGGCAGTAGCTCAGTGGTAGAGCATCTGCTTTGCATGCAGAAGGTCCCAGATTCCCAGCATCTCCAGGTACGAGTTATTTTTCTCTGATGTCAAGTTAGCAGCAGAACGAAGACCTGCAGAACCTGCTCCTTTTCTATATGCAGAGCAAGTACTTGCCTCAATCTAGCACTTTTACTCACTTTCTTCCTTTGTGCATTATTATCTTACCTGAACAGTGCTCGCCCTATCATTAAGTAGAGCGAAGAGACCATCTCATGTTCTTATCTACAAGAGGTAGTGATGGTCACCAACTTGGATGTCTTTAAAAGAGGATTATACAAATTCATGGAAGATAAAGCTTACCACTCCATGGGCATCTAGTTGGCCACTGTGAGAACAGGATGCTGGACTAGATGGGCTTTTGGCCTGATCCAGCACAGCTGTTCTTATGTTCAGATGGCAGATGGGAGTGGCAATGAGGTGTTGGAGAACAGACCTGTGTGTGTCACAAAGCTCCCCCTGTTCTCCCTAGCCTATACTTTTGCCCTCAGATGTGATGAAAGACATTGTCCCATTGCGAGTGTTGAATTAAGAGTCAGCTTCTATGCATGGAATTTGGGGTGCCTTCTTCTTCTTCACTTCAGACAGAAAAATATATTGGGCCAGCTTGTATGTGAAGAAGTTTAGCTGTAAACAGGAGCAGATTAGGACTGAGATGATGATGATGATGATGATGATGACGACTTATTCTTATGTCCTTCCTAAAGGAGCCCAGGGCAGGGCTTGCAGGGATAAGCTCTCCAGGGCAGCAGGACTTTGCTGGCTCAGAAAGCATCCAAACAAAGACGAACTGTTTTCTATCGTTTTCCAGGGCTGCTTGTTTACGTGCAAACAATGCTGTTTATATCAGCCATCTGTACCCTGTCACTGTCCGGCCTCCTTCTCCCAGTGTCATGGCTGGACAAGGCAAACACAGCGACATCTGTGTGATGCCCCATCCTTGCCCCATTAAGTACATCTCCAGCCGCAACCAGAGTACCCTGGACTGTGCGCATTAAACTGAAGGGGACTTTCTCCCAAAGAAATAGATTATTAAATAGTTACTTAAAATGTTTTTTCTCTGGCTTTAGCCTATAGTCCCCAAGGTGACTTGCAAGTTCATCATAAAGTAAAAGAATCAATATATTTTTAAAACCAGCAGCAGGACATAGCTGCAAAGCTCACGTCAAAACCAAAAGGTACAACTGGGCTTGTGGCTTCTTTGGTGTGCAGTCTGTATTTATATGTTCCACCAGCCTCTGGAAAGCCCACTCTTTGCTGGTGTGGAATTATTGTGTACTTATATTTGAATTCTACAGCCTGAAACAGGGTGAAGCAACAGCATGCAACATCCAAACTGCCAGCCAAATCACATGCAGACTTGTTAAAATATGTATAGCCCAGCTTCCCCAAGGGTTTTGGTGAATTACATCAATGCTTGCAATATGGAAAAGGAAATTGTATTAACCATAATCTTTCCATTAAGCATTTCTCCGCCTGATAAAATAGTAAGTAACAGGGATATTTCTGTCCCCACATGTTCCTAGAGCACTTTAAAGCACTTTAAAGCCAGGTTCAGCTCACACCAATGTCTGTTATAACTGAACAACCTTTCTCAAGCCAGTTGAGGAGTTCGTCAAGATATTCTGAAGAAACTCCACCCTGCAGCTCCTTCTCAACCTCTTATCAAACAGCTGAGATGATGTCACCAGCCTGAATTACAAGAGATGTGTAAAATGTAGCTCCAGTTTGTACTACAGTACCACACTCATTTGCACATCCTTCCAGTGCTGCTTTTGAGAGTGGGGGCAGGGGCAGTCATTTCTAAAATTGTGATCTATGCTAACAGTTTTGGAAGTTCAGGAAAAAGAAATCCTTGCTCAATGGGATGCATTTTTAATAATTTCATGCATTTCCAGGATGAACTCCACTTTCTTAGCAAAACCACCGCTTATATACCTCTAAACACTGTGGCTGCATACACACCATACATTTAGAGCACATCATTTCCCCCAAAGAATCCTGGGTACCATAGTCTACCTTAACAAACTACAGTTCCCAGGATTCTTTGGTGCTTTAAATGTATGTGTGTACTGTGTACACAGCCTTACATTTTGCAAGAAAAGCCATGTGCCGAAAAGGCATCCAGTATAATTTCTCCACATTCAGAATGTTTAAGTGATGGTGAAAATAGTACTGCTATCTGATCTCTGTCCCCTGAAACTGGCCAAAAAGTCTACAGCTTGTCATAAATGAATGTCACAGTAACTGTCCCAGAGATTAAATATTGTCTGCTCAGCTCTTATAACTTATAGGCATCACACGTGTTTTGTCTTTTCTCATCTCAGGTAATGTCAACAGAGCAGAGCTTGGAAAAGTTACTTTTTTGAACTACAGCTCCCATCAGCCCAATCCAGTGGCCATGCTGGCTGGGGCTGATGGGAGCTGTAGTTTAAAAAAGTAACCTTTCCAAGCTCTGCAACAGAGTAAGTGGAATCAACTGACTCCACTCAGTGAATTTGTATTTTCCATGAGAAGTTTGCCAAATAGTCAGTTATCACCAATTATTGCTGTTGTGAATGGCAGAAGCTGATTGTGATTATCTTGTATACATTTGAGGGCTGCATAGAAATGTGACCAACTCTATTTCATAGCTTGTTTGCAATTCCTGATATCTCTCTCTTTCTCCAAACACACACACACACAAAAAAGATAACACCTCATGTATCTGATGATGGTTCTGGTACTACCCTGCTGGAATTTCAGTGTGCTAGTTCTGCTTATCAGAATCACACACACACGTTTGTATGGATCTGGAAGATTTCGCAACAACAATTGCAGCCATGCTGCCCAGTATGTGAATTATCTTTTACCACTATTGGGGAAGAAACAAACCATCAAGCAACCAAGAAGGTGCATCATCAGTGGGTTTAAGGGGGTTGAGCTGAGTACATGGAGCCATTGTTGTTGCTTCTATGGATGTAAGGGAGGGAGGTTAAAGGTAAATGAAATGCAAATAGAAAAAGAAAAACAAAAGACAGTGATGATTTCCTAAATGCAATACCATACCAACCACAACAAGATTCCTATGAGTAAGGCAGAAAAATCAGCATCCCACAACGAGTCAGGACTCCTAACTAAAAACCAAATCTAAAAGTTCCTGGCAGCCAGTCAGCCAAGGTCAAAGAAATCCCCATGCAGCACAACCTGATCCAGGAGCTGCTGTTAGTGCAGAATGCTGTGGCACGATTGCTGACATGAGTGAGACCTTGTAAGCACATAATACCACTACTCTGAAATCTGTACTGGTTGTCGATTTGCTACCAGGCCAAGTTCAAGGTGTGCTTTCCATGTTACGGGTGCCACATAGTACTTGTTCTGCTCTTGTTAAGACTCAGTTTATTGGCCCTCATCCAGCCCACCACATAGTCCAGGCAGCGGTCCAGGGCTTGCACAGCCTCTCCTGATTCAGATGTTACGGAGAAATAGAGCTGGGTATCATCATTGTACTGCTGACACCTCGCCCCAAATCTCCTGATGACTGCTCCCAAGGGCTTCATTTGGATGTTAAACAGCATGGGGGACAAGATGGTACCCTGCAGCACCCCAGAGCACAGCTGCCAGGGGGCCAAAAGACAGTTACCCAATGCTATTCTCTGAGAATGACCCTGGAGATAGGATCGGAACCACTGTAAAACAGTATATATAGAGAGGGTGATTGTGTACTAAAGAATGGGATTGTTTTAGTATCAGTAAAACTACATTTTAAATGTTTGTTGAATCAAAATGCTTAGCACTACTCACAGAAGGGTAAGTCTGTATAACGGACAATGGCAGCTTGGCAGACCCTACGGCTGTCAGTGTTCTAATAGCTCCTGCTCTTTTGCCTTTACCAGTTTGGTCTGCATACATTAAATAGGTACTAGGCAACATGGACATTGTTAGGGGGTGACCCTGGGGGTCTGAGCCCCAAGTTTTTGTGGAGGGCCCTCCCCTTTTACAAACGTTGGTTTTAGGGGCAACTGGGCAAACTGCAAAGCACAATGCTGCTCAGACCCCTGACACCCACCATCTTAATTTCCCAGAGGCATCTAAACATATACATTAGCTTATGCACATTGTGTGCACATTTATGTCACAGGCCTGTGCTCCCCCGAGTCTTTTGAGTACCTAGGAATTCCACTTCTAAGCAGTAATGCTTATCTCCATGCCGCAAAAAGGTTTCCGCAGAACAAGTTGCCATGAAGAGCAGAGAGAATCAAGCAAGGATGTGTTTGTTTTCAGGTCAGTCTCTCTAGTCCTCTACATCACTATAGTTTCTGCCAGATCATTCCGTCTTCTGTGAAAACTCCCAATATTGTGACAGAACAAGTTACACAAATGAAATAAAGGCACACCAGAGTACAGAAATGTTGAGTTTAGATATGGATGTTCCTTAGTGCAAAACTGAAGTGGTTTTAAACTATTATTCTTGGCACAAAGTGCTCCTAGCTAGACTTGAGCCACATCCATTGGCTCACTCATCCCAGTCACTTATTCATCCTATAGAAACACAGCAGTGAGTAGGTGCTGCAGGAAGCAGAGTTCCTGTGCCATATAGGAAGATATTTGTTCCAGCTATGTTAAAAGGGGAATTCCACTTCCCACACTCCACCAACATATCATGAATCGTGTGAGAATCAGCTCCAGCAACTAGTAGCTGGGCATGGTGCTAAGGAAAATGTCTCTTGTTACTCAAGGAGCTCATGCATCCCATTCCAAAGCACCTGCCTATCTTGGATGAAGGAGGATAATCGTTACATCGGCAACAGGGATTCCTTCAGCTACTCTGGGACAGGGGACAAGATGGGGCTTGTTTTGTTGCTGTACATGCAATACAAAGCAGAACCAGGTTATGCATTTGGGCTCTCTACCCTTTCATGCTTTTGTCTGGCCTTTGTCCTCTCTCCCTCTCTTGGGTGCTAGAGTTCCAGATCTCTGCATTGTTTCAAATAGATGCTATCGAGTAAAGTCCTAGAATATCATGCTCATTGCTATCCTCTGCCCAAACTAGAATGTTCATAATTCAGAGAACTGCCTGCATTCTATTCAGATGGAGAACATTCAGGACTGGTACCATGTATTTTGGTCTGGACTGGAGCTGTGCTATAGAAAGCTCTCAGGAGTTTCAGCTATGAGTTAGCAAGGCCAGACCAGAAGGGACAAAGTGTCACCAACCCCTGCCAGATAGGGCCAGGAGACAGTGGGAGCCTTGACATCATGGAGGACAACAGATGGGTCACTTCTGCCTTGGGCTACAAAAATCACCACTGCCCAAATGGAACAGCTGTGTGCACAAGTCTTATTGTGGGGCAACAAAAAGTACCAGAGAGGAAGTCACCTCTCTACCTTCTGGTGGGGGTGGGAGGGGAGGACTTGTGAGTCACGATGTCTAGGAGCTGCTGCCAAACTGAGGCAGTTCAGTTTGAAGTGCTCTGAACAAAAAGGGCATAGCAGATGAGAATGGATGAATCTGTCAGTTTCAATATCTCTCAGTTTCTCATTATTCCAACCATAAGTTTAAACCTCCACATTTCCCCATCAGTTTGTGAATTTTTTTTAAGTCCTCAAGAGAATTTGTCAGCATTTTAGAGTGCATCTCCTAATATACACAGTCTTGCAAGCCATTTCCCCTAACATAATGCATTTTATATGTTTTCATTAATATGTGTGTTTGTGTATGTTTCCTCCTAATACATTGGTCAGAGAACTGCATCATACCATTCAGAGAACTGAATTTGGAAGGAAAGCTGTGGTTTGGTGTGCACATTATTTCAGCAGTGGCAAATTAGACAGGTTTGCATTAAAATGCAAAGTGAACTGAATTTCTTCCCCATTCTTAACAGCAGAGGGATCCCACTGTGGCTTTTATTCCTTCTATAATATATCACACTGTAGCCCTGCTTTGAAAAAGAAAAGTCATATCCACTTATGTCACCTGATGATCATATTCAACAACCCCAAGCAGACGGTTGGTATAGTGGTCTAGACACATGCAAAAATTAGCCCCCATGTGATCACAAAAACCATCCCAAATTAGCTTCTACATGGCATCCTCCAAACACATGACAAAGTCATGCCAAATTCTCATTCATGATCAGAGTGGCTCTCTTTATCATCTCACCCTTCTGCCTATATATCACAGCTGTACAGAAGGCCCTTCCATCAGATAAAACACTGCATTTTCTTAGGACACAAATAGCCAAATGACAGACAAATGTTATCATATGATTGAGCTATAAATATCATCATGTCTCTATTTTTCCCCTCCTATCTTCTCATGAAATTTACTGCATGAGGTGTCTCAAGTATCATGTGGCATCATTTCTCAGAGTTTCCTTTGTGGGCATAACATAACTGTAACTATGCAGAACCCTGCTGTATTAAACACTATATTACCCCATAGATATGGTGGGGGGGAAATCTCAGTGCAAATCTGACTCTGCTGACCTCATCTGCTTCTTAATAACTTGAAATATATTTGAAGATACAGATAGTCACTGTTCATCACCACCAAGGACACATCTACACCTTGCTAGGTATCAGATGCACATGAAGCACATATGATCACTACATCACATCCACAGATATAGGAGTTTTCAGTCCAGCTGCTCCACATTCTTTCATACATACACACACACAGAGCACATACACATTCACCCTTGGGGGGCCACATAATAGTAATGGGTATGGCAAAAAGGGTCACTTTCTCCATACATACAAAGCACACAGATCAGCAGACATACACACAGGCCCCCTTCTCATCTGATCCATCCAATTAAGCTGAGAAGGTGAGTTATCAACTCAACTCTGCTCATAAAATGATCAATCTGATGATTAGAGAGGGGGCAATTTGCATCCCTATCAGGGCGCTGAGCTCTACTCACCCCAGTGCGGCATCTACTTTTTAAAAAACATTTGAAACTATCTTTCCCTTATCGAGTATTAATTTGTTGATTTCCTTTATTGTTCAGTGTTCTAGTTTTTACATTTTGTTTTTCTACATTGGTGACTGCTGCTGCTGCTGCTGCTGCTTTTAATTTACGGAGCATGTATGTTTATGTAACACCTGAGTCCAAAGATAATATTAAATTATGTTTTATTTTCTGGCACTAATCTATAATGCCACCATCACAATCCCAACCCAAGATCTGGGATGAGAGAGTTTGGATTTGATGGATCTTGGGCTTTTCCTCACCCCAGCTGAGCCAGAGATACGCCAACCTAAGTCCCTCACCCTGACTTAGCCAAGGCTCAGCCAGCAGAACTACACCAGCATAAATCATCCAAAAGGAGCATTTCAAACACCGTTCAGCTCTGTCATGTGGCCTAGCAACATGGTGGAACTTGCGCCAACAAAAAGGGTGCTGAAAGTCAAACTCCCCCCATAAATCAATGGAGAGGGCCCAGTCTTCAAAACTGGGGCCTACATGCACCTGCTCCTCCCAGAGGCTCCTGAACAGAGTTTGGGAATAGGGGTAATGTAGGCCAGCATACTTTTGTTTGTTTGTTTGTTTGTTTGTTAATTATTTGATCCACCATCTCACAAACTCACTTTTCTTTCCATGCCTACATAATATTTATTTATTTATTTATTATTAGATTTATATCCCGCCCTTCCTCCCAGCAGGACCCCAGGGTAGCAAACAAAAGTACTAAAAACACTTTAAAACATCATAAGAACAGACTTTAAAATACATTAAAACAAAACATCCTTAAAAACAGAAAAGCTTTCAAGGTATCTTTAAAAAAAAGTTAAAAACATTGTTTTTTTAGTTTTTTTAAAGGTTTTAAAACATTAAAAAGCAATTCCAACACAGACACAGACTGGGATAAGGTCTCAACTTAAAAGGCTTGTTGAAAGAGGAAGGTCTTCAATAGGAGTTGAAAAGATAACAGAGATGGTGCCTGTCTAATATTTAAGGGGAGGGAATTCCACAGGGTAGGTGCTGCCATACTAAAGGTCCATTTCCTATGTTGTGCAGACGTTACGCTGGCTTCCTGTGGTTAGGATTGCTCTGCCACTCACCAGCAACAGGCTATACAACAGCAACAATACCTGGGGGTCATTTGTCTGCTCATCTTCCAGTCACCTGCCAACAAAGTCCTTCTGCATTATCCAAGTCAGTCTCTACTACACAAATCTGACATGTGGAAATATCCAGAAACTAGTGGTGGAACATTTCCGTTTCCATGGAGTCTGGACATCCCACTATAGTTTCACAGTTAAGCATACCAGGATTTGGGTTTATCTTTTGGATGTGGCAGCCATTTTGAGATATGCCACACCCCACAAGGCAGCCATTTTAAGAAACAAACATGGAATGTTAATAACATTTAGAAGAAAAACATTAAGTTTAGAGCCTAAAATATTACTGACAATACTGAAAGGGATGGTACCCAAAGAAAAAGAAGGGATGTTGTTTACATGATTGTGACAACAAGATTGATATATGATATAAGGTGGAATCTACAAATACTGAAATGAAGAGGGTGGAATGGTATGTAAAATTATGGGACACAGCTGTTTTAAGTAAATTAACATGGGGATTATGAGTAAGAGAGGAAATACAGAATAATGACTTTGAATATTAAATAGGGCTGTTTTATATAGTATTGGAGGCTATATAGATAAAGGAGTACAGAGGTGAGAAAATTGTGCCTTCCATACATTGCTGGACTACCACTCTCATCACCCCTCACTATTGGCCACATGCTAGCTTGAGATGATAGGAACTAGGAGTCCAGCAACGTCTGTCCACAGGTTCCACTTCAGTAGGAAATCCATGTTCAGTCTTACAATTGTTGCTTTGTATGCTCAGTCTCTGGACACCTTCAGACATTAAGCTGAAATCACGTTGTGCTTAAATTGACCTGTCATGCATATGTAAACCCTGTTTTGTTTTGTTTTAAAAATCATTTTAACTGTCAATTTTTTAATTTCATCACACACATTTCCCACTGGAAACAGTATTCACTCAAAACAAGACCACCACCACCCTCTCTCTCTCACACAAACACACGCACGCACGCACGCGCGCACGCACACACACACACACTTATTTTCCTATTTCTCCCGCTTTCCCCAGTAGTCCCATTCTGGCAGCTGCTCCATAACTGCAGAGATTTTCTGGGCTATGTCCTCATATTACATACACAAAGACAAACTGCTCCTCCTTATAGCTTGTTTGTGTTGTCAAGTATCCAAGACACAGTGTAGGGTACTTCCTGGGCCATGTAAAATGGTATGTGCCTTATGCAGCTTTGTGTCTGTCTTGTGTCTGTGTGTGTGTCTGGGATCCTGTGTAGATCTCCTCTGAAGTTAACTGTGATATCAGCTTCTGGATCTATTTTGAAATGACACAACTCTTATTCTCTATGGCGAGTTTGTTACTTTATAAAATATGAAGCCTAAAAAAAAATTGGCTATCTACCACTGTGGTCATTTCTTGCACAGTCTAGGTATGTGACACATGATAGCAAAATGCCCTACTTTTCAACACTTCCTGCACTGAGCTCTTGCAACTGGACAAGCCCTTGTAATGTTTCAAACTTTTCTACATTTTGTCTGAAAGGGTAGGCCTTTTGCTGCAGAGTGGTTTTAAAATCGCTGGACTGCTTTTTCTTGACTTTTTTTTAGTGCTGCTTTTGGAGATACATGAGGAAAGAATTTGTCCTTTTTTAAAAAAAGGATGCCACTCTGGGCTCCTGCTGTGAGGAAGGGCGGGATATAAATCAAATAATAAACAAACAAATAAATAAATGTCTTCTTCTGCTTCTGGTGTTTTGCACAGTAGAGGTTACTCCCAAATTCCTTTGTCCTGTTATCTGGGTTTTGATCAGTTCAGACTGTCTTGCTGTCTGTATGGCTTTGTGAAGGGTTAAGTTCTCCATTCGTTCCATTTAGCCTTTTGTCTAGAATTCCAAGCACCAATCTACCTGTAAGGCACTCCTCCTTTTTTATCAGGAAACTTACAGTGTGCCCAGCCTGTCATTATGGGGTCCAATTCCTAACAAATGCTGCCCTGGGCTCCTGCTTGGGAGGAAGGACGGGATATAAATCTAATAAATAAAAAAAATAAAAATAATAGATCTTTGACAGAAGTAGGCTCTCTCTCATGAACCATGGTCCTCTTGCAGATGAAGGAGGTATCAAATCACTTCAGAAAAAGTAAAGGATTTATAAACATGTCTGGCTTCTTTTCCCATAGCATAAAAAAATAAACTTACTTGCACAATTCCTTTCTCCTTTTGCAGTTTTGTGGCCAGGCAAAAGCAAGTCTTTCTTTTCATTCAGGACATACCGCAGGATAATTAAAGCTGAAGGCTTCTGTGTCGTTCTCTTTGTTTTGTTAGGAATCTGCAGGTTTAAAACTTGAGTTTCAGGTCATGGGCTTTCATTGATGTGCAATAGATTGGAATGTCACACATGAAGACAATGGCTCCTTTTAACACTACAATGATACTCTCCATCCATATTTTTAACTTCTTACTATCCTTATGTTTCAGTTCTTGATTTAATGGTTTAATGGCCTAAGTAACTTATTAATATATCTTAACATTCATACATATATGTTAACTTTTTTATCACAAAAAGAAACAGGGAAAGTGTTCCCTGTTGATTCTCTGTGATCTTTCAGTGGCTTTCAATATCATCAGCCATTGTATCCTCCTGGAGCAATTATTGGAATTGCGAGTGGGGAGGGGTATTGTTTTGCAGTGATTCTGCTCCTACTTGGATGGATGGCTCCAGAAGGAGGGTATTGTTTGGTCACATGGATTCTCTAATATGGGGTTTTACAACAGCTGGGTATATCCTCCATGCTGAAAGATCTATATGAAATCTCTGAGTGAGGTCATTTGGAGTGTGTTGTCATCAGCAGGCTGATTATGCACAGCTCTGCTACTCCTTTTCATTTTCCGCAGGTGAGATGGTAGATGTGTTGAATCTGTGCCTAGGTGTAATAATGAACTAGATGAGGGCCAATGGCAATGAAGTTCAGTCCAGATAAGACAGGGATACTGTTAGTGGGTGGCTCCACTGATCCCATGAGTTGTGTTCAATCTCTTCTGGATGGGATTGCACTACCCCTGAAGCAGCAGGTCTGTCGCTTGGGGATCCTGATGTATCCATTACTGTCATTTGAGGTTCAGGTGGCCTCAGTGGTGTGGTGTGCCTTCTCAGGGCCAGTTCTAAAGGGCGGCCAGGTGGGGCACTGGCCTGAGGGCCCCTCTGCTCCCCTTCCATGATCTGCAGCAACAGCTGTGGATCACAGGCATTCCCTCGCCCCACCTACCTGTCTCCTGCCTTTTAGCATTGCCCTTAATGAAGAAGGCGGCCGAGGTTTCCTGAAGGTGCTGAAGCCCCTGCCGCCATCTTGGTTGATGGCAGAGATGCACGTGCATAGCACGCACGCGCACCATCAACCAAGATGGCGGCGGAGGCTTCATCCCCTTAGGGAAACCGTGTCCACCATCTTGGTTAATGACAATGCTAAAAGACAGGAGACAGGTAGGTGGGGCGAAGGAAATGGTGGGCAGGCAGAAGCTCCTGCCCTGCAATCCACAGCTGTTGCTGCGGATCACAGAAGGGGAGCGGAGGGGCCCCTGTAGCTCAAGGGGAAGCGGAGACAGGTAGTTGGGGGTGTGGGAGGGCCCACGAACGCACACACATGTGCACATGCTGGGGCCCGGGGCAAGCTGATGCCCAAGGGTCCCTGCATGCCTGGGGCCGGCCCTGTACCTTCTATCAGCTTTCTGTTAGCTTTGGGTGGTGGTGGCCCAGCTATGCCCTATCTGGACAGGGACAACCTAGTTTTCAATTATCTGCTAATCTCCAGGTTAGTTTACTGCAGTGTATGTCACTTGGTACTGCTGCTGAAGACACTTTGAAAACTGCAGCTGGTGCAGAATGCAGTGGCCAGATTGATGACAGGGACCAGAAGATCGGTTCATATAATAGCCATTGTGGCTGGCTCTACTGGCTGCACTATACATTTCCAGGGTCGATTCAAAGTACTGGTTCTAACCTATTTTTTATATGGTCTGCAACCTCCATGCCTGATAGAACACCTCTCCCACTTTAAAGCTACCCAGTCCCTTCCAAGGTCCTCCTCTGGGTACCCCTCTGAGGGATGCATGGAGGGTGGTGACAATGGAAAGGGAAGAGCCCTCCTCACCTGTAGGACACTCTCCCCAGCAAGACCTGTCTGCCACTGACATTTTTTTGGCACCACATTAAGACTTTCCTCCAATCCAGGCATTTAGTGAAATGTGATGGTTGCTTTCAAGCCTGTTATAAGAAGCCTCAAGCCTTTTTTAGCAAAAGGCATTTAAGAAATTTAAATATACTAAACTCAAGTTCAACTCAACTCTAATTGCAGAGGCAATGTCCTCTCTTTTAAAAATATTTTTCTACCTATCTTGGTATCATTTTTGTAAAAATGTCCCCATTTCATTTTTCCTAGAACGCAGAGGTTTTTATGTACTTATTATTATCACTTCTTCATTTTTTTATCACCTGTTTATACATTTCAAGAACTTCCTTCAACTTTTTTGCATCATTTCCTTAAATCTTTCCCAACTGTTCTATAAGATTTGTAACATCCTCTGTAACGTTCACTTTGTAACAGTGACCATCACCCTGTATGACTTCTCCCCAGAACTCCTTTTTAACTCACTTATTTTCCAGTTGTATTCTGAGTAGTGATGGTGCTGAAGTACAGTAAAATCTGGTATATCTGACTGCCTTATAAATTCAGAGCTTGGAAAAGTTACTTTTTTGAACTACAACTCCCATCAGCCCCAGCCAGCATGGCCACTGGATTGAGCTGATGGGAGTTGTAGTTCAAAAAGTAACTTTTCCAAGCTCTGCTTCTAATATGCAAATGAATTTGGGGGTGAGCTCTCTTGACCCTGGAAATAGTCTTCTGCTCACAGTTGAGATTATTGTGGAACATCTCTGCCTATTTTGTGCTTGTTCGGTCTGCATTACTTAGAAAGGCAGCTTCTGTGTGTTGGCAGCAGTGGGTTGCCCCATGTTTGTTCAACACTGAAACAAGCAGGTATGCCCTTACAGAAGAATACTGTGGCTTCTCATGCATGCCTAAGGGCAGGACATGCATAATATACATGTAACTTTTACAGAAGCAAAAACCTCCTTTTAAGGGGAGGAACTCATCAGAATGCACATGCCTAGTTTAGAATTCTTGGGAGAAAGCTCTCATTTGGAGTGCTCCTGCAGGTCTCGAGAAAGGCTCTGTCTTTTTTTTCTTTTTCTTTTTGGCAATATCAAGCAATGCTTGCATTTGATGGCACCAGATTTGAGTCAAGGAAGGTTTAAACAAGTACAGGTTTGAAATATTCGGTCCAACGATTTTCATCAATTTTTGGGGGTTGGATTAATCTCTGGGGTGGGTAGAAAAAGAAAGAGAACCCCTTGGTTATCTTGTATTCAAAGGGGAAATCATTAAAATTCACTCCCCTTAAATCCTCCCACTTTTATAGAGGATGAATGGATCCTGCAAAAGTGGCAATGGTGGGATAGTTGGCTTAGTTTGAATTCTGGGGAATCCTGGAATTCCTTGGAAGCTTATTAGGAGTTTCTCAATGAGAAGATCAGTAATGATCATGGTCAAGCTTCCTGGAAAGACATATTGTCCTTCACCCGTCTTCCCTTGTGATGTGCTGCTGCAGAGGAGTGTTGGATGTGTTTTGATCACATTCAGCTTTGAAGTCCAGCAGGTTTGGCTGATGTCCTTTATTTAAATTGAGTGTGCACCCTCAAACATGCTGTACTCACTAGTCTTATGTGCTGAGTTTCCATAACAAGCATTAAGGGGGTTCTAAGCAAATTAACCAACATGGAATGAGTTTTCTGAAGGTAGGTTTGAAAATATATGACTAATGAGCTACTTCTGTTCTAACATCTTATTTGTAGATTTGATTGCCCTGAGACTGCAGAGGATGTATTGGCAACGTTTGTGTACACATCTTGCAAAACCTTTTCCTCCAAAACATTTTTTTCTTTATTTATGCAAGTTTTTCAGCAAGAACAGTGCAAAAAGGAAGAGTATCCTTTGAAAATAAACCAAACCAAACAAATAAAAGTTAGGTAGAATGCAAGTATTTCAGAGATAATGAAGTACTGACAATTTATATTTCTTAGTGAATAGATGACTTACTAGAAGAGCAATCTAACCCATGGGAAGCCTGCAGAAGGGGTGCTGACAGAGGAGGAGCTGGTGGGAAGTTTCACGGCATCCGTTTCCTGTCAGGGAGCCGGCTGAATGTCAGCTCTGCCAGGACCTGCACACACAAATGGAAAATAAAAAGTCGGCTCTCACAAATACCCCTACCAGCAAGTAAGTGCTTCCCATTGACTTCCATGAGTCACTGACCTTTCTTACACTGTTTTCTTACACTGACCTTTTTCTCAGTATAACTTTGGCTCACATCGGGACCCGCAGGAGCACTCCAAATGGGAGTTGTCAGACATGCCCCCAGTATGCCCCTTTATTGGGCCTATCACCAGCTTCCGCCAGCACCCCTTCCACCAGGCTGGACCTCTTGCTTCCCCGACAGGGCCTCAGCTCCACCACAGTGGAGAGGCTTCTGGTGGCGGAGCCTGGTGCCTGCTGGCTCAGCCAAGGGTCCACCATATCCAACTCCCCTCAGCCCAGCATAAATACAAGTTGGATTGCATCCTAAGCAATCAGTAAAGATAAGGAGGAGCCTCAACTAAGGATTCTGGAAAAATGAAGTAGGGAATTCTTTTACAGAAATGGTACCAAGCTAGGAAGACAACATATTTTAAAAAGGGAGACATTGCCTCCGCAGTTAGAGCTGAGTTTAGTATATTTAAACAGTACAAATTAAAATAAAATAAAAACATATTTAAAACATTAAAAAACATCTACCATGTCAAATATTGAGAATATCTAAAAACATGTAAAAGCAATCACAAGACCTCACAGTTATTTATTTCATGGTTGCCATGGCCAGTATCTACCAGTCATCAAATGCTCGGGTAAATGAATGTCTTTAAATTTCTCCTGAAAGTCAGTAATGAGGGAGACAGATGCACCTCACTAAGGAGGGGATTCCAGAAACAGGGAACCACTACTTAGAAGGCCGTGTCTTGGGTCAACACTAACCAGGCAGCATCCAGAGGAGGCACCACTGTTGTATAGATCTTCTACAAATAAAATTTATTTAAAAATCTTCCTGATTCCTGAAGTGATCAACTGCGCATGAACCTATATTTTTTGAAATACTGTTTAGATATGCCTTACTCATTTTTAAAAGTACCTTTAAGCTTGTTTTTGAAACAGCTTTCATCCTGAAAGTTTGTGTAACTTGATTCTTTTGCATATAAGAAGACCATTTGTCATCTAGTTAACACAGAACTTTATTCTCTTCCATTCAAAAAAGAGCACTAGACTTGACTGTGTTAACTTCAAAAGATAATCAGGGAGAACCCAGAACATGTGTGGATGATACATTGTGAGAAAGGCTTATTTGGAAAGCATTTTTGTAACCCTGTTGCCTGTTGACATTAGGCAGGAATAATCACTGACCTGTTTTAAACGCCTGCTGAAAGCTTTTCTGTTTTGGCAGGCATAACCAGACACATGATTTGATTACATCTGTTCTTAAACTAGTTTGAAGATGTTTTATTGTGTTGTATTGTTTTTAACAGATTTTAAATGTTTTTAAATTGTAATTTTATCACAGTAGTGTTTGCGGCCCTGGGCTCCCTTGAGAGAAAGGGAGGGATATACATTGAAAGAATCAATTAAAACCTTTGCTTTAAGTAGAAGAGAGTAGATAAGTAAGATTCTGGTTTTTATGCAGTCTTGATACTAGCACCCTGAAGTGAAAGTTAAATGAGATATGATGATGGTAGCAGCCATATTTATTTATATTTGTGTATATCCCATTCACACCTAAAGTGGAGGTGTGGAGTTTCATTTTTTGCAAGAAATAGTGCATGGTGGTAGGGAGGTCAGAGAATTTTGACACAAATGGGAGCAGGAATTGCTGATGTTTGCTTAATTTGTCACATCTGGAACAGAAATCAGTCTGGTATCTGCTGTTCTTGTTGCTTTCAGTCTATAAATGATAGGTTTCCTCATTTGCAGTGTTTCTTTTGCATTGAAATGAATGGGGTGGACTAACATAATGACAACATAATTTATGTAAATTATATCGGGAATAAGTAAGCTTGCATGCTACCAATAGGGGAAAGACTGTGCATGCTTTAGGAGTAGGCAGATGACACCTCTAGCTAGCTTCAGGGCAGCTCTAGGTTTTTGCTGGGATGTAGTTTCCTGTTTATTTTTCTTCCTTCCTTCCTTCCTCCTCTTCTGTTAGTTGTTGTTGTCTTGCACTTTCCATTAACCACAAGAGAGAGTAACAACAAGGCTGCTCTACCAGAACACTAAAACCATGGACTGAATCTACTGTCTAGCTTTCTCCAAGCTAAGCCTGTGTAACCAGAACACACGAAGGTTGTGAGTAAACTGCCTTATATATTTTTCTAAAGAAGACTGTTTTTATTCAGCTAAGACTGTGTGAGGGGGAGGTGTGCTGGCTTGTTGCTCAATCTGTTTTGCCAATTTTACTCTGCTAAGAGATACAGTATATAGTTGTTTTATCTCATAAAACCCAACCAATTATGTAAGTTATATAATTCTGCCACAGTGGACGACGAGACAAATAATGTAGTATTTGGTGGAAGATGAACTGCAGAAGAAAGGAAACAGTGCTGCATATGATAAATAAACAACGCCTTCTTACATCCCTACACAGGGGTGAAAAGAGTTGAACCCTTCCCCTTTCACCACCTGTGTTCTGTCACTTAAATCATTTTCTCCTCAATGTAGCTCACTTATAGTACTGAAACTGTGGGTAAGAGAAAAAAGGATTCAGCTCCTTTCACCTGTGTGGCCTTTTGCTAATTAAAAAAAATTAGACCCCTCCAGTCTCTGGCTTTATATGTAGAAAGGGCAACCACGTGAAGACCACCTCTGGCTGCTCCCTTGTCAAGGCTAGTAGTTTGGCCCAGTGCACCTGCTCTGCATGTTTCACTGGTGTCTGGATGTCATTCAGAGACTGAGTTGGATGTCTTCATTCCATGGATGCCTTCCTGGTGACTCAGTCCTGATACTGAATGAACAGCTAGCCTGTTAGGAAGCAGAGGAAGGAGACCATCAAAACCGTCTGAGGGTCCTTCCTCGCAATCGTATTAAAATGCCTTGTCAGAACAAGGGAATGCACTGACTAGGAAGAACTCATCAGACTGGGCTGCTCACTCAGATAATTTCGAGCTTGATTTTCAGATGGCAATGAACCATTTCCAAGCATGTAATGATGAGCAGTAAAAGACTGGAAATTGTGGGAATGCTTCCAAAAATGTTGCTGTTATTACACAGAACTGCCAGCCACATTCTCCAGCCTTCTAAACCCACAGTGACACCACCGCATATCCAGCAATATTTCATAGATGACAACAGGAATACATTCTTGTATATTTCCCCCTGTTCTCTTTTGTACTACTGTTAATTTGCTCTGTTCAGACATCCCCTACACTTGCTTTAGAAGCAGGGCTTGTTGAACATGGGTGTGACATTTATCCTCATGTCAAGAAGTGTATAACTAAGGGTAGGGCAATACCTTTGGAAAGAGAGGTAATAACTTTTCTTTTCTTAGACATTGATCTGAATAGAAGGCATAGAAGGGGATAGTTTTAATATCATCTAGACTGAAAAAATGTATTGGCAAAGATTGCCTTTGTAATATGTAAATAGCATATTTACATATAAAGAATAATTGATATATGTAAATAACAATGAACTTTGATTCTGGTTGACCTCTCCCATAATTTTGTTTTCCAGGGTGAGTAGGCCTTTTATAAATTTTCTGGAGACTAGATTGTCTTTAGAAAGTAGAGAAGAGGGCAAGGGGAGGAAAGGAAGAAAGGTAGGCCTTCTTCATCTGACAGGACAGAACCAGAGGAGATGTTAAAGGAAATCAGAAAGAGAAATAAAAAGTTATTATAATATTTTGGTAAAAATTGGGTGCTGGCATTGGTTCAACCAAAAGGCTGTGGCATGGCTAGGAGGTGATGTGGGCAAGTGAGGAGGTAATGGGTAGGCTGTGACACTGACTAAGGCTTACCAAAAAGTGATCTAAGGCCTACTGGCGGATCCTGGCCCACTGTCTTTGAGAAACACTGTGCTAACAACTCTGCCTACAACTGCCCCACTTTGTGACCAGCTCTGTCCCTGCACCGACTTTTTGTGACTCATAGGCCTCAGTAATTTCCAGCCATCTCAGTTGGGCTCTAGGAGTACAGTATGTGTGAATTGCTGATCTAAAGGAAACTAAAACCTACAGCTCTTATCTACCCTGGAATATCTCACTGTTTGGAGAAAGGAGGAAGATGTAACCATATGGACATATGATCCTGTTTTATACGAACAGCAGAGTTGTCTACTCTAACTGGTGGTGATTCCTTCCCAACCCTACTGTTTTCTGCTTCCAAATCATGTGCTCTGCCATGGAGTTACCGTGCCTCTCCCCAAGCATATACTGTATGAATACCATCAAAGAAACTAAAGTAGAATATATTTCCACCAGAGATAGAACACAATTTAAATAATTTTTATTTCCACAGTATCCAAAGGAGGATTTTATGTAGCCACTGTTCTGATATTTGCTAAATAAAATCCATATGCCGCCACTCCTGAGCTTATAACTTCATGCAACACATTTAAAAAGTGGTTAAACTAGCAACTCTCTAAGCCGGGGGTGGGGAACCTTTGGCCTTCCCATTGTTGTTGGACTCCACTCCTGCAACATCTGGAGGGCCACAAGTTCCCCACCCCTGCACTAAGCTAAAAAATCCCCCTGGACTAATAAGAGACCTAGAATTTTAAAAGCACCTCCCTTTCTTGCGAAGATTCTGAGTCAAGGGGGCAGGAAAAGAAGTAGGTGGAGTGTGACAGACAGACTAAAAGGAGTCTCATGACTCACACTGCTCTTGGATCACTGCTGAGACCAATGTGGAGCCATAGAGTTCTAAAGTTCATTTATGATACCTCCCAGATGTTGTCCAAAAATTATATCACAGCAGTACCTGGCCTATAGCTGACCAAATATAAAGTTTAAGATTTCTTTGCTTTTAAAACTGTAAATGGTACCATCACAAATCCAGTCAAGTATAGGACAGAGAGAGTAATGTGACACTGTATAATTGCCATTGCCTTTTGTGTTATTTTTGCAACTTAATTATTTACCTTCCCCCCTTCTCATTCATAAAATCATGACTTAGATTCTTGTAAATTGTCATTACCATTGATCCAACCACCTGTTCAGTGGCATCCAAAATGTTAATAAAGTCAGTACTATAGCCCCATATAGATAATCATGAACTTTCTGACCATTTTAATGCCAAAATCTGAATTTGAAAATTCAGTTCCTTTCAAATAGTGACAAATTCTGACGAGCATAGGCCACTTGTCTCCACCTTCTGGATATTCTTGATATAAAACCCCTCCTCGTCCACATAGCCTACAAAGTCTGATACACAGGCACATGAAAGACAGTATCAAACACCACAATAAACCAATCTCAAAAAGGACGCATTGCAAAGATAACATCACCCTCAGAACATAAAGTTTTAGCCTTTTGACCCTTTCTAACTAAAATATACTTCTTGTTAGTTCGTTCAAATGATGTTAATTAATAAAAGATCCTTTTACAAACCACCTATAATTCTTTAAGAGTTCTTGGACTTGAATCAAATCAGCAGGACTTCTAATTTAACTCAATCAATTGCAATACTTTCTCATTAAACCATATGTCTCAAGTATCTTACTTGATCTTGAAAAATCAGCATTTTTCTAATAAGATCTTCTTTCTCCAAGTGGTCAAGTACCTTCAACAACCATTCTTCATACCTTTCCAGGGTATGCTAAATTAAAACGAAGTTCTCTAAATATACCACTATTTCAGGAAAATTCACTGTCATCTCTGTCAGACTGTGTCAAAACCACTGAGATTCCCTGGGGCTTTTTCAAGAATTCATGAACTCCACAAATCTGCCTACCAGCTGAGATTTACTTCAGAGGCTTTTCTTCAGAGGCTCTGGGTGCTCCTTGTTAACAAAGGTCCCTGGCAACATGTGCAGCCATACCCAAGTTTCTATACATGCCATCACTGGAAATATGCTTTCCAGGATCTTCAGCCTAGTGATGTTGCCTTATCATAGAATAGTAGAGTTGGAAGGTGCCTATAAGGCCATAAAGTCCAACCCCCTGCTCAGTGTAGGAATCCAATTTAAAGCATACCCAACAGGTGGCTGTCCAGCTGTCTCTTGAATGTCTCCAGTGCTGGAGAACCCACCACCTCCCTAGGTAACTGGTTCCATTATTGTATCGCTCTAACAGTTAGGAAGTTTTTCCTGATTTTCAACTGAAATCTGGCTTCCTGTAACTTGAGCTCATTATTGTGTGTCCTGCACTCTGGGACAATCCAGAAGAGATCCTGGTTCTCCTCTGTATAACAAACCTTTCAAGTACTTGAAGAGTGTTATCATATCTCCCCTTGGTCTTCTCTTCTCAAGGCTAAACATGCCCAGTTCTTTCAGTCTCTCCTCATAGGGATTTGTTTCCAGTCCCCTGATCATCCTTGTTGCCCCCTCTGAATCTGTTCCAGTTTGTCTGCATCCTTCTTAAAGTGTGGTGTCCAGAACTGGATGCAGTATTCGAGATGAGGCCTAACCAGTGCCAGATAGAAGAAAACTAGTACTTCTCGCAATTTGGGAACTATACTTCTGTTAATGCAGCCTAAAAGAGCATTTGCCTTTATGCAGCCACATCACACTGTTGGCTCTTATTCGGCTTGTGATCAACAACAATTCCAAGATCCTTCTCACATGTAGTATTGCTGAGTCAAGTATCCCCCATCTTATAATTGTGCATTTGGTTTCTTTTTCCTAGGTGTAGAACTTTGCACTTATTATACAGCCACGACAGGGGCTGTATACTATAGTCAGCATGGATTTTTTGCATTCCGCAATGTTAAATTGAAAATACCCCCATGCCATTCTGATGCTCCCCATAAGCTCATTTCAAAACAAAACCTTACAAAACTTACAGTCCTAACTCAGAAATGCTTGCTTAACAATCGTCTAAATTTCATGGTGATACACAAAATAGTCAGAGATTATCGAGAGTTCAAAATATAAAAAGAGAGAAAAAACAGACCCATTTTTTTACTTTTTTCTGTCAGAGTTCTCATAATCTGATGAAATTCATTAAAAAGCAGCCATGTTCACAGAGTACCTTTAATCCTATTACTGACCTTGCCCCATACTCTGACCTTCATCTTCTGCAGTTTAAAAGTTAAAAAAATGCCTGTCTGATTTGGAATTAATTTAAGAAATTTACCATTGAACCCAATGATAAGGCCGGGCATGCTCAGTAAGAACCAACTGTCAGTGTTCTAAAAGCCAGCCTCACCACTGCTGGGCTTGCCTAATCAGGGGGCCACACCCACACCAGACCTTTATTTCACTTGAAACAGTCATGGCTTCCCCCAAATAATCCTGGGAAGTGTAGTATGTGGATGTGGCCAGAGACAGCTTTGTTTTAAATTTGGATGGGAGGCTATATGTACCTGATGTAGAATAAAAAGATGGGGAAACCCTGAAAAAGAACGATACTGTTCACAATGTTTTCCTTTTGGAAAGGGGCTTCCCCTCTGCCCAGTGCCCACCCATCCAATCTCTTCCCCTCCCCCTCCGCCTTCCTCCCTCCCCCTCCCCCACATCAGTTTCATCTATCCTAAGCATGATTGCACAGGAGTAAATCCCAGTGAACTCAAAAACCATGCAAATGATCAAACCTGCCCTCCTCTCCCCTATACCCTCCCCCTTCCTTCCTTCCTTCCTTCCTTCCTTCCTTCCCCTCCCCATCCCCTTCTAATCCCCTCCTCCTCCTCTTTCCCCTCCCTTCCGCCCTTCCCCCTCCCCTCCTCCTCCCCCTTGGTCAGTTTTACGTATCGGATTGCCGATTGCCAAGAAAATCCAACACGGTCACATTTGACTTCAAAAGAGGAAACTTCACAAAAATGAGGGGATTGGTAAAAAGAAAGCTGAAAAACAAAGTCCAGAGGGTCACATCACTCAAAAATGCTTGGAAGTTGTTTAAAAACACTATATTAGAAGCTCAACTGGAGTGCATACCGCAGATCAGAAAAGGTACCGCCAGGGCCAAGAAGATGCCAGCATGGTTAACAAGCAAAGTCAAGGAAGCTCTTAGAGGCAAAAAGTCTTCCTTCAAAAAATGGAAGTCTTTTCCGAATGAAGAAAATAAAAAAGAACACAAACTCTGGCAAAAGAAATGCAAGAAGACAATAAGGGATGCTAAAAAAGAATTTGAGGAGCACATTGCTAAGAACATAAAAACCAACAACAAAAAATTCTATAAATACATTCAAAGCAGGAGACCATCTAGGGAGACGATTGGACCCTTGGATGATAAGGGAGTCAAAGGTGTACTAAAGAACGATAAGGAGATTGCAGAGAAGCTAAATGAATTCTTTGCATCTGTCTTCACAGTGGAAGATATAGGGCAGATCCCTGAACCTGAACTAACATTTGCAGGAAGGGATTCTGAGGAACTGAGACAAATAGTGGTAACGAGAGAGGAAGTTCTAAGCTTAATGGACAATATAAAAACTGACAAATCACCGGGCCCGGATGGCATCCACCCGAGAGTTCTCAAAGAACTCAAAGGTGAAATTGCTGATCTGCTAACTAAAATATGTAACTTGTCCCTCGGGTCCTCCTCCGTGCCTGAGGACTGGAAAGTGGTAAATGTAACGCCAATCTTCAAAAAGGGATCCAGAGGGGATCCCGGAAATTACAGGCCAGTTAGCTTAACTTCTGTCCCTGGAAAACTGGTAGAAAGTATTATTAAAGCTAGATTAACTAAGCACATAGAAGAACAAGCCTTGCTGAAGCAGAGTCAGCATGGCTTCTGCAAGGGAAAGTCCTGTCTCAGTAACCTATTAGAATTCTTTGCGAGTGTCAACAAGCATATAGATAGAGGTGATCCAGTGGACATAGTGTACTTAGACTTTCAAAAAGCGTTTGACAAGGTACCTCACCAAAGGCTTCTAAGGAAGCTTAGCAGTCATGGAATAAGAGGAGAGGTCTTCTTGTGGATAAGGAATTGGTTAAGAAGCAGAAAGCAGAGAGTAGGAATAAACGGACAGTTCTCCCAATGGAGGGCTGTAGAAAGTGGAGTCCCTCAAGGATCGGTATTGGGACCTGTACTTTTCAACTTGTTCATTAATGACCTAGAATTAGGAGTGAGCAGTGAAGTGGCCAAGTTTGCTGATGACACTAAATTGTTCAGGGTTGTTAAAACAAAAAGGGATTGCGAAGAGCTCCAAAAAGACCTCTCCAAACTGAGTGAATGGGCAGAAAAATGGCAAATGCAATTCAATATAAACAAGTGTAAAATTATGCATATTGGAGCAAAAAATCTTAATTTCACATATACGCTTATGGGGTCTGAACTGGCGGTGACCGACCAGGAGAGAGACCTCGGGGTTGTAGTGGACAGCACGATGAATATGTCGACCCAGTGTGCGGCAGCTGTGAAAAAGGCAAATTCCATGCTAGCGATAATTAGGAAAGGTATTGAAAATAAAACAGCCGATATCATAATGCCGTTGTATAAATCTATGGTGCGGCCGCATTTGGAATACTGTGTACAGTTCTGGTCGCCTCATCTCAAAAAGGATATTATAGAGTTGGAAAAAGTTCAGAAGAGGGCAACCAGAATGATCAAGGGGATGAAGCGACTCCCTTACGAGGAAAGGTTGCAGCATTTGGGGCTTTTTAGTTTAGAGAAAAGGCGGGTCAGAGGAGACATGATAGAAGTGTATAAAATTATGCATGGCATTGAGAAAGTGGATAGAGAAAAGTTCTTCTCCCTCTCTCATAATACTAGAACTCGTGGACATTCAAAGAAGCTGAATGTTGGAAGATTCAGGACAGACAAAAGGAAGTACTTCTTTACTCAGCGCATAGTTAAACTATGGAATTTGCTCCCACAAGATGCAGTAATGGCCACCAGCTTGGATGGCTTTAAAAGAAGATTAGACAAATTCATGGAGGACAGGGCTATCAATGGCTACTAGCCATGATGGCTGTGCTCTGCCACCCTAGTCAGAGGCAGCATGCTTCTGAAAACCAGTTGCCGGAAGCCTCAGGAGGGGAGAGTGTTCTTGCACTCGGGTCCTGCTTGCGGGCTTCCCCCAGGCACCTGGTTGGCCACTGTGAGAACAGGATGCTGGACTAGATGGGCCACTGGCCTGATCCAGCAGGCTCTTCTTATGTTCTTATGACTACGACCTGGGAGACCAGGGTTCAAATCTCCACACAGCCATGAAGTTCACTGGGTGACCTTGAGCCAGTCACTGCCTCTCAGCCTCAGAGGAAGGCAATGGTAAACCACCTCTGAATACCACTTATCATGAAAACCCTATTGATAAGGTCACCATAAGCAGGAATCAACTTGAAGACAGTCCATTTCATTTTCAAGCATGATTGCACGTGAGTAAATTCCATTAAACTCAATAAGCATGCAAATGATCAAACTTGTCCTCCCCTCCTCTCCTGGAAACTTCACTAAAATTGCAAAGTAAATCAAACATATTTAAAAGTGACTATCTGAACTATATCAACTGTTTTAATGTTGTTGCTTCCTCCCTGCTAAAACAAGTTCAACACAGCATATGTCTTGTTTCTGTTATTTGGGCTGATTGCAGGTGTTGTCACCACTCACCATATGCTTGGAGGCATATGTTGCCATATTCTTCCAAGCTACACAGGAAGTGGATTGAACTGTGAAAAACCAACCCAAATTGTGTTTGCATTTTTACAAATTTGTAGAGCAGTACAGTATCTCAGAGAGAAGGTCAGGTCTCCTGCTCACCTGGTGCATCCATTATAGCTGCTCAATTTCCCTGCTTTTTATTAGAAATATATATTTTTGATAGAAATATCTATTGGCTATAGGTACATTCTTAAACCGCAAGGCTTCTTTGCCTGTTAGTGAATCCCTGTTAAATTTCATTCTGTTATTTTCAGCCCAATGCTCCAGCTTATCAAGATCCCTTTGAATTTTGTTTCTATCTACCAGGGTGTTAGCTATGCCTCCCAATTTTGTAATCCACAAAGTTGATAAGTATTCCCTGCCCCTCCTCATCCAAGTTATTAATAAAAATGTTGAAGAGCACTTTGCCCAGGACTGAGCTCTGTGGTACCCTGCTCATTACCTCCCTCCACTTTGAGAAGGAACCACTGATAAGCAGTCTTTGAGGGTGATTCTGTAGCCACCTGATAGTTATTCCATCCAGCCCACATTTAACTAATATAAGCTTTCTTCAGGTATGTCCATAGTAAAAGACAGATAAAAGAAATGGTGGCACAGCTACTCAATAAGGATGGCAAAATAATAACAGATGACAAAGAAAAGGCAGAAGTGCTCAATTCCTACTTTGGCTCAGTCTTCTCCCAAAAAAGGGCCTATGACCCTCCCAGGAAACATGAAGTAGAAGGGTCAGGATTGGACCTTGAGATTGATAGACAAATGGTCAAGGAATACCTAATCACTTTGAATGAGTTCAAATCGGCAGGGCCCGATAAACTGCATCCTAAAGTATTGAAGGAACTGGCTGAAGAACTCTCAAAACCGTTCTCTATTATCTTTGCGAAATCATGGAGGACCAGTGAAGTGCCGGATGACTGGAGGAGAGCTAATGTTGTCCCTATCTTCAAAAAGGGCAAGAAGGAGGAAGCGGGGAACTACAGACCAGTCAGCCTAACATCAATCCCTGGAAAAATTCTGGAGCAGATTATAAAGCAATCTGTAAGCACCTTGAAAGCAAAGCAGTGATTACTAGGAGCCAACATGGATTTATGAAGAACAAATCCTGCCAAACTAATCTCATCTCATTTTTTGATCAGGTAACCTCCCTTGTAGACTGTGGGAATGCTGTGGACATAATATATCTTGACTTCAGCAAAGCTTTTGACAAAGTGCCCCATGATATTCTGATTAGCAAGCTAGCTAAATGTGCGCTGGATGGAACAACTATTAGATGGATCCACAGTTGGCTCCAGAATTGTACTCAAAGAGTGCTTATCAATGGTTCCTTCTCAAACTGGGTGGAAGTAACAAGTGGGGTACCACAGGGCTTGGTCCTGGGCCCAGGGCTCTTCAACATTTTTATTAATGACTTGGATGAGGACGTACAAAGCATGCTTATCAAATGTGCAGATGATAAAAAATTGGGAGGGATAGCTAATACCGTGGAAGACAAACAAAATTCCAAGGGACCTTGATAGGCTGGAGCATTGGGCTGAAAATAACAGAATGAAATTCAACAGAGATAAATGCAAAGTTCTACACTTAGGGAAAAGAAACTAAATGCACAGTTATAAGATGGGGGATACTTGGCTCAGCAGTACGACATGTGAAAAGGATCTTGGAATTGTTGTTGATCACAAGCTGAATATGAGCCAACAGTGTGATGTGGCTGCAAAAAAGGCAAATGCTATATTAGGCTGCATTAACAGAAGTATAGTTTCCAAATCGCGAGAAGTACTAGTTCCCCTCTATTCAGCACTGGTTAGGCCTCATCTTGAATACTGCATCCAGTTCTGGTCTCCACACTTCAAGAAGGATGCAGACAAACTGGAATGGGTTCAGAGGAGGGCAGCAAAGATAATCAGGGGACTGGAAACAAATCCCTATGAGGAGAGACTGAAAGAACTGGGCATGTTTAGCCTGGAGTGGAGAAGACTGAGGGGAGATATGATAGCACTCTTCAAGTACATGAAAGGTTGTCACATAGAGGAGGGCCAGGATCTCTTCTCGATCGTCGCAGAGTGCAGGACACGGAATAATGGGCTCAAGTTGCAGGAAGCCAGATTTCGACTGGACATCAGGAAAAACTTCCTACCTGTTAGAGCTATACAAAAATGGAACCAATTACCTAGAGAGGTAGTGGGCTCTCCGACACTGGAGGCATTCAAGAGGCAGGTGGACAGCCATCTGTCAAGAATGCTTTGATTTGGATTCCTGCATTAAGCAGGGGGTTGGACTCGATGGCCTTGTAGGCCCCTTCCAACTCTACTATTCTATGATTCTATGATTCTATGAACTAATAACAGGAAGAAATCAGCAACAGAACTCAGACCGCAGCTTTAGGTGAAAAACACACGTTTGTATTTCTTGCAAAGCATAAATTAGTTAGTAGGTATGAAGTTATGCACATTGGAGACTGGTGGCTCCGATGTCAGTGGGGCGATGAAGCCACTCCAGGTTTTAGTGTGAACTTTCAAGGAGCTGTGCGAGGTTCTGAAACCTGTTCCCAAAATATTTATTTATAGTTAATGCAGCATTCCCTAACTAAGAGTTCTATTGGATAATTATTTTAGATACTGTGGCAGGATGTTCAATAGACTTAAGCCTCAAAGTTCATAAAAAAGTGAATGCTGCATTGTTTCATTGCATTATGGTGGTATAACAGTGGGATATAAGAACCACATTCATCATAGTTATCATTTAGGCATCAAGCACAACCATCCTGTTCTCTCAGACCATCATGTCTGTAATGGCTTTTTACAGTATTTGAGTTCCTTTAATTGTTTTTATGCTGTTTATATATATATATATTTCAAGATTTTTATATGGTGCCTTATGTTTTTTACTTGCTGCTTTTATGGTCTTTCATTTAAAAATATTAATTACTGTATTGTAAGTGTTTAGGTTTATTGTAAGCAGGCTTGATATAGTTCAGTGATAATGCTGGATATAATGCAGCATGTAAGTGCCACAGCTAAATAAATGTGGAAGGTGGTATAGTGATCTGGAATGGTATGGCTATTTAATGCACAACAATCTAGTAGTCACAACTGGTAATGTATTAGGACATTAAAGAATCTAGTATTCCACCAGACCTTGGAGAGATCCAACAGATGCTCTCTCACTCACTCACTCTCTCCTCCCACTTTTAGATGGGTTTTGTGTAGGTATTGTTCATCATCTGGGGTCCTATAAACGAATATGACCTGCAATTTCCAGAAGTCCAAGCTGCCATAGCTACAAGAGCTGCTAATTTGAAACTGAAGAGAAACGCATGTTCTGTGTTCCAGAGACGACATTTGTAAAACCTGATAAAAAAGGTGCTTGCCATTCAAATGATATCCATAATCTAAGGGGGTTCAGTGGTTCAAGGGCAGAGATGAGGAACCTGTGGCCTTTCAGATGCTGTTGGGCTCCAACTGCTATCAGACTCAGCCAGCATAGTCAGGGGTGATGGGAGTTACAGTCCATGGACACCTGCAGGACCACAGGTTCCCCCCTCTAGAGGATGGCGAATTGACTTGAAAAATTCATCCTTAACTTATCCATAAAAGCATCACCTCCGTGACTGCTTTTTGAAGAATGCACTGGGATGCAAGATAGGAAAAATAATTGAAAATAAAAATAAAATGTGCTGGCATGCAAAACTGGAACAATAATTAAACATTTTGAAACAGCACTTGCTACAACAGCCAGTGTTAAGGTTCTACAACCCAAATAGGCCTATAAAGATTTCAGCTGATATAGTACAGTGCTCTTACAAAAACATGATTACTGCTAGCAAACAATTATGCATGCATTAAAGTCACTGATACAGAAGCTTGATATGAATAGATTGAAAAAGAGCTACTCAGCATGCTGTTTATGTATTAAAGATTAACAGTATCATTCTATACATATACTTTTACAGAAGTAAGACTTATTCACTAATAGGCAAAAACCCTTGTGGTTTAAGAACATACCTATAGCCCACAGATATTTCTATCAAACTTTAAAAAGCAGGAAATTGGGCAGCTATAGTGAATGCCCCCCTCTCTGAGATATTGTACTGCCCTACAAATTGGTCAAAATTCAAACACAATTTGGCTTGGTCTTTCACAGTCCAACCCACTTCCTGTGTAGCTCGGAAGAATTTGGTAACATGTGCCTCTGAGCATATGGTGAGTGGTGGCAACATCTGCCATCTCCAAAGATGGAGAATTATATTTTTGTATGTTTGTTGGTGTTCTTCTTACTTTGCTTCTTTCCTGTGTTACTAATGTTTCTACACAGAATCTAATCTAGAAATCCCCCCCTCCCATTATTCATCCTAGAAAACTGTGTCAAATTTATCTTTATTAATTTCAAAACCTTTTTATTGGTCAATGTCATATGATGGTGAAGATAGCTTTTGTGTTTCAAATTGGAGGTTATGTTCTGTTTCTATTTTGGGTGCATTAACAGTTGAATCAGAAACTGCAGCTTTATGTAAAATCAGACTGATCACAATGTGTTGCTACTTTAGCAATAACTCTAGCTGTTGGAAAAAAGAGGATGCATGTTTTCAGCCTGCTATGTTTAAAGCATTTCATTTAAGGCAAGGTGGGCATGGTCAATTAAAAACATAGAGCACAACTATAATTTTGCTAGAATATATTTCACCTCCCACTGTTTGATCTTGTGCAAACTGAGACAACTCATGTCCATTGGAGACTATTCAGCAGAATACTCAGTGCCATTATTCCACAATTATTTTTGGAGGTTTTTTCGCGTAAATTTTGCAAGGTGTTGCTGTACTTCACATATTCACAGAAACAGAAACAAAAGAAAATGATTTCCTATAGGAAACTTCACTAAAATTGCAAAGTAAACCAGACATATTTAAAGTGACCATCTGAACTATATCAAATGCCTTAATAATGTTGCTTCCTTGCTGCTAAAACAAGATCAGTACAGCACAGGTCTTCTTTCTATACTTTGGGCTGATTGCAGGTGTTGCCACCACTCCCCATATGCTCAGAGGCACATGTTACCAAATTCTTCCAAGCTACACAGGAAGTGGATTGGACTGTGAAAGACCAACCCAAATTGTGTTTGCATTTTGACCAATTCATAGTCCAGTACAATATCTCAGAGAGGAGGTCAGGTCTTCCCTGGTGCATTCACTATAGCTGCCCAATTTCCCTGCTTTTTAAAATTGGATAGAAATATCTGTGGGCTATAGGTACATTCTTAACCACAAGGTTTTTTGCCTATTAGTGAATTTCTCTGCTTTTTAATCCGGGAGGTAGGAAATGGGATCCTGTGCAAGTTTGCTGAGAATGGATTGATCATTTGCATGCTTATTGAGTTCAGTGGGATTTACTCCGGTGCAATCATGCTTAGGATAGGTAAGACTGACTGGGGGGGGAGTGAGTGAGTGCTGGAGTGGGCAGGGGAGGAGGAAGAAGGAAGCAGGATTGGGAGGAGGAAGGGAGAGGAGAGGGGAAGGAGGGGAAAGGCAGGTCATCATTTGCATGCTTATTGAGTTCAATGGGATTTACTCCTATGCAATCATGGTTAGAATACATAAAACTGACCACAGGGGGGGAGGAGGGGGAGTGGAAAGGCGCAGATTGGAGGGGGCAAAAGAAGGGGGAGGGGAGGGCAGGTTTGATCATTTGCATGCTTATAGAGTTCAATGGTATTTACTCTTGTGCAATCATGCTTAAGGTAGGTAAAATTGACGATGGGGAGGAGGAAGGGGAGGAGGGGGAAGGGGAAGGAGGGGCAAAGGAAGGGGATGGAGAGGAAGGGACAAAGGAAGGGGGAGGGAAGGGGCAAGAGGGAGGGGATAGGAGGGAGAAGGGAGTGTGCATTTTATAATTTGTGTACTTTTTGAGTTCAATGGGATTTATTTCTGTGCTGTCATGTCTGAAAATGGAAATGGACTGCCTTCAAGTCGATTCTGACTTATGGCAACCCTATGAATCGGGTTTTCATGGTAAATGGTATTCAGAGGTGGTTTTACCATTGCCTTCCTCTGAGGCTCAGAGGCAATGGCTGGCCCAAGGTCACCCAGTCAGCTTCATTGCTGTGTGGGGATTCGAATCCTGATCTCCCAGATCATAGTTCAACACTGACCCAGGAAAGGTTCAGGGAGGGTAAGAGGAGGGGGAGGGTAGGAGATTGGGTGCGTGTGTGGGCACTGGGCAGAAGGGAAGCCCCTTTCCTTTCCAAAAGGAAAACATTGTGAACCTTATCATTGCTTTTCAGTGTTTCCCCCACCTTTTTATTCCACAGCAGGCACATGTAGCCTCCCACCCAAATTTCAACCAAAGCTGTCCCTGGCCACATCCACACCAGGCCTTTATTTCACTTTGGGCAGTCATGGCTTCCCCCAAAGAATCCTGGGAAGTGTAGTTAGTGAAGGGTGCTGAGAGTTGCTAGGAGACGCCCTGTTCCCTTCACAGACCTTCAGTCAGAGTAGCTGACTGTTAAACCAGTCTGGCCACTGGAGCTCTGTCAGAGGAATAGGAGTCTTCTCTCAGCCCCCTTCACAGACTACACTTCCCAGGATTCTTTGGGGGAAGTCATGACTGTCTCAAGTGGGTGTGGCCAAGCCCAGCAGCTGTGAGTCTGGCTTTTAGAACACGGTTGGTTCTTACTGAGTATGCCCAACACTATCGTTTAGTTAAATGCAAAATTTATTAAATTAATTAAACATCAGCCAAGCATTTTTAAACTTTTAAACAGCAGAAGATGAAGGTCACAGTATGGGGCAAGGTCAGTAATAGGATTCCAGGTACTCTGTGAACATGGCTAATTTTTAATGAATTTCAACAGATTATGAGAACTCTGACAGAAAAAAGTCCAAAAGGGCTCTGGTTTTTTTCCTTTTTTTAGACTTTGAACTCTCTATTCTCTCTGACTGTTGTGTGTATCGCTATGAAAATTTAGAGGGTTGCTAAGCAAGCGTTTCTGAGTTCAGGACTATAAGTTTTGTAAGGTTTCATTTTAAAATGAGCTTATGGGAAGCATCAGAATGGCAAGGGGGATATTTTCAATTTAATATTGCAGAATGTGAAAAATCCATGCTGGCCATAGTATACAGCCACTCTTGTGGTTGTATAATCAAGTTTAGTGGAATGCACTCCCAGATAAATGTGTATAGGATTGCAGCCTCAGTCTGTATATTTTAGCTATGGAAACAGACCATAAGTTCCTCAAAGCATTTTTCTGTTTGTCACTGAATTAGTGTACATTGTATATTCAAAGAATGATGATTAAGTTGAAAAAATATGGTTTTGTTTGATGTTTCATGCTTATTTACTTTCAAGGGCAGCCAACTTATTGTACTGGCACAAAAGACTTTGAAGGCTGATATGCAAGTTTATTTGACTATAACTCTAAATTTACTTCCAATGGCAAAGTATAAATTACACACATAGAAGAGGAAGCCAGTAAAGATCCATCACTGCAGACAGTAGTGTAGTGGTAAATTCAGAAGTGCAGGGGCCCTTCATGTTAGTCATAGCCATGCTCCCTTCCCCCTTTTTGAGGGGTTGAAAATAAGATCCTTGTTAATGCCTTCTCCCTCAACGACACACATCCCTAGGAGCCAATATGCATGAAAGAGGAGAGTGTTCTCAGTGGCTGACTCGCCTTCTTTCACTCTGATTGCCTCCATTCAGTAGGAAAGGACAAGGAAGCATATTAGAACTCAGTGGCTAACACACTCCCCTTTCATGCTGACTGTCTCAGAAGATGCTGAAGACATAGGGACCTTGCTCCCCCAAAAGTAAGGGGTCTACGATTCCCTGAGGCCCTGGACGACTACACCCCTGACTGCAGATCATGAAGCAACTCAGGGCTGGTTCACACAGATCTTTCATGCGGGTCTGGTGCTACTCACAGTCCCTTTTAATTGGCATGGATCACAATCAGCAGCTGGATCTGTTTTTCCCTTTAAATCTGTAGTATATCAATGCTCTTTTAATCCGAAAAGGAAAGGTAAAAATTCATATCTTTGAGTGCTTGTACTCCAATGCTTTAGGTGGGTGTGTCAATCATTCCCCTCTCCACATCCACTCCCTCCTCCTCCCTTCTTTCATTTCATTTCCTGTTTGGCTGCTGGCACCCGTTCTGCAAGCCTGATGCAAACTGTGCTTTATTTTTCTTTCTCCCCTAATTGGTGCACAAAAGCATAACACTGTTCAAGCAAATATTTGCATTCCAGCTGGATTGTAGCAGTGAAAATATAAATAATCACACTATATGAAACTCTGGAACAAACTGAGCATGCTCAGTTGCCAAGGTAACCAGAGGAAGTGAAATTTTGACCTTAAGAGGGCGTAGTTAATAGGAAGCTGCATGATTAATCTTTTCCCTTCAGTGTGAATGAAAAGCACCGGGTTTGCAGCTGGCTTTGAGCCCCCTATGTGGACTGTGCAAACAGAAAATGGAGGTAAAAGCAGCATCTTTAATACGATGTTTTGCTCCTATGTGGATAAGCCCTCAGTTGTGACTGATGGGTAGATGCACAAAAACTAAAGATTCTTGAGATTTGGCAATCAGAGGTTAGTGAAGTTGTATACCTAGTGGTGATCTATAACTGAAGCAAACCTAGTAACCTCTATGAATCAATACAGAAAATCAATGAGGTCATCTCAGCATCAAGAAGTGAAAAAAAATTAGCTCAAGAGGTACTTATTGGCCTATGTTTAATCAAGACATAGAAATTATTGCAAAATTTTGTGTCACCTGCTTACAAAATAAGACATACCACCAGCTTGAGCTGTTGAATCCACACACAGTTCCCCACAGACTATCAAGTACCCATTGATTTATTTAGTTAGCATTTCAATGAATGTTTGGTAGGCACAGATTATTGTTCTCTATAATCATAAATATACACATTGACAAGTACTAGTGATTACCACTCTAAAAGAAGAACTTGCAAAACATGGCATCTCAGGTGAAATTTTAAGTGGCAGTGCATTGCAGGGCATTTAATGTAAAATTGAAAGTTTGCCACAGACTGGGATGTTTAGCACTACATCTCCAACCCAAAATCTTATGTATTAATTTAATTGGGTGTGCTCTGAGTATGCCTTAATTAGAGACAACCCCTAATTAGCCTTACATAGTGATCTGCTGAAAACTAGCTATAATGACAGTTTCATTAAGGTGAAAGGAATTCAGAAGCAGAAACAAACAAAACTTTATTGATAAAAGAGCATGTGAATTTCCTGTGTTAAAATCTGATGGCACAGCTTGTGAGAAGTTATGTTTCTAGTCCATGGGATCAAAGAAATATAGTCACTCACAACCATATCCATGATATTATGAAATTTACTGTGCTGTAGTTATCTCAGGGTAAAACCAAGCAAGAAGCCATTCTACACAATTAGCAATTATGATAATTTAATAAATAAATAACATAACAGGTATGGAGGGCCTAAATCCAGATCAGGACTTTGGCAAGGGTAGGGTGAATTTAACCCTTAGTCCTTGTGTGGTCTTGATCCAAATTGGGGGGGGGGATCTCTTATTTGCATTGAGAGGAAAGCTCCACTTCACACCAATTTCCAATGCACATAGGAGGTATCAGGGGCCAATCTAGATCAGAAATACAGTGGGGAGTAAAGACGCCCTACCCCACACCAGGGTTTCATATGGATCAGGGCCCCCACACTGGCTAACTTCTTTCTAAAGGTGTTGTCACAATTGCTAGCTGCACATATGGGATCTCATTTAGTTTGGCTCTCTGAGTCTTTTCAGAGAGCTCTCAAGAATCTTCAGAAAATTCCAACTTTACCAGCTAACAGAAAATATACCTCATCAAGAAACCTGACCAGCTGCAGAAAGGCCCATCACGTTAACTGGATGGACTAATGTTGAAGGAATCCATCAGAATAACTGATAGAAGCATACAAATATTTTCATGCCAGTGAGACACCACATTGAATTTGTTCTCGGATCTGTATTTTGAGATATTTTGTTCCTTTGTTTATTTTTGTTAAATTTTGTTCATATTTGGTTGCATTGGTATCAGATGGATATGTATAAGAAATCTTGGTGTTATATGAAGAATTGATACCTGTAGAGAAAACAAATAAAGTTTATATAAAAAAAGATCATTTCTTTTTGAAAAGTACAATCCTGAATGTTTATGTGCATGTTTGTTTTGTTATTGTTTACTAGTTAAGGTGGAAGATGTAATGTTAATTTATAATTTAGAGATAATTCAGGGCAATTTGTATGGAAAAAGCCTCCATTTATTTTCATTGGATGCACTATTTGATTAGCTATATGTTGAACCAGATATAAATTGTGATGACAAAAAATAATGTAGAGATATTCCCTTGGTTGAATACATTAGTCAATGCTTCCTTAGGCTGCTTCCAGGTGACCTGTTTCATCCTAATTTATTTGCAAGGAGAGTAGACAAACCTGGTTATGTAACAAGCATTCATTCTGATTTGTCTGTGGGGAGCTTAGATGACATTGCGTCAAAGAAAGTGTTACCCCCACACTTTTCAGTGCAGTTTCCTGTCATTTTCCTTATTGCAAAAAGTCTAATCTTTTGGGGGAGTGGGTTTGCTGCACAAATCCGCCCAACCAGCCAGAATTCTGCAAATGTGATTACTGATTACTTGATAATTGTGCAAGACTTGATTACTTGAACACGCTTTATGTGGGGCCACCATTGTATCTGGTCCTGAAGCTGCAGCTAGTGCAAAACGCAGTGGCCAGACTACTCACTGTAGCAGGCTACTGGCCACATGTTACTCCACTGCTGAGACAGCTGCACTGGTTGCCAATTTGCTACGGGGCCAGGTTCAAAGTTCTTGTGTTAATTCACAAAGCCCTAAACAACTTGGGTCCAAAGTACTTTAAGGACTGTCTGCTCCCTTGATGCTTCACCTCGATCACTGAGGTCTTCTAATGGGGCTACAGCTGGAAGGATCTCTCAGTTTTGGTGCTCTCCATTTCTCATTTTTCCAATCTTAAATACAGTTCTCCACATTTCTGCAGTGATTTGCTATTTTATTTATTTTTAAATCCTCATGAAAATTCTTCAGCATTTTAGTGCAGATTTCTTCTAATAAACACATTTTGGTATGTAGTTTTGATTAATGTAAACATTCATATGAGTAATTTCTCCTAATATATGTTTGTGTGTTATTTCACTAATATATTCATTTTTATGCATACTTTCCCCTAAAATATCTATTTTTGTACTCATTGGTCAGTTGGAGAACTATACTGCAAAATTTGGATCAGAGCGAATTTCAAAGGATGGCTGTATTTTGATTCTTATATTGTTTCAAAAAGTGCAGATTTGATAAATTTGGCTTTAAATGCAAACTGAGTCGAATTTCTCCCTCATCCTTAGATGGGGCACTTCTTGTGGTTTCCCCTGCCCCTGAGGTTTGGTCAGCCTTTACTAAGGACCAAGCCCTTAGTGTGGCAGGTGCTGCCAGCAGAGGTTCAACAGGAATAATCCTTGCCTACTTTTAGGCTGTGAACACATTAGTTGCCTACTGCAAAGTGTTTCCATTGGACACACCTGGGGGGCAATGGGTTGATCTGCCAATCAGTTGCAAAATCTGTTTGAAGCTGATTTTTTAGAAAAACTCAAGTTGATCCCACCAGGTTTTAGGGGGGAAAGGGGTCGGGTTTAACCAGCATTGTGTGCCCCCATTTTCAGAAAAGAGAGGTGAAGCACTGGAACTGCCAGAACAGTGAGTGTGTTTCCACCCCAATTATCCAGACATAGGAACCACTCACCCACTGTGCCTCTGTCTTGCCAGGATTCAAGAGTCACTTTCTTGGCCCTCATCCAGTCCAGGCACTAATCCAGAGCTTGCACAACTTTTCTTTATCCAGATGTTACAGAGAAATAGAGCTGGGTATCATCAGTGAACTGATGAATCTTCACCCCAAATATCCTAATGACCACTCCCAATGGCTTCATGTAGATATTATTGGGGACAGTATGGTGCTCCGTGGCACAACTACCACGGTGCTGAGAGGTAATCATCCAGTGCTATTCTCAGAAACCAACCCTGGAGATAGGACTGGAACCAAGACAAAATAGAGTCCTCAATATCCATCTCACACAGCTGGTTAAGGAGGATACTATGATCAATGATATCAAACTGTGTCTTTACCCTTAGATGTCTCCTAAAAACTGTGTTATTTAGACAGGCCTTTGAAAATGTGCATTTTGTTATTACCAAGCAGTTTTTACTGATGTTTTTATTAACATTTTCATTGTTGTAATTTCTGTATGACATACTCTGCCTTGTTGTGTTTTGAAAAAAGTGTAGTTTATTATACAGCCACAAGAGTGGCTGTATACTATAGCCAACATGGATTTTTCGTATTCCATAATGTTAAATTGAAAATACCCCCCTTGCTATTCTGCTGCTTCCCATAAGCACATTTCAAAACAAAACCTTATGAACTTATAGTCCTGTACTCAGAAACGCTTGCTTAACAACCCTCTTAAGTTGTTAATGCCTTAAGTTGGAGGCATTCAAGAGGCAGCTGGACAGCCATCTGTCAGGAATGCTTTGATTTCGATTCCTGCATTGAGCAGGGAGTTGGACTCTATGGCCTTGTAGGCCCCTTCCAACTCTACAATTCTATGATTCTATGAAGTTTTCATGGCGATAAACGCAACAGTAAGAGAGAATAGAGAGTTCAAAGTGTAAAACAAGAGGGGGGAAATCCAGACCCTTGTTGGACTTTTTTCTGTCAGTGATCTCATAATTAGTTGAAATTAATTAAAAATCAGCCATGTTCACAGAGTACCTGTAATCCTATTACTGACTTTGCCCCATACTCTGACCATCATCTGCAGTTTAAAAGTTTTTTAAAAATGCATTGCTGATTTTTTATTAATTTAAGAAATTTAACATTGAAGTCTATTATAATGTCAGGCATGCTCAGTAAGAACCAACTGTCAGTGTTCTAAAAGCCAGGCTCACAGCTGTTTGCTTGGCTAATCAGGGTGCCACACCCATGCCAGACATTTCCCCCACTTTAAACAGTCATGACTTCCCCCAAAGAATCCTGGGAAGTGTAATTTGTGAAGGGTGCTGAGAGGAGTTAGGAGACTCCTATTCCTCTCACAGAGCTCCAATGGCCAGAGTGATTTAACAGTCAGCCCCTATTCTGGGGACTGTAGCTCTGTAAGGGGAATAAGGCCTCCCCTAGCAACTCTCAGCACCCTTCACAAACTACACTTCCCAGGAGTCTTTGGGGGAAGCCATGACTGTCTAAAGTGAAATAAAGGTCTGGTGTGGATGTGGCCAGTGACAGTTTTGTTTTAAATTTGGATGGGAGACTACATGTGCCTGTGGTAGAATAAAAAGGTGGGGGAAACCCTGAAAAAGAATGATACTGTTCACAATGTTTTCCTTTTGTAAAGGATAGGGGTTTTCCCTCTGTCCAGTGCTTGCCCACCCAATATCCTCCCTTCCCCTTCCCTTTCCTCCCTCTCCCTCTGCTCCCTCCCCTCTCCCAAGTCAGTTTCACCTATCCCAAGCGTGATTGTACAGGAGTAAATCCCATTGAACTCAGAAAGCATGCAAATAATCAAATCTGCCTTCCTCCTCTGCTTCCCCTCCTCTCCCTTCACCCTCCCTCCCCTTTCTCCCCTTAAAATCCCCTCCTTCCTTCTTCCCTCTCCTGTTCTCTCCTCCTCCTCCATGGTCAGTTTTACCTATTCTAAGCATGATTGCATGGGAGTAAATCCCACTGAACTCAATAATCATGCAAATGAACAGATCTGCCTTCCCCCCTCTCCTTCTTCCCTTCTTCCTCCCCTCTTCCTTCTTCCTCCTCCCCTGCTCCCTTCCTCCTCCCCCATGGTCAGTTTTACCTATCCTAAGCATGATTGCACCGGAGTAAATCCCACCGAACTCAATAAACATGCACATGATCAAACCTGTCCTTCTCCCCTCCCCCTCCTGCCTGCTCCCCTCCCTCTTCTTCCCTGTGCCTTCCTCCCCTCCCTCCTCCTCCTCCACTCCCAATCCCCTATGGTCAGTTTCACCTATCCTAAGCATGATTGCAGGGGAATAAATCCCACTGAACTCAATAAGCATGCAAATGATCAATCCATTCTCAGCAAACTTGGACAGGATCCCATCTCTTACCTTCCAGATTAAAAAGCAGAGAAATTCATTAAAAGGCAAAAAAAAAACCTTGCAGTTAAGAACATACCTATAGCAAACAGATATTTCTATTAAACTTTAAAAAGCAGGGAAATTGGACAGCTATAGTGAATGCACCACGGGAGCAGGAGACCTGACCTCCTCTTTGAGATATTGGACTGCACTACAAATTTGTAAAAATGCAAGCCCAGTTTGGGTCAGTCTTTCACAGTCTAATCCACTTCCTGTGTAGCTTGGAAGAATTTGGAAACATATGCCTCTGAGCATATCACAAGTGGTGGCAACACCTGCAATCAGCCCAAAGAATAGGAAGAAGACCTGTGCTGTGCTGATCTTGTTTTAGCAGGGAGGAAGCAACATTATATTTTTTTATATAATAATTTTTTATTATTCAAATTTTTATAAAAACAAATACAAATACAACAAAAACAATACAACAGAAAAATAAATAAAAAGAAAAACTTGACTTCCGATTTGTTACAGATCAGCTATAAGTATATTATATATCAAACCTGTCTCTTAGAACATACGAAATTCACTTTTTTCCAAAGTCTATCTTAATTAATCGTCAAATCCCATTATCATCATTTCATTTTTTTCTTTCATCAAAAAGTCCAAAAGAGGCTTCCATTCCTTAAGAAATGTATCTGTTCTTTTTTCCTGTAATAAGACATGTCAATTTGTCCATCTCAACTAAGTCCATTAATTTCAATAGCCATTCTTCCATTGTTGGTATCGATTCTATTTTCCACTTTTGTGCATATAGTAATCTTGCTGCCGTGATCATATATAATATTATTCTTCCATATTTCTTTTCCTTTTGTTTATCCATAAAACCCAATAAAAAAAATTCTGGTTTTGACTGAATATTTATCTTTAAGATTTTTTGCATCATCCTACCTATCTGTGCCCAAAATAATTTTGCCTGTTTACACAACCACCACATATGATAAAAAGATCCTTCTTGTTGTTTACATTTCCAACATACATTAGAAACATTACTATACATTTTTGACAACTTTTCTGGAGTCATATACCGATACATCATTTTATAAAAATTTTCTTTAAGATTATAGCATAATGTAAATTTCAAACCTTTTTTCCACATATTTTCCCATTGATCCATTTGTATATTATAACCAATTTTTTTGCCCACTTAACCATACACTCTTTTACTTGTTCTTCTTCCATGTCCATTTTTAATAAAAATTTATACATTTTTGCAATTATGCATTCATCATTTGTACACAAACCTATTTCAAAATCAGATTTATTTATTTCAAACCCATACATTTTCTTGTCCATTTTAAATCTTTCTAACAATTGTAAATAGGCAAACCATTGTGAACTATATCCTTCCTTTATTAGTTGTTCTCTCTCTTTCATTATATATTCACCATGCACATTTTCTAATAGTTCTTGGTAAGTTAACCATTTCTCTTTTCCAGCCATTTCTCTTCTATAAAATGCTTCTTGACTTGAAACACATAGTGGTATTTTCGGGAAAAAACCTTGTTTTGTATTTATTCCATATATTCAACAAAGGACGTCTTATAAAATGATTATTAAAATCCACATTAACTTTTACTTTATCATACCATAGATATCCATGCCATCCCCACTTCAGGTTGTGACCCTCCAAATCCAATAATCTTTTATTCCTCAATAGAATCCATTCCTTTATCCAGACTAGGCAACAAGCAGCAAAATAAAGTCTCAAGTTTGGTAATCCCAGCCCTCCTCTTTCTTTGGCGTCTTGTAATAATTTAAATTTAACTCTTGGTTTTTTCCCCTGCCAAACAAATTTAGAAATATCTTTTTGCCATTGTTTGAAAGGTAGATCAGAGGATATGACAAGTATTGTTTGAAATAGAAACATCATTCTCGGCAATACATTCATTTTTATTACAGATATTCTACCCATTAATGACAACTGTAATTTATCCCATTTTAACAAATCTTTCTTAATCTCTGTCCATAGTTTTTCATAATTATTATGAAACAACTTTGAATTTTTATTTGTCATAATGATACCTAAATATTTCACATTTTCTTCTATTTTAAAATCTATCTTCTCCATTAACTCTTTTTGATCTCTTAAAGATAAATTTTTTATTTTGGATTAATTTTTTTTTTGAACGAATCTGCTGTTCGTGTATCTTACTAACTGCTGGATGCTGAGAACTGGATTTGTTTTACATTCCTGAATGTGCTGGAGATAAGAACTGTGTTGGTTAAACAGGCCTGGAATATTAACTTTTTTGTTGCTGGGAGAAAAGAAACTGTTTGCCTCTACATTGGCTAATAATAGAAAAGGTGTTTTTTTTCCCCCAAGAATGACAACTAGGAAAACAGCCAAAGTTTTGGAGCGAAGAGTTTCAATTGATACACAGGAAGGGATGGACATGTTCCAGAAAATTATGGAGGGATTTAGTGATTTTAAACAAGAGTTGAAACAAGAGATGAAACAGGACAGACAACAACTTAAAGATGAATTTTGCAATATGAAAAAGGATTTTAAAGATTTACAAGATCATATTAAAACAGAAGTGGGTGAGATTAAAAATAACATTGGGCAATTAACACAGGATGTAAAAAATGTTAAAGATAAGGTGCAAACCTTAGAGAATAGAATAGATATTACAAATATGGAATTGGAAAAAAAATTGGACTATATTGCTGTTATGGAACTTAGAGATAAAGAACATTGCTTGAGATTCCGTGCAATTCCTGAGGAAACAGGTGAAGATATCAGAGAGAAAATTGTTAATGTTTTGGCAAAATCCTTTGACAGGAACGAAGATCGGATGGAATTTGAAATAGACAAAGTTTATAGAATTAATTCCAGATATGCAACAATAAAAAAAATCCCAAGAGATGTGCTTGTTTATTTTTTAAAAAAGAGGACCAGATATATGGTTTTGCAACATCATTTTAACAATGTCTTCAAACTTGACGGTAAAGAAATACAGGTGATGAAGGAAATTCCTGTTAGGCTTCCACGTAAGAGAAAAGATTACGCTTTCTTCACAGAAAAACTTAAACAATGTAAAATTCAATTTAGATGGGATGTTCCAGAGGGAGTGATTTTTACATTTAGACAACAGAAGTATCGATTAAATACTGTTCAAAAAGCAAGGGATTTCTTGAGAAAAGCTTCAAAAGACATGGAAGAAGATAAACTCAAAGATATGGATATAATTCCTGGAAACAAAGTCAACAGAAACAGGTAGAGGAAGAAAAGGATGATGCTGGATCAAAGGGAGCAACAGGCACAGACTTTTCTAAAATACATGCTTAAAAATGGATTACAAATATCTAACTTGGAATATAAATGGAGCTAATTCGTCGCAGAAGAGAAAGTCTTTCATTATTTGAAAAAATTAAAATTGGATATAATTTGTTTACAAGAAACTCATATTAAGAAGAAAGATTCTAAATATTTAATTTGTAAAAATTTGGGTGAAGAATTTATTTCGGCAGGATTCAAAAAAAAATGGTGTGGTTCTTTATATTAATTCACAATTGTCTCCTAAATTGATATTGGATGATATGGATGATAGTGGCAGATTTGTGGGAGTTGAAATCACCATTCAGGGTACAAAAAATTTGATAGTGGGCATTTATGCTCCTAATGAAGATAAAACAAGGTTTTATACTGGACTTATGGAAAAACTATCAGAGTTTGCATATGATCATTGGTGTGTCATGGGTGATTGGAATGGGGTAATTTCACCAAAAATGGATAGACTTTCTGAGAAAAATATTAAAGAGACACAGGGCAAATTGCTGAAGATCTGTTTTGAATTGATGGAAAATTTAGAATTGGTGGATGCTTGCAGATATATAAATGATAATGCAAAGGAATTTACTTACTTTTCAGAAAGACATAAAACATTTTCGAGGATTGATATGATTTGGATGTCTAAAAATTTAGTGAAAGATATTTCCAAGATGGATGTGTTACCAAAAACCTTTTCGGATCATAATCCAGTGATATTGACTTTAAAAAAATATATATTGGATTTAGATGGAGACTAAATGAATCTTTATTACAGAATGATAAAATAGTGCAGGAATGTAAGAAGAAATTAAAAGAGTTTTTTGAACACAATTTACATAAAGGAACAAATGAAAATATTGTTTGGGATACAAGTAAAGCATTTATGGGGGGATATTTTATTAAATGTAATTCTGAATTAAAAAAGAAGAAACAACAGACAATGCAATTGATCTTGGAAGAAATAAAACAAAAAGAGGAAGAATTGAAAAAGAATCCAACTAAAGCTTCTACTGTAAATCAAATTAAAATGTTACAGAAACAAGTGTCAATGTTGACAGTTAGAGAAATTGAAAGGAAATTAAATTTTGCTAAACAAAGGACTTTTGAATTTGCAAATAAACCGGGGAAATTGCTAGCATATAAATTAAGAAAAGAACGACAAAAAAATCTTATTTTAAAGATACAAGAAGGAGATGAGATGTTGACAGACAATTTAAAAATCCAAAGGGTTTTCCATCAATATTATTCAACTTTGTACAAGTGTCAGGAAATTCCCTCAGAAAAAATAGAAGAGTATATATCCAAACAGAATTTGCCCAAAATTACAGATCTTCAGAGACAAGCTATTAATGGTCCTATTACGTCAAGAGAAATATCTGAGGCTATAAGTAAAATTAAATTAGGAAAGGCGCCAGGACCGGATGGACTATCAGCAATGTATTACAAATGCTTGGAGGAGGAACTTTTACTACCTTTACAGTATACAATGAATTCTATTTTACAAGAGGGGAAGATACCGGATAGTTGGAAAAATGCCAATATAACATTAATACCTAAAGAGGAGCAGGATTTAACTAAAACAAAAAATTATCGGCCAATATCTTTACTGAACAATGATTTTGGCTGAAAGAATGAAAATAATATTGCAACAATTTATTCAGGAAGATCAAGCGGGGTTTTTACCTAAAAGACAATTACGTGATAACGTCAGGAATGTTTTGAATGTGTTGGAATATCTAGAACAACGAAATGACATACAAGCTGCTTTGATTTTCTTGGATGCTGAGAAAGCATTTGATAATTTGAATTGGAAATTTATGTTTAAGGTTCTAGAGCAAATGGACTTTGGAGATAATTTTATAAAATGGATCAGATCGATTTATACATCACAGAAGGCACAGATAATTGTCAATGGGGATTTAACGGACTCATGTGAAATACAAAAGGGTACAAGACAGGGATGTCCATTGTCCCCCCTTCTATTTATTCTGGTTTTAGAAGTGCTGCTTAGAGACATAAGGCAAGACAAAAGGATTTCGGGAATAAAGATAAAAAAAGAGGAATATAAATTGAGAGCATTTGCTGATGACTTGATAATTGTATTAGAAAATCCCTTGGAAGGAATCAAAATATTGATGGATAAATTAGAAGAATTTGGACCATTAGCAGGATTTAAGATCAATAATCAAACAACGAAGATGCTGGTGAGGAAGCAACATTATTAAGACAGTTGATATAGTTCAGATAGTCACTTTAAATATGTTTGATTTACTTTGTAATTTTAGTGAAGTTTCCTATAGTAAATCATTTTCTTTTGTTTCTGTTTCTATGAATATATTTATTTAATTAATTAATTTGTATCCCGCCCTTCCTCCCAGCAGGAGCCCAGGGCGGCAAACAAAGCACCAAAAAACTTTAAAACTTCATAAAAACAGATCTTAAAATACATTAATACAAAATAGCATTAAAAACCATTTTAAAAACAACCTTAAAAAGGGTTAAAAACATTATTAAAAAACATATTAAACAATTCTGACACAGATGCAGACTGGGATAGGTCTCAACTTAAAAGGCTTGTTGAAAGAGGAAAGTATGAAGTACAGCACTTTGCAAAATATATGAAGTACAACACTTTGCAAAATTTACACTAAAAAAACTCCAAAAACATTTGTAGAATAATGGCACTGGCTATTCTGCGGAATAGTTTTCAATGGACATGAGGAGTTGTCTCAGTTTGCCCAACATAAAACAGTGGGAGGTGAAATTTATTCTAGCAAACTTCTAGGTGTGCTCTATGTTTTTAATTGACCATACCCACCTTTCCTTAAGTGAAGTGATTTAAGCATAGCAGGCTAAAAACATGCATCTTAGGCAGGCCATGTTTGTCTTTTCAACAGCTAGATTGCTTAAATGGCAACATATTGTAATCTGATTTTACATCAAACTGTAGTTGCAGATTCAACTGTTAATGCACCCAAAATAGAAATAGAAAATAACCTCCAGTTTGAAACACAAAAGGCTATCTTTGCCATCATGTGACACTGACCAACAAAAAGGCTTTAAAATTAATAAAAATAAATTTGATACAGATTTCTAGGATGAATAATGAAAGAAATATAATTTTCTAGGTTAGATTCTCTGTAGAAACAGTAGAAACAAAGGAAAGAAGCAAAGTAAGAATAATACCAACAAACATACAAAAATGTAATTCTCTATCTTTGCAGATGGCAGCTGTTGCCACCACTCACCATATGTGCAGAGGCACATGTTACCAAATTCTTCCAAGCTACACAGCAAGTGGATTGGACTGTGAAAGACCAACCCAGATTGTGTTTGCATTTTTACAATTCTGTAGGGCAGTCCAATATCTCAGAGAGGAGGTCAAGTCTCCTGCTCCGCTGGTACATTCACTATAGCTGCCCAATTTCCCTGCTTTTTATAGTTTGATAGAAATATCTGTTTGCTATAGGTACATTCTTAAACCACAAGGTTTCTTTGCCTATTAGTGAATAATTATTTAAATAAACCAACAAACAAACAGTCTGGAAGAGCCCCTAGAAACTGGTAATTTGAGGACATGCCCCTCAAATTGCTTGCCAGAAACAAAGGAAGGCCCTCTTTACAAACTTTTTGCTGACTCTTTAGATTAAGTTGTGTTTTATCATAAAATGTCTATGCAACACATTTTCTTGAGGGGAAAGAATCCAACATACTTGAAACTGGGTATCTATTTTAAAAGATGCCGTTTAGCTAGAGGAGAAGCAAATAGGCACACTAACCCTGCTGTTTAATCCTAAAGAGCATTTATCCAGCATCCTGAGATCCTAAAAAGCTGGTTTTGCCAATTGGGAACTTTTTGGCAAACTTTTCCAGCCAGCTCCAACACTCAAAAGTGTTTTCCCTTTCTCTGGCCAAACTGCACAAACTGTTCCTTTCAGCCCCAGCTCATGCAAGTGGGTGTGACACATTCCTCAGCCTTGTAATTGTCACCAATACCAGACCCCATTAATCAGGACAGGGCCCTATTGTCCACCATCCAGTGCCAGGCTATCACAAAGACTGAGCTAGAGAAGGCCGAACAGAAGAACAGGCTTATTTTTCCCCCAACAATATTTTACATGATTCTTATGTGGTGTTGCATTATACTCTTGCTTTTGACAGGGTTGTTGATTAATTTTCCAGCATCTGAACTTCTTTTGCAAATCTTTCAACAGTTATTTCATCAGGGTGTGGCAACACTGCTGGCTCCTACAAGCCCAAGAGTAAAGAAAACAGAAAGAGGGGTCATGGCACAGTCCGCCGCCCCCGCCCCCCGCGAAACAAGTGATACAAGATGACAATCATACTGGTGGTTCTGATACAGCACAAACATTGGTTGTGTATGCCTATAATAATAGCGATTAGAGAGGCAGCAATATTTCACAGGAAGACATGCTGCACCAGCATGAGTTATGTGGGCAGCTCAACTGATTAACTAGGACGCACACTGGGTAGATGTGCAGGCTGATTGTGTGTGGGTTACTAGATTCCATCTCTTTGTCACAATCAAGTGATCAAGGAAAGAAGTGTAGAGTGAGATTATCAAGGGAGGGCTGGCTCAGTTCTCAGTGGGCTTCAGTGGAACAAAGAAAATAGGCTGCAATCTGGAACACGGATGCAAAAGAGCAAAAAAACCCCAACCCTCCCATATTGGGTGGTTTGCTTTCCATGGACACTGACTCAGTATGCAGAACACTTAGAAAGACAAATTCTTTCTCCTTGCCGATCCTACCTGCAGAATATGGATCTCCCCAGACATACAGCAGATATGTATGTGTGCATTTATACAAATAGATTTTAGTCAGAGCAGACCCATTAAAATTAATGGATCTACATAGAGCAGGGCGTTGGACTCAATGGCCTTATAGGACGCTTCCAACTCTACCATTCAATGGTTCTAGTAATGTCCATTAATTTCAATGGGGCAATTGAAGCAAGACTACCATTGAATACAGCCCAGGATTAACTCTTGATAAAGAGCATTTTTTTCCATTCTACATTTATTACACAACCACAAGAGTGGCTGTACACTATAGCCAGCGTGGATTTTTCACATTCCGCAATGTTAAATTGAAAATAGCCCCCAATGCCATTCTGATGCTTCCCATAAGCTCATTTCAAAACAAAACCTTATAAAACTTATAGTCCTGAACTCAGAAACGCTTGCTTAACAACCCTCTCAATTTTCATGGCAATACACAAAACAGTCAGAAAGAATAGAGAGTTCAAAGTCTAAAAAGAGAGGGGGGGAAACCCAGAGCCCTTTTGGACTCTTTTCTGTCAGAGTTCTCATAATTTTTGAAATTCATTAAAAATCAGCCATGTTCACAGAGTACCAGTAATCCTATTTCTGACCTTGCCCCATACTCTGACCTTCATCTTCTGCAGTTTAAAAGTTTAAAAAATGCCTGGCTGTTTTTTAATTAATTTAAGAAAATTAGCATTGGAGTGAATGATAAGCTGGGGCATGCTCAGTAAGAACCAACTGCCAGTGCTCTAAAATCCTCACAGCTGCTGGGCTTGCCTAATCGGGGCCACACCAACACCAGATTTTCATTTCATGTGAGACAGTCATGCCTTCCCCCAGAGAATTCTGAGAAGTGTAGTTTGTGAAGGGTGCTGAGAGGAGACTCCTATTCCTCTGAGAGAGCTCCAGTGGCCAGACTGGTTTAGCAGTCAGCCACTCTGATTGAAGCTTTGGAGGGGAACAGGGCATCTCCTAGCAACTCTCAGCACCCTTCACTAACTACACTTCCCAGGATTCTTTGGGAGAAGCCATGACTGCCCAAAGTGAAATAAAGGCCTGGTGTGGATGTGGCCAGGGACAGCTTTGGTTTACATTTGGGTGACAGACTACATGTGCCTTCTGTCGAATAAAAAGGTGGGGAAAACACTGAAAAATGATACTGTTCACAGTGTTTTCTTTTTGGAAAGGAAAGGGGCTTCCCCTCTGCCCAGAGCCTAGCCACCCACTCCCCTCTCCCTCCTCCTACCCTCCCTGCCCCTCCTCCAGGTCAGTGTTGGACTACGACCTGGGAGACCAGGATTCAAATTCCTACACAGCCATGAAGCTCACTGGGTGAAATTGGGTCAGTCACTGCCTCACAGCCTCAGAGGAAGGCAATGGTAAACCCCCTCTGAATACCGTTTACCATAAAAACCCTGTTCATATGGTCACCATAAGTCAGGATCAACTTGAAGGCAGTCCATCTCCATTTTCAAACATGATTGCACAGAAATAAATCCCATTGAACTCAAAAAGTATGCAAATGATCAAACCCACCCCCTTCTCCTCCCTCCTATACCCTCCCTCTTGCCCCTTCCCTCCCCTTCCTTTGCCCCTCCCTCCCCATCCCCATCCCCTTCCCATCCCCTCCTTCCCCTTCCCCTTCTACCCCTCCCCTTCCTCCTCCTCATTGTCAGTTTTACCTATCTTAAGCATGATTGCACAGGGGAAATAACATTGAACTCTATAAGCATGCAAATGATCAAACCAGCCCTCCCCCTTCCTTTGACCCCCTCCAATCCTCTCCCTCCCCTTCCCATTCCCCGTCCTCCTCCTCCCCCATGGCCAGTTTTACCTATCCTAAGCATGATTGCACCGGAGTAAATCCCACCGAACTCAATAAACATGCACATGATCAAACCTGTCCTTCTCCCCTCCCCCTCCTGCCTGCTCCCCTCCCTCTTCTTCCCTGTGCCTTCCTCCCCTCCCTCCTCCTCCTCCACTCCCAATCCCCTATGGTCAGTTTCACCTATCCTAAGCATGATTTCAGGGGAGTAAATCCCACTGAACTCAATAAGCATGAAAATGATCAATCCATTCTCAGCAAACTTACACAGGATCCCATTTCTTACCTCCCAGATTAAAAAGCAGAGAAATTCACTAATAGGCAAAAAACCTTGTGGTTTAAGAACGTACCTATAGCTCACAGATATTTCTATCCAACTTTAAAAAGCAGGGAAATAAGGCAGCTATAGTAAATGCACCAGGGGAGCAGAGACCTGACCTCCTCTCTGAGATATTGGACTGCCCTACAAATTGGTCAAAATGCAAACACAATTTGGGTTGGTCTTTCACAGTCCAATCTACTTGCTGTGTAGCTTGGAAGAATTTGGTACCATGTGCCTCTGAGCATATGGGAAGTGGTGGCAACACCTGCAATCAGCCCAAAGAATAGAAAGAAGACCTGTGCTGTGCTGATCTTGTTTTAGCAGGGAGGAAGCAACATTATTAAGACAGTTGATATAGTTCAGATAGTCACTTTAAATATGTTTGAGTTACTTTGTAATTTTAGTGAAGTTTCCTATAGTAAATCATTTTCTTTTGTTTCTGTTTCTGTGAATATATGTAGTACAACACTTTGCAAACTTTACACTAAAAACCTCCAAAAACAATTGTAGAATAACGGCACTGACTATTCTGCAGAATAGTTTTCAATGGACATGAGTTGTCTCAGTTTGCCCAACATAAAACAGTGGGAGGTGAAATTTATTCTAGCAAACTTCTAGGTGTGCTCTATGTTTTTAATTGACCATGCCCACCTTGTCTTTAATGAAGTGCCTGAAACATAGCAGGCTGAAAACCAGAGCTTGGAAAAGTTACTTTTTTGAACTACAACTCCCATCAGCCCAATCCAGTGGCCATGCTGGCTGGGGCTGATGGGAGCTAACATGCATCCTCTTTTTTCCAAAAGCTAGAGTCATTGTTGAAGTAGCAACATATTGTAATCAGTCTGATTTTACATTAAACTGCAGGTTCAGATTCAACTGTTAATGCACCCAAAATAAAAAAAGAACATAACCTCCAATTTGAAACACAAAAGGCTGTCTTCACCATCATATGGCATTGACCAATAAACAGGCTTTGAAATTAATAAAAATAAATTTGACACAGATTTCTAGGATGAATAATGAGGGAAATAAAACTTTCTAGATTAGATTCTGTGTAGAAACATTAGTAACACAGGAAAGAAGCAAAGTAAGAACACCCACAAACATACAAAAATATAATTCTCCATCTTTGGAGATGGTAGGTGTGTTGCCACCACTCACCATATGCTCAGAGGCACGTTACCAAATTCTTCCAAGCTATACAGGAAGTGGATTGGACTGTGAAAGACCAAGCCAAATTGTGTTTGCATTTTGACAAATTTGTAGGGCAGTCCAATATCTCAGAGAGGAGGTCAGGTCTCCTGCTTCCCTGGTGCATTCACTATAGCTGCCCAATTTCCCTGCTTTTTAAAGTTTGATAGAATAGCTATGGGCTATAGGTATGTTCTTAAACCACAAGGTTTTTTGCCTATTAGTGAATATATTGTAATTCTTTTAAAGACGTCAGTGGCAAAACTCCAAATGATTTTTAATGAAGAAGGATTTCAGCTATAGCATGCTTTTCTCACTGTGACTTACTTATTTTTAAAAGAAAACATCTTCAGAATATTTCAGAGGTGGTGGCATAACAGAAAGGACTAGTTATCCTAGGACATTGTGAAAACCCAAGCAATAAACCCCCATTGAAGGGGTTTTCTTTAATCCTACGTTTGTGGTTTAACTATGAAACAAGCTGCCTGCAGGATTCATAGAATTGCTTTTACTGATGATCCTAATAAGAGACTGTGCATGCATTCATTCCAGATGTTTTAAGTTAAGGAAATCCTGCCACACTGGGAAGTTATTGGAATGTATTACATTTGAATAAGCCCAGCGATTTGTGGCACTTTGCTGCCTGTTGATAGGTTCTCAGCTGTAACTTCACTCCCACTGGGGTCTGCTGGCCAGGACCTAGGCCTCCTTTTCATTAAATGTCCCCCCCCAAAAAAAATCATCAAACACTGAGGGAAAGTAACAGAGTCAAGAAACATTGCAAACAAATGTTACACAACAGCTGTTAAAGATAGTATGTTCTTGTCTCGAGATCACAGTTGAAATGGTGAAGAAGAACACATGTAATCATGTGATAGTAAAGATGTTTGTAGGTAAGCATAAGAAGAACTTGCTGGAGCAAGCCAATGGTGGCCTCTTATAAGAAGAGCCCTGCTGGATCAGATCAAAGACCTATCTAGTCCAGCATCCTATTCTCACAGTGGCTGACCAGATGCCTATGGGAAGCCCGCAAGTGGAAACTGAGAGCAACCATACTCTCCCTACTTGTGATTCCCAGCGACTGGAGTTCAGAGGCATACTGCATCTGACAGTGGAGGCAGTACCATCCAGAGGCAGAGTGACCCATCCAGTTGCCTGGCTGATTGCCAGTTTAACTATTTGCTGCCCTGGGCTCCTACTGGGAAAAAGGGCGGGATATAAATCAAATAGAGAGAGAGAGTCCATACTCATTCATGGAATCCAGCAAAAACGAAGACGCAGCCAAGGCCATCCTCAATAGCTTTCTGACCTTCCCAGAACTACCATTCATGGGATACACAGGATACTGTGTACCAAGACAGATCACTGGCATATCTAGGCTAGGATTGCCTAGAAATAACTCTTCAATGTCTCTTTCCCAGCTCCACTGTCTACCTGTGATCTTTTACATAGAGATGCCAAAGACAGAACAGGATTCATATGTGCAAAGAATGCATTCTACAAGTGAACTATGATGAGATAAGCATATCAAGGTAACCAGAATATGCTATGAAAACTGAAAACAGCCTCATTCATTCCTAGAGAGCTGCTTTTGTTGCAGAGTAGGTTCTTTGTCTTATTCGAAGGCAAACAGACGTGGCTGTAAGGTTTAAACAGGACCTTTACTTAGAATCATAAACCCTATAAAGCCTTACACGGCTTGGAACCACAATACCTGATGGAACGCCTCTCCCGATACGAACCCACCCGTACACTATGTTCAAGATCAAAGGCTCTCCTCCGGGTGCCTACTCCAAGGGAAGCTCGGAGGGTGGCAACAAGGGAGAGGGCCTTCTCAGTGGTGGCCCCCAAATTATGGAATGATGTGGTTGACGAGGTGCGCCTGGCGCCAACACTGTTATCTTTTCGGTGCCAGGTCAAGACTTTCCTCTTCTCCCAGGCAATTTAGCATGTGTTTTAAATTGTTTTTAAAATATGTGTTTTAAATTGTATATTTGTTTTAATGTTTTTGATTGCTGTAAACCGCCCAGAGAGCTTCAGCTATGGGGTGGTATACAAGTGCAATAAATAAATAAATAAATAAATCATCAGCCATTACTGGTTACAGCAGAAAGGAAGGAGGAGAGGCAATCAAGAAACTAAACTCACAATTCAGGAAGGCTGCTTAACTTCCTGGGCCTAGATACATTTACCCTTTAGTGGCTTTTCCCTCTCAGTACAGTGGGTATTAATTGTACTTGCTTATTCCAACAACTTTTGCACCTGGGTTTTCAGCTATTCCTAATTGCTTCATCTAGCCTATTTCATCCTAATTTAATGCCCTCATGACCTTTCCCTAATCTGGTATTTTAGCCAATATTCTTTAGAGCATATTCTGGGGTTCCAAGCTCTCCCAATTCCAACACCCCATGTGGTGCTTTAGCACCATGGAAAACAGCAAACAGTATTTGGTATAAGAATATTCTATGCCACCATCACATCTTGATTCATTTGAACAGCACAACCCTCTGTGGTAGGTGTCACTAGTCTTTTTGAGCCTGTGGGCATATTTACAAACTAGAGAAATTGTCATGGGGCACCACTTACAAACTGCAGCCAAGCACACACTGCAATCTATTCTATCAGTCACAATAGAAAGCTTCTAATTTCAGCAGTGGGAGGGGACCATGCTGGTACCAGGGACAGCATCTGTGTGTGCACTGACTTCTGTGGATGTCAAGTAGGTGATCTATGGTCTTCTACTGCTACACAGATGAGCAGCAAATCAGCACAAGGTTACTCTGAGCCACATGCAGCTTGATGGTATATGTTGCACAATGAATGAATGTACTTGATCTTCCTCCAAGTCTAGAGTAATTGGACATAATCATATTTTAATTTTAAAAAATATTTAGCCCTGCTCCATGAAACTGAGGGCAATTCATTTTATATAAGGGCAGGGAGATTTTTTAAAAAACCAGTTCCTTAAAGAAATCAGTTTGAATAAAGCTAGTAGTTCTTGGCTTTTATTTGTGTTCTGCAACCCATCCCTCCTTGACAGCATCACAGCTGTTTCATCCTTATGGTGTCTGCTTTGCTGAGTAGACCCTCCACCTGTTGCTAAATGATACCGTATGAGCTGTAACCATAACTAATATGTGTAATACACATTCCTTTCTCTTGCTCACCACAGAGGCTTCTGGAATATCCCCCCCCCGAGTTTTCCCATGAATCAAGAATGCACTTCCCTGCAATCAGCAATTATGCCTTTGGAGAGTGGGATGATCTTAAGAGGGTTCAGGGGGATATGATGGCCTCAGGCACCACATAACCACCAGGAGAGCTAACTAGAGTGAAAGTAGTAATTAGAAAATAAAAGTATGAGAAGCTCTGCAAAAGGGTTGGGGAGGGAGTAGAACAGGATTAAATTTTAATACACAAACTCCCTATTGTTTCTAAACAAGTTCATTCTCCCAATTGTTGCAAAACTGGCAATGAATAAACAAAAGAAACAAAACCACTTCTTGCTCCCCTATCAATTTAGGAGCAATATATGTCCAACCAATCAGGATCTAGAAGAGGAACCTTTCCTGCAGGTGGGGGACATGAAAGCTGTTTGCAGTTACACAGCTATCCCTGTTTAATTAGGGACATAAGGAAAATCTAACCAAAATAACTAACACTACCCTTTCTCTAGGAAAAAGTGTTACTTTTTCCATTCTTTTGTCTATAACAGCCTTCCCATACCTGGTGCCCTCCAGATGTTTTGGACTGCAAATCCCATCAATCCCCATTGAGGAAGGCTGGTAGATAAGAATAGTCCCAGTCATCCAACCCCAGGTGCATATTTTCATAGAGTAAACATGAGGCAGGAATGCGTTGTTGAAAGATAAAATCAGCAGAGTGAGGGTTGGAAAATGTGGTTTCAAAAGCAGCTGAGATAGAGCAACTCCATAAAAACTAGTTTGGGGAGAATGGAAGGTTCCAAAGACCATTATTACAGGAGCAAGAGGGTTGGCCCTAGGATAGTGTTCTGGGCAAGGAGTGCCTTTGGCATGCATGCATGTACACCCCCCCTATAGTGAGCTTTGCAGGGCCACCCAGAGAGTTTATGGGACCTGGTGCAGGTGAGATGTTGGGGGCCTGCTGCTTTCCCCTACAAGGCCCCACTCGTGTACAAAGCTGTGGGTCACATGCTAGAATTACTGCATGCAAGGACTACATGTGAGAATTCTTGCCTGCAGCTCCTTCTTGCCCTGAGATCAAGCAGAATGATAGATGTGGTTTTTTTCTTACATGGGGATAGGGATCAGGTTGTGCTTCCCCTGAGTACCTCCTCCAAATTCCAAACTGCTTCTGGCACAGCTTCTTTCTGCTTCCTGGGACTCAGTTTCACAGGATGTCTGGTGGTGGCCTGCTGCTGGCCCACTCCACTCAGGAAGAATTCCTCCCTTAAGGCCTGGCCTCACACCACTCCTACACCTTTCCCTACAGAAACTGCCACAGAAAATTACTCTCCAGTGGCACCTTGCCTGAAAATCTTAGGTGATGTTTGTTCACTCACTCACTCTTTGAACTCTCTACCTGGCAGGCCAGGAATTTTTTCTGTGACAAAAATGAGCCACCTGTTCTGCCACAGAAACCTTCCTTAAAGCCTTCCCTTATCCTTCTCTCCTTACAACATACTCTGTAACCAGGGCTACATGGTCTGGGCTAATCATAAGCCTGCCTGACCAAGAGGTCCTCTGTATCTTTAAAAGTTGTGCAGGGGAAAGGGAGAATTCCACCTTGTGGTTTTTCCCATTACAGTGTTGCAAGAACACCTGCACTTGGCTGACTTTCTCTTCTCCTAAAGATACAAAATCAGTCTCAGGCCCTGAACCTGGCAACCCTACCTCCAACACTCCCTTTTCAGCTACAAGAAGCAGGCCCTCTGTCGGAGTGGTATAACTAGTCTTAAGGGGACAGTTTCACCATGTAATATAGTCTCCCAGGCTATAGCTTCTTCTTCAGTCTACTTCTCTCGCCACTTTTTTTAACTTTGAAAATTATGGTAACATTACCTCAAACGAAAGCTGAGTTCTACTGATTTTTACCTAGTGCAAATAATATCAAACTGGAAATTGAAAAAGAAAACTAATTGAAGGAAGATCATTTTTGTAACTAGTACCCAAACAACCTGTAGAACCTTGGGAAAAAAGTTTACGGAGACTTGCTTTTTGCCACCCTAGCACACTGTACACAATGCATTAACAAAAAATGGCCACTGAACTCAGCTTGGTGTCCCGTTCAGCTCACCTCAGTATCCTGGGCGACTGCCCAGGTCACCCATCCCTAAGGCCAGCCCTGTAAGTATTTAATCCGTGCTATATAGGACCTTAATATGCTGTGAATGAAAAATCAAAAAGTGAATGAGAGAGCAAGAAATATCAGTGCAGCAGGGAAGGGGGGGGAGTGCCTGCTACCCCCACATTACCCCTTGAAGTCATTCCTACTATGAAGGGTGCAATTCTCCCATGCTGTGGAATCTGCACACTTTATTCTTTTTCTTAAAAGTGGAAAGATTATATTTTTGCTGCCAAAAAGTATTGCATTTGGAAACGTGTTTTGAAATTCACACCAGACTTTATTTTTTCTTAAAAATTTTTTTTGAAATAGAACACACACTTACACCGGGCATATAACAAAAACAAAGAGAAAGAGAAAAACCGAAATGACGATCAGAACATATTGTTGTGCACCTCCCCAATCTCCGAGCGGTGAGATTTCAGGGGTCCCTGCACTCCTCCAGGGTTTGGTTTCCTTTGGGGAAGAAGGTCAGCGGAGACTAAGGTGTCTTTATGAAATATGGGTTATTTATTTACACACATTCCAACCTGAGCTCAAGGATGGAGGGGTTCAATGCATCAGCAGTCCAATACCCAGCTTTTCCATCTGGGTTGCAGGAGGCACCCCAAAGGCCATGGTGCAGAGAGCCAGTCTCCCTCTGCCTTCCAGTTCCCAGCAATTCTCTAGACACACTAAAACTACAAGCACAACTTCTGCTAGCTGCCAGGAGTGGGGGGGGGAGGTTCTCCTCCAGAGTTCCAATGACAAAAGGGGCCTTCCTGGCCCATTCACCGTTGCTAGGCAACTGATCAGTCCATTATCTTACCTGGCCAGTCTATTTGGTTAACAAAAGACTCATTTGACCAGCAGAGAGTTCCTCATTCCAAGGCACAGGATTCCAAATCAGGGGCTGGAAAGGTGACCCACAGGAATCATCCGTCCCAACCCCCATGCTCATAACAATATTATTGTTGTTGTTGTTGTTTATTTCTACCCCACCTTTCGACCAAAAGGCCCTCAAGGCGGCTTACAAAAAAACACAAATATAAAAATACATCAATAAAATACATCAATACATCAAAATACTTCAAAATACATCAATAAAACAATACAATTTACAATTTACAGTAGCCAAAACATAAATAAATAAATGTGGGTGAGAAGGATGGGCACAGGAGAAGTCCAAAGAAATGGATCTTGAGGGAAAGACCTGGAGGAGAGATCCTTTCTCCATGGCGACTGAGATGGTGGGTTAGCGACGCCATGCTACTCAGAGTGGATTTTAGTCCAGCCACCACCGACTGCCCCTACCCAGATTATCAAATGGCACCAGTCTCTTCACTCCGGGCTCCCTCATCTGCGGCAGTGGCTGCTGTGGCTTCCCCTCCAGCTCCTGTGCCTCCTCCTGCCCCGGAGGCGGCGGCAGCGGCGGCGGCAGCGGCAGCTTGGGCAAACCTGGCCTTGCAGTTTCTCCAAAGCTCCTTGCTAGCGACGATCCAGGATGCTGGCAATCTCCATCTCTCTCCCAGCCCCTCCAGCTGCACTTCCCTGCGAGTAAATTAGCTCTTGCACTGCTCCTGTGTTCTCCATTCTCCAGTACAGATCAAGATGAGAACCACCAGAACCACCAACGATTTTTATTATCCATAATTATAGAAATGAAATGGATGAATTCCAGATTCTGCCAGATAAACTTGGGGGGGTAAACAAGGGGGGACACAAGGCCCTGAAATTGTTGTTTGTTCATGTATAAAATAAATTTCTGCTGCAAAATCTTCCAGGTCTCCTAGACCTCTAAGAGTTTTTAGGTGGAGAATTAATTTCTCTGGTACAGCAATAAACAGCAATTGTGTGTACCATATGTCCAGTGTCATATAAGATGAGTCCTTCTGTCCCTGTGATATAACCAGTTGGGCCACAACCATCAAATGGATTACCAAGGTTTTACAAACAATTGTGGCATTCTCCCCTCTCCCCTTTGAATACAGATAACACAAACACAATTTAGGATCAAGACCCACCCCTTCTTCAGTGATGTTCAGAAGGGGAAAATGTAGCCCCGAGAAAAAAATAAATATATGTTAGGAAGCAGGCCCTTGCTGTGCCTAGAGGTGACAATAAAAGCTGAATTAATTGCTTGTTTTAATTAAAAGCACATAATTTGATGTATTCACAGCCAATTAAGGGGGTGCATCTGAATTTTTCTGCCAATAGTGGTTTTGTGAAAGGAAAGTTCTGCAGAAAAAGTCCCTCAGGCAGGAGAGACCCACTTTATTCATAAAGTGAAGAAGAGGGGTGAGGCTGCAAGGTGCCAGGGTTCGCATGGTGCAAATGCACCAGTGGAGCCAATCTGGTGCCCCTGGTGCTGCATTTGTATCCTGCCACCTCTCCCTCCCAGTAAGCAACAGCAACTCACCTGCCTGGTAAGTGTCTCCACCCCATCTGCCACTGCTCTGTGACATGCAATACCCTCATCAGGACCCTGTCTGAGGAGTGCAGTTGCCAGGCAGGGACATATGGGGCAAGGTGGGCCCTTAGGTAACTTGGCCCTGAGTTGTTTAGGGATTTAAATGCTAAAAGCAAAACCTTGAACTGCACTTAGAAGCATATTGGCAGCCAGTGTAATGCCCTCAGGAAAGGTGCTATATGCTGTTGGATGGGATGTCCCTGTCCACACAACCTAGATGCTGTGTTCTGTACCAGATGCAATTTCCAGACTGCTTTATAGTGGCCTTTTAAGACCAGGCAAAAGCTTCCCCTGCTTAAGAGCTGGTGTCAGAATGCTGCTAGAGATATAAGAACAGGACCAGTAAAAAATAAGTTGGGAACCCTAGCAGGAAGGGTGGAATCCCAAAGGAAGTGGGTCCCTGTTAATGGGGTAGTTGGTTGAAATCCCCACACAGCCATGAAGCTCGCTGGGTGACCTTGGGCCAGTCACTGCCTCTCAGCCTCAGAGGAAGGCACCTCTGAATACAGCTTACCATGAAAACCCTATTCAGTGTGTCGATTCCAACTTATGGCGACTTGAAGGTAGTCCATTTCCATTTTTCTCTTGGACTGTACCACCTGCCCTGCTCCTGGCAGTCCTCTGCCTGCTGTTTGGAGAAGGAGAGTTGCCATCATCAGCCTGAAGCTCAGCAGCACACCATCCCTTTGTGGTGTGCAGGTGCATCATCAGGCAGAGGGGCAATCAAGTGAAATGGCTCCATCTACTGTACAACTCCGCCATTTTAATCAATCTTGTAAAACATTGTGATGTTTTAACACTTAAAAAAAAATTATACCTGTTCCAAATATCATTTTAAGACTCGAACTGCTAGCTCACCCCCACCCACCCCCTGCCCCAAGATTCTGTAAATTTAACCCCTGCCTGTTAGGCAGAAATATGGAAATATCATGATGGGGAAAGCTGCAACAGTTATACTTCTGACTGTCACAGAGCTGTTAAAGATAAGGAACCCTATGGTTATCCTACTTGCTTACAAACTAGGAAATATCTTGTGCAACATCTGGCAACCTACTACAGGAAGCAGTAAGACTCATATGAATTTGATCCAGGCTACCTCCGAGTCCATTTTATTGTCTATTTCAGGCACAGCCAAAATGTAGAAAGTGTAATGAAACTTGGGTTAGGGAAAAAGTGACTTTTTCTCATCTACACATTTTCAGCGCTATTCCTTCTGTTTCTGTACCAAATGATAGATGTGTAAAGATTTTCCAACTTCTGTCTGGCAGAGTTCCTATCTATCTATCATCTATCGTCTATCGTCTATCATTTATCGACTATCGTTTATCATTTATCAACTGTTTATCATTTATCGATTATTGACTATCGTTTATCATTTATTGTTTGTTTATTGTTTATCATTTATCATTTATCTACTATCGTTTATCTACTATCATTTATTGTTTATCGACTATCGTTTATCTTCCATCTATCATCTATCATCTATCATCTATCAATTATTTGATTTATATCCTGCCCTTCCTCCCAGCAGGAGGCCAGGGTGGCAAACAAAAGCCCTAAAAACACTTTAAAACATCATAAAAACAGACTTTAAAATACATTAAAACAAAACTAATTTTAAAACTTTTTTTAAAAAAAGCATTCAAGACATCTTTTTTTTAAAAAAGGTTAAAAACATATTGTTTTTTTTAAAAAAGGTTTTATAACATATTAACAAGCTATTCCAACACAGAGGCAGACTGTGATAAGGTCTCAATTTAAAAGACTTGTTGAAAGAGGAAGGTCTTCAAAAGAAAAGATAACAGAGGCGGCACCTGTCTAATATTTAAGGGGAGTGTTAGCAAGACTTCGCTGTAGACATGTTTTACATTCACACATTCTACAAGTCTTGTGAATTAGGATCTATTGACATTGGCAATAGTGCATCTTGGCAGATTTACCCAGTAACTTACTCTCATACAGATCTTAAACATGGGGATATTTATTGAGTATATACACACAGAATCAAACCATACACATTTAATACTTCAATGGGGAATAGCTCAGTACCAATACATATCTACTGACATCAGTGGGGCTTAGTTCAGCAACAATATGTGTGAGGAAATTAGTTAAATAAAACATAATCATAACTAAGTCACATACACTCTCAAATACACACACACACGAAGGAGCAAGCACACAACGCATAAGAGGAGATGGGGGAGTTGAGTTCAGCACAAATGAGGAAGGCACACTAACCTGCCCTTTCTCTCTGTCTGGGCTCACTTTGCAGACTAGGCCTCAGTCATGTGCAGCTGGGCAGGGATGCCCAGAGCATGGCTTCTGAAACACAGTCACACACTCACACAGTCAAAGATAGGCAGAGGGAGCAGATGTGGAGGCTACAATTTGTAGGGAAAGGACCTCCAGAAGACAGAATAGAGAGCAAGATATATCTTTCCCAGCCTTGATAGGCAATCTAGAAATCGAATTGGAGTAGGGTTGCCAGGTTCAGGGCCTGAGACTGATCCTGTTTCTTTAGGAGAAGAGAAAGTCAGCCAAGTGCAGGTGTTTTTGCAACATTGTAATGGGAAAAATCACAATGTGGAATTCTCCCTTTCCCCTGCACAATTTTTAAAGATACAGAAGACCTCTTGGTTGCCAGGCCCTGCCTCCAAGATGTCTTCTGTATCTTTAAAAGTTGTGCAGGGGGAAGGGAGAATTCCACCTTGTGGTTTTTCCCATTACAGCTTTGAAAGAACACCTGCACTTGGCTGACTTTCTCTTCTCCTAAAGATACAGGATCAATCTCAGGCTCTGAACCTGGCAACCCTAGTCCTCAGATACAGAGTGTAGCTCCTTTTCTCTCTTTTTTTATTCAAGTCTTACGATGAATTTGGTTTTCATAAATTATAGCCTGGCAAAGCCTACCCTCCAACCCTGCAAAATATGCCTACTGATGTTTCTCAGCAAACTGTGTTTGCCTGGGGACAACAAGCTGCTTTTGCCACAGACCACCAAGTGTCCTCCTTTCTTATCTGTTTATATGGAGAACTTTTCATTTCCTTCTGTGATGAATTACTTTATATACAGAAGCTATGTTTATCAACAAAATGGTTGGCACAGTGTCAGAAAAATCTCTTTCCAGATGCCTCTGGTCTGTACCATAATAGTGCTAGATAGGACTCAGGTTACATTGGACTGAGGAGGCCTTCCAGAAAAGCAAGACCTGGTGTGTAGGTGTCCAGGGTCTCGAGACCCCTTACTTTTTTGGGAGCAGAGTCCCAGCATGGTCCCTATGTCTCCAGATTCCTGCAAGTCCATCAGCATGAAAGGGGAGTGTGTTAGCCACTGATAAGGCTTCTAACATGCTTCCTTGTCCTTTCCTGCTGATTGGAGTCAATCAGAGTGAAAAGAGGTGAGTGAGCCACTGAGAAGACTCTTCTCAGTAACTAACAGTCTCCCCTTTCATGTTTATTGAGAGAAAGTATTAACAAGGTTCTCATTCTCACTTGAGCAGGAAAAAAAAGGAGGAGGGTGTGTGGCTGTAACTATCATGAAGGGACCCTGCACTTCTGAATTTAAGACACAGAAAGCTGAGGGGAGGGGAAGAGGGTTAGGAAGGCACAGAAACCCAGAGGATGTAATTCAAAAGCTAGCTCAGTTCACTGAGCTACAGGACCAACCCTACTATTCGGCAGACCACAGAGCCACCTCAGATGGCAGATGCTAGAGGGCAGGGACTGGCAGCAAGGTGCTAAAGCAAAGCTGGGTGTGCTGTGCAGCCTGCTCTGCATCCCCTAAGCTAGCCTGCTACCCTCAGCTGCAGAGGAGGATGCTTCCCATCCCCAGTGCTGGGAGTAAGATTCAACTGCCAGTCTAGTCTGCTTCTGTATATGAAAGGGGCGAAGGAACCCAAATGTCTTGGGCCAGCCCTGCTGGGGTACGAAGACTAAAAGAATTTCCAGAGAGCTGATGGATGATTGTTACACTGAATCCTCAGTGGTAGAACAAGGCCATGCTTTGTATGTCAAAGGTCCAAGGTTCAGTTTCCAGTATTTCTGGGTAGGGCTGGGAAAGACTCATGCCCAAAGCCCCGGAAAACAGCTGGCCAATATGGGACCTCCCGATGTTGTTGGACATTTAAATTATGACGTCCATCACCCTTAACCTTGATCATGCTTGCTTGGGCTAATGGAAGTTGGAGTCCAACAACATCTGCAGGGCACCACATAGATTACAATACTGGTGTAGGCAATAGTGAACTAGATGGAGCAGTGATCTGAGGGTGCTTCCAGTTGACCTGTTTCTTGAGCATTCATCCTGATTTGTTTGCAGGGACAGTAGATGCTGTTGGCTATTTAATGAGCATTCATTCTGACTCGTTTGCAGGGAGATTAGATGTCGGGCCAAAGCAAATGTTATCCCATACTTTTGTTATTACAAAAAGTCTGATATTTGGGGGAAGCAGGTTTGTTCCGCAAGACCTCCCAATGAGCTATACTTGCTCAACCTGAATTTGCTTGTATGCGATTGAATCCCATCCAAAAATAACGATAGTATGGACATGTCCAGAATTTATTTAAGGCAGTTTCCTATGTTCCTAATCAGTATTCATGACACCTACAATTTGCATAAGGACTGTACAGAGAGCTTCATGGGGATCGCTGCTATTGCAGATGAACTAGCAGGATCAGCATGGCTGGCACAGCAAGCAATATCATCATGCCAAAATGGTAGTAGCTCTGCACCTCCACACTAATTTGATGCTGCTGTCATAACCAGAAGTAATGTGTGGAAGTGTCCTAAAGCTGTGGGTGCTGCAGCATTTTTTCCACAAAATATCTGCCACTATTTTGTGTAGACAAGGGGTATAATCTCCACTGCAACCTGTGTTGTTATTGTATATGCTGTACTTCAGCTATAATACCACCTACACTAAGAATGTCAAAGATTTCACTTGATTGTTGTGAACCATTTATTTATTATTATTTATTACTAGCATTTGTTAGTTGCTTTTTTCCAAAAATAGGACTCCATGCAATGTACAAAAAGGAAAACAAAAGCACACTGCATATTGACTTATCCTTTGTGGGGTTTTTTACTTCTCTTGAGGAGTGCTTTCTTTGTCCTTGGCGGGGGTGGGTGGGGAGGATATTGAATTTACACCACTGGACCCATGCATTAATGCGTCCAGGCACCTTGCTAATATAAATCTGCTCTCAGCAGCTACACACTTGGTTACTTCATGATCTTCAGCCACTTGACAATCCCTGAAACTGCTTCAGGATTCTGGCTCAAAGTCTGTCTGCTTTGTTCTCACTGTAGCATCAGATGTAGGTCACTTCCAGATGACCTATTTATTGAGCATTCATTCTGATTTGTTTGCACAAAGTGTGTGGGGAGGCTATACATTGGTGTTATACATTGTGGAGAGGTGATAGATTGTAGAATACACAACATCAACTATTTATTGAGGATTCATTCTGATTTATTGGAGGGGTGTTTTATGATGTTGCATCAAGCGATTGTTATCCCACACTTTCCAGTGCATTTCCTTATCACTTTTCTTACTACAAAAAGTCTGACAATTTTTTTGGGGGGGAGGAAGAGAGTTTGTTGTGTAAGTGATATGTGCAAGAGCACATCACATTAATTGCACAACCTGAATTTGCCAGTATGCGATTGAATCCCACCTGCAAAATAGCAAAAGTCTGGAAGTATCCTTACTGAGGATGTGTACAGAATCAGATATGCATAGTGCATGGTGTAAATTCAGTGTGTGTTTTTATAACCTGAGCTTGAAATTCCAGGAGGAGAAAATGCTTGGAAAGGGTAGAGTGCACAGCAGGAAGTGTAAACACCATTTCTGGGACAGCGAAGGAAAAAACCAAAGTAAAACATTGAGAAAAGTGTTGGCGTGAACACTGTTGTGCCTTTATCAGTAGCCTGATATAGAGAAATTAAGCCAGAGAAGTTTTCCTTGTTTATAATCTTCATACCAGAAAAAGCGTCATCTGTTAAATTTCTGCACATGGGGCAAGGCATGTAATCAGTGGCAACTCAAGGACATGGCCCAGGTGTTAGTTCATATTTAGCTTGGCTTTGCAATGCCACAAGGGAGAAGGGCTGTGAAAGGCAAAGCAGGAACAATAATACATTTTATTGGTCTAACTTCTATGTGTACATATGCAACAAGTTCTATGACAAAGAATTCAATGCAGCTTGAAATCCAGCAAAGATGAAAGAGAGGTAATCCAATAAAAGCTAATGATTTGCCCCATTTTTTAAATGTCTTATGCTCTGTGACTACCACATAGCCAATAAAAGCTATGCCGTCAAATAAAAACGGACAACATAGGAATAGTGTTGTCTGTGGGTGTTGCAAAGAAAAGTGGGATGAAGCTGAGATGCAATTAGTTTATTATTAAGTCACTGGGAGTCTTGTCATTGCACAGACTCGGGGGCTGTCATTGTAGCATATGAATAAACAGTGGCTGGACATGAACTGTGTGTTTACCTCTATGGAAAGCCCCAGCCTTTAAAATGGGGCTTGGCAGTAACTCATGAAAGATGTATTGGAAGGAATCCTGCATTATCTGTAGCAGCTGTGGTTAATATATTTCCATAAATATTAGAATCTTTCCAGATAGTATGAGAAATTTAAATTTGCTTAATGGGAGTGCCAGATAAGGTGTGTTTGGGATTGCCAATTTTCTATGTATGTATGTTTTAAACAGGGGAAACATGCACCGGAGCAGAAAGCAGTCAGCATAGAAGCAAGTTGCAATTCATGCTCAGCCACTATTTATATGAATGCTATAATTATTTACTACCCCAAACTCTTTACAATGGCAAACCTCACACTGACAGAAGAATCAGCTGATTGCATTGTAAGCTTCATCCTATTTCTGTTCCTGACACCCTAATACATCGCTATTGGGCCTGTCGGGTTTTTCCAGCTATTGTCTGGTCTCTAGCCTTCCTTTTCAGGGCATGTTGCTCAAGACAGCAAAACTCCAGGCATTTCTGGTTGCACTTTTCTCTGGAGTTGCCATTCTTTGCTCTCTTACTTTGTAGGGTGAAACCAGATTGTGTCATTATCAGATCACTGTATTCCAAAGTGTTCTGTATTGTCCTCACATGTTTTTTCAGACTTTTTATGTGCAATAAAATGTAATTACAATGGCAACCTATACATTGTGGACAGGTGAGCTCAGGCTTTTCAGGATTCCTGGGCCTTTAATTAAAAGTTTCCTCCTTGACGTTTCAGCCCATTTTATTGCTTCCAGTTGAGTGTAGTTGGAGAATTGCTAATGAATTGTTTGTTAATTATCCCTTGACCAGCCTCTCAATTGTCCTTTTATGTTCGTGTGTGTGTGTGTGTGTGTGTGTGTGTGCGCGTGCTTTTTATTTTGAGAGTTGTTTTTATCTTTTTTGATTTGTTGTTGGCTGCCCTGGACACCAACAGTGGTGTGTATAAAAGCATACATTTAAATGCATACATTAAAAAAAACACCAATATAAAATAGCTTTTTTAAATGGTGTGAGATTACTGCAGGATAGCTTCAATGGTATTCACTAAGCTTATTTTCTTTAAAAAGGGTACATGTGCACTCCCCATAGAGTGGTACAATGGTATCGCCTCAGCTCCTACAGAAGAAATAAAGTTGAAGCAGCCATTTTTAAAATATTCATAAAACTGGCTTTGACATGGGGGTGTGTGATGCGTCCGTCCCTGGCTCTCCCTGTCAGGTTCCTACCTGCTTGTGGTTACTGCCTGTCTCTAGGCACCACCAGGGACTCCACCAGTCCGGACCGCACTCTCTTATGGTTTACCTATCCGCTCTAGCACAGATCTCAACAGATCCCCCTGCTAGGCAACCACCAGTAACGTCCCAATACTAGTATTCCCAGAGACTCTGAATACTGGTATTGTTATTCTCTTCACCGCTGCCACCATTTGTTACACTTCCCCTTCAGCCTTGGTCATTACCTTACCCCCCCTTCTGGTCTGTGAAACTCCAGCCAAGGATCAGGCCTTTGGTAAACCAAATTAAGTATTTATTAAAGATAACAAAGCTAACAAGATTAACAAGATTTCTTCTTAAGGCACATAAGCATATGGTTTTACTCAATACTAATCCGAACTCCACCTCCCTCCTGGTAAACAACTCTCTAAACCCCACCAAGCAATCCACTCTTTCTCTTCTCCCCCCCAGATTCCACTATTCACCACCTCACATTCACCCAGATTTACCTGTCATCCTTTCATTTATACTGTCAGCCATTTTAAACACTCAGCCAATCATCTTGCATTCTACTGCCCATTCACTCCCCCTCTTTCACTCCACTTACCATGTATCTTCTAAAACAACAACACTTACCATATATACATTAATATAGGAACATCACATTTCCCCCCCCTTAAACAACAGCAGAGTATTATTCCTGTTCCAGGATTTATACGTCGCGTTAACAAATAAAAGTCTCTATGGGGAAAATGTCTTTCTTTGTTCCTCTGTCTGGTCACGTCACTGCAGTCCCAGCCACTTGCCTGGAAAGTCCATCGGCCAGTACATTGTCCTTGCCTTTGATGAACTGGAAGTCCACTTGATAGTCCTGTAGGGCCCAGGACCACCTCTGCAGCATAGTGTTATGGTTTTTCATAGTCTGCAACCATAACAAGGCCCGATGATCCGTAGTCACTGTGAATCTTCGTCCCCACACGTATGGGCGCAACTTGTTCAGTCCCCACACGACCGCTAGGCACTCCTTCTGGACCGACGAATAGTTTTTCTCCCTCGGCGTCAGCTTGTGACTCAGGTACGCCACTGGATGTCTGGTGCCTTCTCTCTCCTGCAGCAAGACAACTCCCAGCGCGAGGTCCAACGCATCTGTAGCCACGATGAATGGTTTCTCATAGTCTGGTGCTATTAATATGGGTCCTTGGCACAAGGCTTGCTTCAGCAGATCAAAAGCCTTCTGACATTCATCCGTCCATACCACACGCTCAGAACACTTCTTCTTTGTTAATTCATGCAAGGGGGTTGCTATTTCCCCAAAATTTCTCACAAACTTCCTATAAAATCCAGCCACACCCAGAAATGCCCTTACTTGTTTTTTGGTTAAGGGGATCGGCCACGCTTGTATTGCCTCCACCTTGCTCCATAAGGGGGTGATTTTCCCACTCCCCACCTTATGTCCTAAATAGATTACTTCCTTTAGTCCAAACTGGCATTTCTTAGCTTTTATTGTGAGGCCTGCTTTTCTTAAGGCCTCCAATACTGTTGTCAGGTGTTGGACATGCTCAGGCACCGACTTGCTAAAAATGGCCACGTCATCGATATAGGCCACTGCAAAATCTGACATGCCTCGCAACACAGTATTGATTAGCCTCTGAAATGAACTTGGTGACTTCCTTAGTCCCATGGGTAAGGTCACAAACTCATATAACCCATCTGGTGTACTGAAGGCAGTTTTGGCTCTGGATTGCTCGTCTAGTTCCATTTGCCAAAATCCTTTACAGAGATCTAGTGTAGAGATAATGGTTGCTGCCCCCAATAACTCTAACATTGCGTCTACCCTAGGCATAGGATACGCATCTGGGACAGTAATTTTATTGATTAGCCGATAATCAATGCAAAACCTTGTCGTTCCATCTTTTTTCGGAACCAGGACAATACTTGAGGCCCAGGGACTGATGGATTCCCTGATCACTCCTAATTCCAGCATCTCTTCCACCTCCTTTTTGATCTCATTCAAAACTTTCCCATTCACACGGTACGGAACAGATCTGATTGGGGCATGATCTCCAGTATCAATGGAATGTATAACTATACTGGTTCGGCCAGGTTTGTTGCTAAAGAGATTCCTATAGGTTTTCAAAACTCTCAGAATCTCCTCTTTTACTTCCTCCTTCACCTCCTCTGACCATTCCACTTGATCTACCCCTCCTTTGTCTTTGCTTTCCTGTACCAAATCTGGAAGTTCAGGCCCACTTCCCTCAGGGAATAAGGTAACTTGCAACACCTTTGCATCCCTGGTATGGTAAGGCTTTAACATATTTACATGAACCACTTTGCTTTTGTTTAATTGGTCTGTGGTGATTACATATGTCACTGTGTCAAGCCTTTCTCTGATGGTATATGGTCCTTCCCAGTTAGCCTGTAATTTGTCATGTTTCCTGGGTATGAACGCCATAACCATATCTCCCACATCATACACACGTTCTCTGGCTGTTCTGTCATACCAGTAACTTTGCTTCTCCTGTGCATGACTCAAATTCTCTTTCACTACTTCCATCATTGATGTTAATTTATTGCGGAATTCCAATACAAAATCTACTACAGAAGTTTTGTACTCTCCCAGAGTTCCTTCCCATGAATTTTTTAGCAGTTCCAAAGGTCCCCTCACTTTTCTAGTAAACATTAGTTCAAAGGGTGAGAAGCCTGTTGACTCCTGAGGGACTTCTCTGTATGCAAATAAGAAGCATCCCAACCGTTCATCCCAGTCTTGTGGGTGATCTTGAACATAGCTTCTTATCATGCCCTTCAAAACTCCATTGAATCTCTCAGTTAGCCCATTAGTGGCGGGATGGTAAGTAGTGGTCTTTAGATGTTTTAGACCACAACATTTCCACATACATTGCATCACTTCTCCCATGAATACACTGCCTCGATCTGTCAGCACTTCATGAGGGAAACCCAGCCTCATAAAGATTTTTAATAAAGCCTCTGCCACTACAGGGGCTTCTACAGATCTCAGTGCTTCTGCGTCTGGGTACCTGGTGGCAAAATCCACCACCACCACTAGATATTTCTTGCCATGCCTTGTGGGTTTGGAAAAAGGGCCCACCAAATCTATTCCCACTCTATAAAAGGGTTGTCCAATTATAGGAAGGGGCTTTAAGGGTGCCTTGGTCTTTACTCCACTTTTTCCCACTTTTTGGCATATTCCACAAGATAGACAATGTTGTTTTACATCCTTGGAGATATTTGGCCAATAATAATGTGCAGCCAATCTCCTCTTGGTCTTTTTTATTCCCAGATGTCCTGCACATGGGACATCGTGGGCTACCTTTAGCAATCTGGTTCTGTATTTGCTAGGTACTATCAATTGCTTCACTGGTTCACATTCATCCTTTCTCTCAGCAGGCATCCACAGTCTATATAAAATCCCATTCTCACACACAACTTGATTCCTCAGTTTGTCAGTGAAAGGAATCTGTTGGGTCAGCGCTTGTTCCTTTATCTGCTTCAGACTTATATCTTTATGCAGCTCTTCCCTGAATTGCTCTGCTTCTTCCCCAGAGACCACTTGATACAGTTTGTCTTCTTCAGCAGGCCTGCTAGTGGTTGCTATGGTGACCTGAGGCTGGTTAACAGATTCCACCCTGTTTGTTTCAGCCCCCCTTAATATGGCTTCTTTTTCTCTGCCAATTTGCTGTCTGGTCTCTACATATATTTTCCCCTGTGCCCCCATAACATCTCTTCCCAGTATTACTGGTTCTTGTTGCTGGGCATTAATACCAACTTTATATTGGCCCTTTCGGCCTCTCCATTCCATTTTCACTAGGGCCACAGGCAAACTCTCTGGTTGACCCCTCACTCCTTGGATAGTCACTGTTTCCTGAGGTAATATTTCTTCAGATTTTATTAAATCTGGCCTCAGTAACGTCTGAGCGGCACCAGTGTCAAGCAATGCCCAATAAGTTGCCCCTTGTACACTCACTTCCTCTCTCAGACTTGAATCAAGGTCTGTTACTTCTGTCCAGTTTATCTGGCAAAACTGAACCTTTTTTGCTGCTTCTAAAGCCTTGGGCTCTGTTTTCACTGCCCTTGTCTGAGCAGGATTACTAATGGGGTTGGCAACCTCACATTGAAAACGTAGGTGCCCCGGTCTACCACATTTGTAGCATAATTTCTCCTCACTTTTAGGGTACACAGATCCACTCTGGGGTGTCCTGTGCCCTTCAGATTTTAATGGAGGACTCACTCGCTGTGGTACCACATCCCTTCTGCCAGCACTATATGGTCTGGGTTTAAACTCTCTTGATGTTTTCCCCACCCAGCCAGTTCTATTGGAGGCGAAGTGATCCGCCATCTCTGCGGCCTCCTGCACAGATGTAGGGGAACCGTCTTTGACCAGGAGCCTTATTTCTGGTGGTAACTGATGGTATAATTGATCCAGTATCATGAGGCTTTTCACCTCTTCCACTGACTGAGCTTTGGCACTACTCATCCACTTTCCAAATTTATCCATCAACTTTGCTCCCAGTTCCACAAAAGACCTCCCTGTCTGTATCTGGCAGTTTCTGAAAAGCTTTCTAAAATAATCAGGCCCCAGTCTGAATCTTTTAAACACTGCTTCTTTGAATTCAGCATAGGTGACGGGCCTGTCTGAGGGGAAATATTGGTATACCTCAGCCAATTCCCCTTTAATCAGGTTTGATAAATACTGCATGTATTTATCTTCAGGTAGCCCCCACAACTGAGCTGCTTTTTCAAAGGTGCTGAGGTAAATTTGAGGATCTTGACCAGGCTCATAGACAGCAAAGTCCTTTGGAGTAATTTTTATTTTTGCTCCATCTCTCTCTTTCCTTGTCTCCTCAGAGTGAAATTTCTCTCTATCAAATTTTAACTTTTCTACTTGTAATTCAGCATCCAATGCTCGTTGCTTCTCCCTCTCCTCAAACCCCAATCTCATTCTCTCAATTTCCAACTCCCTCTGTTTTTCCTTCTCTGCACCTTCCATCCTCAATCTCTCAGCTTCCATCTTCAATCTCTCAGCTTCCATCTTCAATCTCTCAGCTTCCAACTCCCTCTGCTTGTCTTTTTCCTCAGCCTCCCATCTTAACTTCTCTCTCAAGTACTCTATATAAGCGGGATTGCTTAAATATCCTTCTGGGGTCTCTTCCCTGACAGGTTGTTTTTGCTGGGCAGTAGCAAATCCTATAAGAGCTACCCTCAATTCATCTACCCCTTTACCCTCGTGAGGTAAATTGAATGTTATGCACTTCTCCACCAGCTCCTCTCTTTTCATTTTTATGTATTCAGCCATGGTGTTTGAGTTCACTCACTCTTTGCCACACACTCTTTGCCAGTCACTCTCACAAGAAATCTTGTTTTGTTATTTCTGTTTGCCACACCACTGTTCTGGATTCTCTAGTATTCGTATCTGGATTCTCTGTTGTTCGTATCCCACTGCTACCACCACATGTGATGCGTCCTTCCCTGGCTCTCCCTGTCAGGTTCCTACCTGCTCGTGGTTACTGCCTGTCTCTAGGCACCACCAGGGACTCCACCAGTCCGGACCGCACTCTCTTATGGTTTACCTATCCGCTCTAGCACAGATCTCAACAGATCCCCCTGCTAGGCAACCACCAGTAACGTCCCAATACTAGTATTCCCAGAGACTCTGAATACTGGTATTGTTATTCTCTTCACCGCTGCCACCATTTGTTACACTTCCCCTTCAGCCTTGGTCATTACCTTACCCCCCCTTCTGGTCTGTGAAACTCCAGCCAAGGATCAGGCCTTTGGTAAACCAAATTAAGTATTTATTAAAGATAACAAAGCTAACAAGATTAACAAGATTTCTTCTTAAGGCACATAAGCATATGGTTTTACTCAATACTAATCCGAACTCCACCTCCCTCCTGGTAAACAACTCTCTAAACCCCACCAAGCAATCCACTCTTTCTCTTCTCCCCCCCCAGATTCCACTATTCACCACCTCACATTCACCCAGATTTACCTGTCATCCTTTCATTTATACTGTCAGCCATTTTAAACACTCAGCCAATCATCTTGCATTCTACTGCCCATTCACTCCCCCTCTTTCACTCCACTTACCATGTATCTTCTAAAACAACAACACTTACCATATATACATTAATATAGGAACATCACAGGGGGAAGTGTCATTTTGCCATCAGTCATGCCACAAGCACCAGCCTAGGGGCACCCATAGTAACAACACAGCCACATTGTATCTGGTTGTCATTGCAATGCCCTCACTCATGGGCCAGGATGTATTACTTTTCTCAGAAAATCTGGGAACATACACATTTTCCTAGAACAGAAGTGCTAGATTGTGGGGCATTTTCTTTCAATAACAGAATAATAATTACACAATTGTTGTGCAATACAATATACATATATTCTGGGGCAGCTTTCCCCAGCCTAGAGCCCTCTAAATGGTTTGGGCTACAACTTCCATTGCCCCCAATCCATATAGATGTGCTGGCTGGGTCTGAGAGTTGTAGTCCAAAACACTGGGAGGGTGCCAGGAATATCTTTTAGGAGGAAAGGTTTCCTACATAACCAGAAGGACTCTCCGGTAGTACTTTTGGGTCTTCAGTAAAAGGTCCCTTGACCCATTCCAGCCCTTTGTTGCTTTCAGCCCTTTGAACTGGATGTGTGTGGGGTTGTCTGTCTTGTCTGTCTGCTTTTTAAATTGAGGCCATTCAAAGTTGTGAATTATTTATTCATGAGGACAAGCCATGTCCCTATTATACAATATTAGTATGAACATCACACTCAAGAAATTCAGCCAAAAATTCATTGCCAGGTAGTAAGTCATAAGCTGTACATTTCATAGTTTGACTTGTTTCTTGGCTGTGAAGATGTTGCTGGTACTGTCCATTGAGAATTTCATCATTTCCACGTGCTACTTTCAAACCTGTTTATTATTAGCCTTCTCGATCCATCTGGTTTGTACTGAGTCACATTCCTCTGGGATTCCACTCTAAAAGCTCCATCTAGCAGAGACTAGCCTCACTGGGGTTCTCTTAGGTCAGAGGCGGGAACATTTGGTCTTCCAGATGTTGTTGAACTCCAGCTCCCATCACCCCTGACCACTGCCCATACTGGCTGAGGCTAATGGGAACTGGAGTTGAACAACATCTGGAGGGTTCCACATCAATCTTACATTACAACCTTGTCCATTTGTTCATAGTGGTTCTGAAACACTGCTGGGACATAATTCAGTCAAGCTTTCTATCTCTTTGATGAACACATGAGCACCAGTTTGGCAGGTTTTTCAGTTTCTATCTTATACCTATCAGTGTGCAAAACATATATTTTGTCTCTGCCTATGTTGTCATGCTTTAACTTATTGTCCACCTGACTGTTCTAGGACCATCTTTCTTCAGACTTTGGCTGAACTCTGGAATTTGAGACTAACCATGGTCCACTTGGTGAGTTGCTTCTTCCTCATCTGAATTTTTCCGCTTTCATGCTGGGTCTGTTCTAACCTTGCCACTGGCTTGAATCCTCTAGCTGGACTTTGGAGATACCAATCCTATCTGAATATGTGCACATTTGAAAACTCACCTACAAGCAATCACTGTCCTCTACTTTTACTATCTTAAGGAAGTACAGATTATTCCTAAGTGGATTTTCCACAAAAATAAATTAGCCAAACTCTGTGGCCAACTAACTTTCACTTCAGGCAGACACAGTTTTTACCCCCCTTGTTGAGATCCTGTGTCTAACACCTGTGTGGTAGGCAGATAAATTCCACACATGGAGCCTTTTCCAGTATGCCAATGCTATGAATTTAATAGCTTCATGACAGACACATTAATAGCACATGACCTCTGCAGCATCCCTACTTTCACTATGATCAGTCCACATTCTACTTATTTAGTGCCATATCACATGATGGTGTTTCTTCTTTCTAATTGGAGGCAATGTGTTTTATTATTTAAGGACAATCATGATGATTGCAGAACATGCTGTTTCTGGAACAAATGACTAGTGTTGCTAAATTTGAAATGCATTTTTCTCAACACCAAGGTCCATCCAAATCCCCACACATAACAAACAATATAGCCTCACAGCAAGCCAAACACAACACTTTTTTCCCTTACACATAGGGAATCCATGTCACATGACCAGCTAGTTCCATCACTGAGTAGATGTGTCATAATGACCTGAAGCCATTCCAGAAGAAGGACAGCAGCTCACTGTGTAACAACCACACTGTTGCATCCCCTGACCTAGACAAAACTCAGTTTAGCCACTAGCTGGCTGTGGGCAAGGTCAAAAAAGAATTTGGGGACCTGCCAGGGACTGAAGAAGAAAACACCAACGTTCGACCAAATCCATTTTCCATTATTGTTGCAAAATGTTTCAAAAGTCACACATAGTGTTGTTGTTTTGTCCTTGGGTACTTACATCCAAATTGATTCCCAGAGTAATTACTTTGCTTCTGTTCCAAGCACAAACTGAATTATTCCTATAGCAATTTATCCTTAGTTGCTCAGCTTTCACTACTTTTCACACCATGTTAGGAATGTTGATCCAACATCCAGTAGGGTGGCCAGAAAGAAGACAGGGCTCCTGCACCTTTATGTGTTGTGTAGAAGAAGGAATTTCACCAATTGTTGCTGCTGAAATTCCCTCTTCTTCACAGCTATTAAAGGTACAGGGGCCCTATCCTCTTTTGCATCACTGACCACCATAAATTTATCCTTGCAATGGGAACATAATGAATACAATAGAGATGTGCCTCAGTCTGATACAGAATAACAGACATTATCATTATGAATCTTGGAACTGTCCACTCAGGGCCAAACTACATGAGACATTATTCATGTTTTTTTTTAAGTGTGCTGCTTAAGCTGGCCGCTTTTTATTTTATTTTGAAGAAAAAGGAGCCATGGTGCCCCAATCTAGAATGTGCTCCTGATCCAGGTCAGGGTCCCATGGTAGTTTCCTGCTTAAAATTTGCCTCTGCCATGGGTTTTACTTGCCCTGACACAAAAAAAATAATGTACCCAACTTTTACAAATATACTTTTAAAATGAATAATATCAAGTGGACTTGGCCATCTGCCCCTTTTAATGATGGTTCTAAGGGATGCTCAGAACCTTTGCTTAATCTCACAGTAATGGAATGTTCTTTAACAATGAACAATTACTATCCTAAGAAAGTACAGACTTCTTACAGCAATTCTAGGAGCAAAATGCTGGTTCAAATCCATGCTTAAACTGAATCGTCAAGTACTTTAATCTATCAGTGTATTCTGATAACTTTTATACTAAATAAAAATATCTGGACAATTCATATTTGATATTCAAGGCTAAAATGCCAACAGTTTCCTAATTCTGCTGTCTTTGTAACCTCTAAATAAATATATAACAACTTTTAAGGTTTGGTTTGGTTTTGCTACTGCCTTTAAATCTATGGTATGTGCTTGCTTGGGAGTAAAGGAATGGTCCATCTGCAAGGAGCATTTCTTAATAGTCATTATCACTAAAATGTCATAGGTCTTTTAGGTATCCCAAAATAAGCACAACCCATGCAGAAGAATGGCTTTAAAGCCAGGCACAGCAGTCTAACTCACGGTAAACCAGCGGAAGGGGTGCCGGCGGCAGAGAAGCTGGAGGGAAAGTCCATGGCATCCAATTGCCCTTGGGAGCTCCTGGGCCGGTGGAACACTGGCTCAACTGGGGTCTGCCACATCCAACTTCCCTCAGCCTGGCATAAATACAAGTTGGATTGCACCCTAAGTCATTCCTGTTTGGCTCATCCAGATTCCTAAACTCCCTGTGATAATCTAGCATAAAATATAGTATTTGTAATAAAGTGACCACTCTACAGACAATCCTCTCTTTTTAAATCTGAGAGCAATCTTGTTAAGCCATAGACAAAACTTGATCTTGTAAAGCATTTTAACAATGGCAAAAATAGCAGAAAATAGTAGTTTTAAGTCAGAATGCACAAAACACTGCAGAGATGGGAAGATCCAACTCCCCTTAAATGATCAGGGCACTTGTGTGACAATTCTGCTTTACTATGTATAGGTTTGGGCCCTGTAGCTTATACTTTCAAAATTTGATGCAGGAGAAATCCCTCTGAGGGCATGTACACATTAGCAGTTTAAAATGTGGCGAGGTCATGTTTCCCTGATGTTTCAAATCATACTTGCACATTGCTGTTCATATCAGAGAGGGGGCGGGGATGTGTCTGCCCAATGCACATTACCTATTTGGTATTCCTGCCCCTACAACCCACCCACCCCGGAATTTCTATTCATGAAGCTGTTGTCTGCACATGGGCACTCCTCTGCTCTTGCACAATGGCCATCTCAAACATACACACCTGGCTTAACTGTGAAGCGAATGTGCCTTAAGTTTACCAGTTGAACAGAAGCTGGTTGGAAAACACATTACACAGCAGATTTTCTTAAGATACTACAGGATTGATATGGATTGTGGCTAAAGTCGTTTGTATGCAGCTTCAAAAATTAGCAGTGGGAAGCTAATGGATGGTAATGTGTACACAGCCTGACTTCAGGAACTCTGAGGAGGAATGCAGCGCCCCTCAAACCACTTATTCCAAAATAGGCTCACAGACCCTTGTGGATCTATTGTAGAGGGACGTGGGCCGAGAACTGCAGCTTCATCATTAGAGGGAAGATTGCTAGTTCAGATCATTTAGATCATTCTCTGTTACTTCCTTAGGTTTATGTGGACTTTGGCTATGCAGAGGCTTGGTGGGAAACACTGAGTGGGACAGGATGGGAAACAGGAAGCTGTCAGGGCTGCTAGTGGTGGGAAATGCATTGGTCTAGCAGCTGCCACACCACAAATAACAAACCAACCAGTTCATGTACCCAGTTCCCATGGTCTAACTGCACCAGATTCTTGTGTGAAATGATCTAGATAGCAAGGCACTGCTGGGGGTCAAGTAACAACAGTGTTCCACCTGATTGAGAGAAAAGGTGACCCATCAGAAGAGGTCACAGCGAGATCTGGACCTCCCTTTAGCCCTTTATTAAAAGAATACAGATTGGCCTCCTGTTGTACCTTTATGTAGGGCAATAGTTTCCAAAGTTTTTTCCCCATGGACCCCTTGAAAATTTCTGAGAGTCTTGGCAGCCTGCTTGAATGATTTTTCTGCCTGTTGTAGCAAATGTAATGTGTTGTGTTCGATGTTGAATGATTTTGAATTGTATTTTTACAGACATGCCACCTGCGGATCACCTCAATGAAGCCTGTGGACCACTGGTGGTCCACGGAGCACAGTTTGGAAAACCCTGCTATAAGGCATTGAATATATATGCATTTATGTGTATACATTTCTTGTATAGATTTCATTTTATTTTCCACCAATCTACACAACAAAATTGTTCAAATTATTATGGTGTCTATCAGGCAATACACCTGGTTAGCCATTGTATGTTCCAAGTTCTTCCCAGCAGCTTTTGGTGCAACCAGAAATCTGCATAGCACCTAATAGAACCTCAGCTGAATGTTTCCTACCCAGTGGAGGCTGGTGGCTTCAAGGCAGTGGAATCCACTCCAGGTTTGAGTCCAAACTTTCAAGGAGCTCTTTGAAAATTCGGACTAAAACCCTGAGAGGATTCCACTGCCCCACTGATATGGAGCTACCAGCTGCCACTGTTTCTCCCTCCTCCTGCATTCCATCTTGAGATTGTGACCAGATGCAGACTCCATGGCTTCACCATCAGCCAGCTTCCCCCATCCCTGCTTTGTTTCCCATCTAGCCTGATGAAGAGTTCTGGGGAACTTGAAAGCTTGCACATCATGTTGTGATATTTTGGTTGGTCTAATATATGTATTGCTCTAATAATGGAACTGGTATTTTTTTAAGTGTTGCTCACATGGTAGTCTCTTATACAAAACCCTGCTGGACCAAAGACCTGCCTAGTCCAGCATTCTGTTGTCATAGTGGCCAACCAGATGCCTGTAGGAATCCTGCAAGCAGGACCTGAGCACAACATCACTCTGTCCACTTATGATTCCCAGCAACTGGTATTCAGAGATATACTGCCTCCAACAGTAGAGATACAACATAGCAATTGTGGCTAATAGCCATTGACAGACTTATCCTCAAATAATTGTCTGATCCCCATTTAAAGTTGATGGCCATCACTACATCTTATGAGAGAAAATACCATAGTTTAACTATATGCGTTGTCTGTCCTGAATCTTCTAATGTTCAGCTTCATTAGATGACTCTGGGTTGTAGTATTATGAGAGAGGAAGAGAAATGTCTCTCTATTCACTTTCTCCACATCATGCATAAACCTTTATCATTTTCCCCACTTCACTTTGTTTCTAATCTAACATTTGCCACTGGGCCAAGTTCAAGGTTCTAGTTTCGGTGTACAAAGCCATATACAGCTTGGGACCAGGATACCTGAAAGACCGTCTTATCCCTTACATACCCAGTCAATCACTGTGCTCTGCAGGTGAGGGCCTCCTGCAGATACCTTGTCATCAGGAGGTCCATTCTGCACAACATAGGAAATGGACCTTTGGTGTGGTGGCACCTACTCTGTGGAATTCCCTACCCTTAAATATTAGACAGGTGCTATCTCTGTTATCTTTTCAGCGCCTACTGAAGACCTTTCTCTTTCAACAAGCCTTCTAAGTTGAGACCTTATCCCTGTCTGCGTCTGTGTTGGAATTGCTTTTTAATATGTTCTTAAACCTTTTTAAAAAAAATATGTTTTTAAACCTTTTAAAAAAAAGCTTTTTAAAGCTTTTTAAAAAATATTGTTAAAGATATTTTGTTTTAATGTGTTTTAATGTCTGTTTTTATGATGTTTTAAAGTGTTTTTAGTGCTTTTGTTTGCTGCCCTGGGCTCCTGCTGGGAGGAAGAGTGGGATATAAATCAAATAAATAAATAAATACATAAATAAATAAATAAACAAACAAACTAAAAAGCCCCCAAAGTTATAACCTTTCCTCAAAGGAATGTTGTTCCAGTCCCTTTATAATTTTGGCTGCCCTTTTCTGAAACCTTTTCAGCTCTACAGTACTCTTTTTGAGGTGCAGTAATCAGAATTTTACACAGTATTCCAAGTGCAGGTGTACCATAGATTTATGTAATGTCATTTTGGTATTGGTAGTTTTATTTCAGTTCCTTTTCTAATGTTCCCTAGCATAGCATTCACCTATGCTTTGTTTTGCCATCCAGCGATATTCCATGATATTACATTAAATTGATCTAGTGATAGAGTATTAAGTCATCGTGGTGGACAGGAGTTAGCAGCATTCCCTCGTATTAATTCCACCTTGGAATACGAATTAGCTGGAATATGTTCCGTTAAAGTAGTCATATTTTGCTCATCTAAAGAAGAATGGCAAATTGAAAGATTAGAGGGGTTATCAGAGGAATTATATTGAGCTTGGGAAATGCCTACTGACATTGTTTTATTTTCATGAAGCAAGGACTCATACTGGTCACATTTATGTCTTTCTTCTAATTTTACTATTAAAATCTTAAAACGATTAATAATCTCAATTCGAGCCTCTGGGTCAAATTCTTCATAAGAATCCAAAAGAAATAATTCCTCAGGCAAAAATTCACAGTTTACATTGGGGTAAGTTGGAAGATCTTTCACATTTACAGTATCTTGATCTAAGATGTTTTCTTGTATTCTATTAAAATTAGTACTTGTCTGTAGAGAAGTCATTGGTTCATTAACTTTATTCGAAAAGAGACGTATAGGAGGAATTACATTTTCAAAAAGCCGTGACATCTGTATCGCCTGAGGTGCAAAAACAGATCTGTTATTGTAGAGAGCTTGTACTATGTTGGTATCCTGAAATGTAATCACAGCTCTAGCCTTTCTATAATTATAGAATAGATATTGAATTCAGTCAATTGTATTTGGGTCTAGTAATCCTGGAATAGTAGCTTGAACCAGTTTCCAAAAATGAATCTTCCGTTGGTTCTGGTCTAGGAGCCCTCCAGGTTTTGGATAATTTATAAATACTAATTTAAAACCATTAAGGACAAGCTTCCATGCTTGATGGATGTCATTTACTTCTGGATTGGTGGTAGTTAAATGGCTGATAGACCAATCTGCACCTTGAGATGATGATGGAGTCATATTTTGTCCAGTTGTCATATATATTAAATTTTGATCTGGTATATTTTTGATAGGGGATGCAGAAGTGTTGTCTCGTAGGGTAAGATTCTGCTCCTGCAAAGACTTAGATGTTATGATCTTCTTTTTCTTTTTCCTTTTTTTCTTTGTGGTCTTTTGCTTTGGAGTATCTAATAGTGTAAAAAGTTTTCTGAAATTCATATTGGAGCTATAGTTGCTTTTATAGTTTCTCATATTTTTACTCTTTTTACAATTTCTTATCCTGCGTTCTCCTTTTTCAGTTTATTTTATTGGTTGAAGATCAGGGTCAGTCTACATAGTTTGAGTAGATTGAGATATTTTAGTTAGTTTGTCTTTCTCTTCATTAGATGTACATTTAAACTTTATTATTTCTTCTGTTAATAACGTGAGCAATGAAATAGATTCTTTAACAAAACTTGAAATCTGAGACAGAGAAGCTGTTAACCGCTGCAGTCCATGGTTCCTCTAAGGTATTTATTCCTTGAGAGTAGAATGTGCTATGCCGCCATACAATGGGTCAACATCCTCATTAAAGTTACCAGATCCCTGGTTTTTGGCCAGAGTCTCTGGTTTTTGGGGGGTCCTCCAGCTCTCTGGCTAGCACCCCTTAATCTCCGGACTCTCAGCTTCAATTTAAAAAACAAATTACGTTTCTAGGTGGTCTGGTTCCCGAGATATACACCAAAACGTCAGCCACCCCCGCGACCGTTTAATCTATTTAACTGATGCGATGCTGAAGTTGCTTCCTAGGTCCCAGTTCCTTATTTGATTGAAAGTTCAAAACACTAAAAAAGAAGAGTTGACAACTACAGCAACTTCAAACCAAACTTAACATGTCTCTGAACCCCAAAATATATGTTGGGGTACCCTGTATGATATATCACTGTGATCGGGGGACTCTCCCCGTCAAGAAAACAATACATTTATGCAATCAAAATCATCAGGCTTCTGATATTATCATAAATACATAATGATGTCATAAAATCATAAAAAAATAAGTAACTGGGGGTGCCCACCCCAAACTCTGCTCTGGGACAGGACAAATCATATACCCCAGGAAAGGGGAGGGTGTCCTCTACGAGATGCCACTGCATCCCGCCTGGCCCAGAGCTTCTGCTGGGCGCAGGGCATGGAGGAGGACATCTAGGCAAAATCAAAGCAGACCAAAACATACAGGGAAAAATAAGTAACTGGGGGTGCTCACCCCAATATCTGCTCTGGGCCAGGACAAATCATACACCCCAGGAAAGGGGAGGGTGTCCTCTATGAGTTGCCAGTGCATCCCATCCGGCCCAGAGCTTCTGCTGGGCACCAGGCACACAGGGTGCATCAATGCAAAATCAAAATGGACAAAAACACATAGAAAAAAATAAGTAACAGGGGGTGCCCACTCCAAAGTCTGCTCTGGGACAGCACAAATCATATACCCCAGGAAAGGGAAGGGTGTCTTCTTCGAGATGCCACTGCGTCCCGCCTGGCCCAGAGCTTCTGCTGGGTGCAGGGCACAGAAGAGGGCATCTATACAAAATCAAAGCAGAAAAAGACATACAGGAAAAATAAGTAATTGGGGGTGCCCACCCCAAAATCTGCTCTGGGCCAGGACAAATCATACACCCCATGAAAGGGGAGGGTGTCCTCTATGAGATGCCACTGCGCCCCGCCTGGCCCAGAGCTTCTGCTGGACGCAGGGGAAGGATGAGGGCATCTATGCAGACAGAAAGGGTAGAGAATCTTCTTACTCTTACTCATTTCTCAGACCTCTTTCTGAAGTGAAGGGTCAAATCTGTAAAGAAGTTTGGAGCAGCCACATTAAATGATAAGGGCAGGGCATTCCAGGCAGGGGGTTGCCAACCCTGCTTGGATATGGATGTCTTTGCAGGGGATCCCTAGTCAAGCTTTACCAACAGCACAATCCAAACTATATCTACTCGCAAGTAAGTCCTGTTGAGTTCTATGGGGGCTTAGTCCCTTAGTACGTGTGTTTAGAATTGCAGCCTTCAGGGGCATCCATCTTTACTCCCGTATGCTCCTATCTAACATCTCCACAACACTAGGCTTCTTTCTTCCTACAGTGACCTTCTGGTGACTGGCCTGGCCTGAAAGCACTTAAACCCTTCTTGCCGAAAGCAAGTAGGCTAGATTAAATGTCCCCTACCCAGGCTCCATCTTTTTGCTAAGATGTCTAGCTTAATTTCCAGTCAGATATATTTTTAATTGTACGCTCCAAGCAACTGTGATTGATGCTTAATGTATCATGCTTAATTACATCACTCAGGCCCGCCCCATGACATCACTTGGGCCCGCCCCTAAAATCTCAGGTTTTGGGATGCTTCTGACCTGGCAACCCTAATCCTCATTGAGCTATCCATTATGACCCCAAGGTCTCATTCCTGGTCAGTCACCACACCAGTTCCGACCCTATTAGCATATAAGCAAAATTAAGAAGAAAAAAATTGCTCCAATTTGTATAATTTTACATTTGTTCACACTGAATCACTCGTGCCATTGTACTGCCCATTCACCCAGTTGGAGAGATCCTTCTGGAGCTCCTCACAGTACCTTTTGGTTTAAACAATTTGGTGTCATCAGCAAACTTGGCTACCTCACTGCTCATCCCAAACTCATTATGAACAAATTAAAAACCACAGGTCCCAATACTGATCCTTGGAGACTCCACTTTCTACACCCCTCTATTGGGAGAACTGTCTGTTTATTCCTACTCTCTATTTCCTGTTCTTTAAGGAATTATTTATCCATAGGAGAAGCTGTCCTCTTAATCCTAAACTTACTCAGAAGTCTTTGGTGACGGACTTTATCAAAAGCTTTTTGAACATGTAAGTGCACAATGTCAGCTGAATCATCTCTATCTGTAGGCTTGCTGACACTATCAAAGAACTCTAAAGGTTATTTAGGCAGGAGTTTCCATTGCAAATGCCATACTGATTTTACCTCAGCAGGATTTCCTCCTTTCATCTTAAAAGGTGTTCCTGGCACCCTCCCAATGTTTTGGACTACAACTCTCAGCAGACCCAGCCAGCATATCTATAAACTTGACCTGTAATTTTGCAGATCCCATCTAGATTTGTTTGAAAAAAATGGTGCTAAATGGGCCTTCAGGTATGGAGAGGCAAGTTACATGTTTTTGTTGGAAGATCAGCAATGTCACATTTGAGGTCTTTAGGAATTGTCAAGTTGATGCCATCTGAACCCAGTGGTTTGTCAATTTTTAATTTTTTTAATTTGTCAACCAACCCTAGAACTTTGCCTCCTGTCACCACTATCTGCCTCCATTCTTCAGATTCCCTTCCCAAGAACGTTAGTACAGCCATAGGAATCTGCCATACATCTTCAGTTATGAAGATGTAACATCAAAGGCCTAGCTCTGGCCAAGCACAAGACAACTGAGTTTGAGATTTCAATGGGCCAATGAACATGGCTGGTGGTGAAGAGGTTAAAGGTTTATTAGAGCTAACTGTTTTCATAGAGCTGTCTGCATTTAGGCTTTCATCATTTGCAAGTCATAAAACACTAAAACAAAACTACTAATTAGCAGGTCTCAGTCTCTGTCTCTCCCCCTCCCCCTTACGTTCCTCACTAGCTGGAAGCCTCCCAAAAGCACAATGAGGATTCTTGCTTGGGAGGGGTCAAGTCTTCTCTATTCAAAGCTGGTTTTTCTTCAAGCTGGTGTTGAGGCTGATTGGGGCTCTTGAGACCCCTGGAGGCTTAATCTCTCTGATCTAGGCATCCATTATTTATACCTGAAAGACTCTCTGGGAGGGGGCACCTTATACCTATGAGATCATTATCTTCCCATCACCTAGATTGCTGGTTTAACCATCAGGTGATCTTTGTTGATCTCTCCTGACCCTGCATGTGGTACAGCTTCAGCTTGAGAATGCAGCTGTATCCCCAACTTAATGGCTTGTTTTGACTTTCAGGTGCTTTCTTTACATTAGCAGAGTGAGAACATTCGTAAGCTAATTAACTCCCTGTTCCCTTCAAAGCTAGAGAAAGCTATACGCAAGCCCACCTGATAAACAGGAGTGTGAGACAATCTGGATTGTTTTGGTTAACTGAATAACTTTTCCCAAAGGCTGGTTCACAGACAGAATGAAGCATTTCTCAACAGAGAGCCTGCATTTTGAACTTTCCAGATTCCAATACATTACAGTTACAGGGATACGAGGCATGAATTATGGTACAGAGGCCATGCACATACCATTCCTATGCCTCCAATAAATCTGCAAACGTTTGTTCACTCTATCCTTCTGAGGGGGCTGGCTATGTTGTGAGGGGGTGCCCCCCCTTTCTAGTTGCTCTAGTCTGAGGCTTGTGTTTCTTCTCCCTTTCCATGTCTCCTAACTGTCCAATCAGGACAACTACTCCCCCACACTGGACCCGTGTGCAGGCCCCAGTAGAGCTAGTAGAGCTCCCCACATGTATGTTGGAGCCCCTTTCATTAATCATGCTCTCATGCCAGCAGTAAGCAGCTGGGCATCAGGTCCCCAACCTAATAAATTCTTGCCTGCATGGCCATAGATCTCAATTGTTCTATGGCCTCATCAATTATGTGCCATAGGGGCAACAGTTCATTCCAGTCCATTGGCACAGGATATCTGGCCTGAACTGCAAGAATGCACCACTCCAGTGCATTTATGTACCGCTTTATTGTAAAAAAAAGCAGTTTACAGAAGGAATTAAAACTATAAAATTATTGGCAAAAATAGACAGATATTTAAAAACATTTGAAATAATAAAACCAACAATGAGTTAAAAACAGATAAAAAACACAATAGCTTCTACCTGCCTGGGTAGGCTGGCCTAAACAAAAATGTTTTAGCAGGTGCTGGAAAGAGTAGAATGAAGGCTTCTGCCTAATGTCGATTGGCAGGGAGTTCCAAAACATAGGTGCTGATTTCTTACAAGAGCAGAACAAGTACTATGTGGCACCTGTAACATGGAAAGCACACCTTGAACTTGGCCTGGTAGCAAATCAGCAACCAGTGCAGAGCAAAGGTATTATGTGCTGATAGGATCTCACTCATGTCAGAAATCGTGCCACAGCATTCTGCACTAACTGCAGCCCCAGGTCAGGTTGTGCTGCATGGGGATTTCTTTGACCTTGGCTGACTGGCTGCCAGGAAGTTTTTAGTTTTGGTTTTTGGTTAGGAGTCCTGACTCGTGGGATGCTGATTTTTCTGCCGTACTCATAGGAATCTTGTTGTGGTTGGTATGGTATTGCATTTAGGAAATCATCACTGTCTTTTGTTTTTCTTTTTCTATTTGCATTTCATTTTCCTTTAACCTCATTCCCTTACATCCATAGAAGCAACAACAGTGGTTCCATGCACTCAGCTCAACCCTCTTAAACCCACTGATGATGCACCTTGTTGGTTGCATGATGGTTTGTTTCTTGCCCAATAGTGGTAAAAGAGAATTTACATACTGGGCAGCATGGCTGCAATTGTTGTTGTTCCCAAGCTGCTGCCTTTGAAGGTATACCAAACCATATGTGTTTTCTCTCTGTCAATTATTACTCAGTGGAATTGGGTTGGCTGTCAAAGTGAGTTTATAGCAACCCACAGGGTAGACAGAAAGGGGTAGAGAATCTTCTTGCTCTTACTCATTTCTCAGATCTATTTCTGAAGTGAAGGGTCAAATCTGTAAAGAATTTTGGAGCAGCCATGTTAAAAGGTAGGGGCAGGGCATTCCAGGCAGGGGGTTGCCAACCCTGTGTGGATATGGATATCTTTTCAGTGGATCCCTAGTCAAGCTTGAGTTCTATGGGGCTTAGTCCCTTAGTAAGTATGTTTAGAATTGTAGCCTTCAGGGGCATCCATCTTTAGTCCTAAGTGTTCCCATCTGGCATCACAACACTAGGCTCCTTTCTTTCTACAATGGCCTTTTGGTGACTGGCCTGGCCTGAGGGCACTTAAACCCTTCTTGCCAGAAGCAAGTAGACTAGATTAAATGTTTCCTACCCGAGCTCCATCTTTTAGCTAAAATTTCTATCTTAATTTCCAGTCACAGAAATGTTTTTGTTTGAATTGTATGCCCAAGCAACTGTGGTTGATGCTTAATGTATCATGCTTAATGACATCACTAGGGCCCACCCATATGACATCACTCAGGCCCGCCCCTGAAATCTCAGGGTTTGGGATGCTTCTGACCTGGCAGCCCTAGAGTGGAGAGTAAAAGATATTTCACTTCTCTTCAAGTCAAAGATACATGTCCACACATGAGAGTCCTTCTGAATAGCTTCACCTCAGAAGAACAGGCCTTCTAGGAGCCAGAAAGAGGCCGCTGGAATAGGGCAAGCATTTTTTGGTTTCTGTGGACTTTTTGCCTTGCAGATTTTTTTAAAATTTACTGGGGTGCTACCACACAGTAAAGTAAGAGTGTAAATGGGTCATTACGATGTAGCAAATGGGTCATTGCCAACAGATTTATGGGTTTGTTTGCTTCTGCTTATCATATTTTCACTGGAATGGGTAAATCCAAATTAAATTGGGAGGGGGGGAAGGAATACAGGCTGGTATTTTGATGATGACAACAGCATGTGGACCCTGCAAAACACTTGCATGCATGAGAAGCACTCATCTCACAAGAGATACCCATACAGAAGCACCCTGTATTTCTTAGTCACTCAATAACTAATGTTCTCTGTTTTATGCTCATCCTCAGTACTAAGACAATGAGCAATAATAATTTTGAATGAATAAATTGCATGAAAGTGAAATTTCTTTTTTGCGAAGGCATCAATCTTAATTCAAAAGAACCCACAGATCCCCTCCTCATTCCCCTCACAAAATGTTAAGGTCTGAAACTGCAACTATTGCTATATAAGCCACCATTCACTCATTTGTTGAGGAATAAATAAAAAGCTCTTAATGAGCTGGCAGAATTTGATTATCTGGGACGATGTAGCAAACAGAGCAGACAAAAAAATTGGGAGTTGTGGGGTTTTGCTTTCACTTTCCACAGCCATTCAGCCTCTGTCCAGCTGAATGAAAGCACTGCTTGTGCACCCAAAAGTACTACTGAGGCCGATTGTATGCAGCTGCATGAAAGCTCTTGCGAGAAGCCAAATCTTTGCTCAAACAGATGAGGAGGAAATGTGTTCTGATTATTAACCTTCACTGAGGCATTCTTTCCTTCCAGTGTTTCCTATAATTGGTTAGAATTGTGGAGGCATCGTCTCTACTATGGAAAAAAAAAGGATTGTGTCATCAATCAGGTGTTAGGCCCTCAGAAACCACTAGTCCAAGACAGATGAGTGGGAGTTTTTTGCACCAATAACTGGCAATGCAGGGGCATTAGCAAGTGGTTTGATAGGACTTCTCCTTTTTTCCATGGCGTCAATAAAGCAACCCACATTCGTTCAATGGAGCTGTATCCTGACCCGGGGATTTCCAAGCAAAGAAGGCTATTGGAAACAGATGTGTATACACAGACATACACAAAGATGGATATAAATAAATTATAATCCTCTCTATACCTAGGAAAGGGGTGCTGCTGTAATGACTTCTGGCCATCTGCTCTACTCTGGATCAATCTGCTCTAATGTGACAGGGGACTTGAATAGGAAGGCATTGACACTGCTTCTTTGGCTGCAGATGACCAGGTAGCAGAGCCCTAAGAGAGACTGTGAGATCTGAGCAATTAATGGCATTGAGGGTTTTTTTAATCTAAAGTCCCCACACACATACACAGGTTGCAGAAGTGAAAGCTTTTAAATATTGCTTGTATGGTTCATAAGCTACTATGCATTTTTTAAAAGGAAAAGGATCATATTTTGTTGTATTTAATGACATAAATGGGGTGAGGGGTTTTTTTTGCTGAATTTGGCTGGGGTCTTTATCATCTTTGCAATTGGAGAAAGAAAAATGTGTGATTCCACTTCAGCACCATTGTGGCAGGCATGTGTTCCATGGATGAAGCACCAGCAATAACATCCAAAATGTAGACTAGGGATGGGGGAACATTTTTTAGCCCAACAGCCACATTCCCTCATGGGGAGCCATGTGCTGGTGGGGTGGGGGAGAGTACCAGAGGCAAAAGTGGATGGAGCAACACATTTGACTCTTAACGTTGGTACACAAAAGGCAGAGGTTTCTACTTACAACCACACATACATCTCTCCATCCAGGAGGCAAGCCAGAGGCATTATCACCATCCAGACTCATCTCAGCTAGGCAAAAGCACTCAAGGAGGGCATGGACCAGGGTTGGTAAGCGTTGCAGGCTAGGGGAAAGGGCATGGCCTAGGGGGAGTCCCTAGAACCAGGCAGATTGGCCCAGAAGCCACATGTGGGCCCTGAGCCTGAGGTTCCCTACCCCTGACAGGGAGCTGTCTCTTCCAGAAATTATGAGCTATAAACAGCACAGTTGTAATTCAACTAAAGAAGAGCTTGGAGGACAGTCGGACACATCTGTTCTTTGCAGCTAAAAGAGGTGTTTCCTTCAACCCCCATCCCAGGGTTGCTTACTGTCCTACAGCCTAATCTAGTTCACAGGGTTATTGTGATGAGAAAAGGTGGGGGAAGACCCATGTATGCTGATTTGGGCGCATGGTAGTAGAGGCAAGATATAAATGTAATAAATCAACTCGATTAAAGAAAACATTATTTATTATTATTTATTTATTAGATTTATATCCCGCCCTTTCTCCCAATAGGAGGCCAGGGCGGCAAAACTTAATCAATCATATGAGTTTTAGTTGTTTAATTAGTCATATCTGCATAGTTTTGCATGTGAGTAAAACAGTGCTGAAGGACAACGTAATTTGGTGTTTTGGTGGTGTGTTTGTACTGCATAGTAGGCTGTATTTTAAAAGAGGCATTTCCTCTTGGAGCTTGACATCAGCGATTTTTATAAGTAGCTGCATTAAAAATATTTGTTAAGCTTCCTGATTAATCTGACAAGAGTAGCAAGCAACTACTTTTTTCTTTTTGAAAAAATCAAAGATTTGTAATTTGTCTCATTTAATTAATTCAACTTGTACCCCTGATTTCAGGTAAGGAAAGAATTTGTAAAGATCTGGGGTATCTGTAATAACATATGTGAAGAGTTATTAGTATTTTTCTCCCCTAGGGTGCTTTCAGATAGACATTTATGATGGAATTGATACTCCTCATGTGCACATTATTTTCACATGTCTGCACAATATTATAGGTATCAAAATGCCAGCCCATTTTTTCCTCATTTAATCTTTATTTCCCTTTAATGTGGGAAATCTGATAAGTAAAAATAACCTATTATGTATCCACTGGCCCCCCGGGGTGGAAGTTCATTAGTGCTTCTTTGGGGTGGGTGGGTTTGTCATGTGTGTTTTTGGTGGGTGGCTTTTATCATGACACCCTCTACTTCCATTTGCTCCTCACCTGAAGACAACCTAGCCATTTTGTTTCCAGCAGTCCAAACAATATTTCTGATCACTGCATGCTGACGCCATGTCCCAATTCCAAGTTTCCGAGGGACTGTCTATGTGAGGTATTACCTCTGAAATTGTAATTGCAGTACACGCATCGGCCTTAAAAATAAAAAAAAGTTTTCACAAGAAGGACCTGTGCAAAGTAAAAGATGGCATTTCCACATACCCCTACTTCAGTGCTAGGGTTAGGATGGGTGGGAAAATGCTGTGTTTTCAAAATTAGGCAGTGGGATTTTTCTCCTGATAAGACTGGGGAGATAAAGCTGGGGGGAGGGGGTTCCTACAACTTGGCAGATCAGATCCAGCCTGCACATTAGCTTCCCCTAGTTCAATCCTCTCTTCTTTAAATAAATAAAAAGGCTGGAAGCAAAATAGGGAAAGCACCCAGCCTCCATCTAATATTAAAGATAAAATCAGACTGAGGCTACAGTCCTCAATGCACAAAGATTAGGGATGGGGGAGAAACTCAATTCAGTTTGCACACGAAGGGGAGTCTGTCTAATCTGCCTTGTCTGAAACAAAACCTGTGAACTGAACCATAGCATCCTTTGAAATTCGCCGTTCTCAGAATTCTGCAATACAGTTCTCCAGCCACGTAATGTGTACAAAAATGCATACACTATGGGAAAGTCTACATACTTGTGAAAATAACATACAAAATGGATTATATTAGGGGAAATTGTTTTGCAGAAACATATATATGAGGCAAAATTGCCCTCAATACGTCAGGAGAAAATCATGCCAAAATGCTGATAAATCTTCCTGAGGACTTTTTTTAAAAAAAAACAAAATTGCAAACTGAGGGAAATGTGGAGAACTGAATTTAAAATTGGAAAAATTAGAAACTGAGAGAAACTGAAATGACCTGATTCACCCATCCCTGCCAGTGAACACAATGGGATTTACAATCTGAGTAAAACATAGGATTGTGCAGTGAATGGGACAACATTGTTTTAACTATATTGTAATGAAGTGGGAGAGGGGTTAATCTGAATAATATCTCAAGGACACACACATCAGCAAGCCTGTGAGTCTGCAGTTGAAAGAAAAAGAAAGGGGGGAGAGGAGGATTGCAAACAAGGACAAAACTGGTTGGACAAGTTTAGCCGGTCACATCCCCTCTTGTGGAGAGATCGGCGCTGGTGGTCCAGGAATGATTGACATTTGCATAAGTAAGGAAATGTCCAGAGAGTTTTTGGAAGAGGACTTACCTTTTCCCTCCTTTCTGCCAGCTGCAGAATGTGCTAATTCTGCATCTGTGTGAAATACAAGCAAGTAAGGCTCAGGTGAGAGACTTCAGTTGGAGCTGTGGAGGCCCCCTTTATGGTATACGCCCTCTCTGGAAATCTGATGGGGGAGCATTAATGGAATATTAATTTTGTGAACCCCCACCTGTGCTCAAGCTGTATATTTATAAACTGTAAATATAACAAAATACCAGTGAATCTCTAGTGACTTGATATTAAAGCAGGGATGGGGAATCCTGTGGCCCTAAAGGTGTTGCTGAACAGCAGCTCCCCTCGTCATTGACCATTGGTCATGCTGGTTGGGGCTGATGGGAGCTAGAGTCCAACATCTGGAGGGCCACAGGTTTCCCCATCCCTGTTCTAAGGGAAACCAAACATGTGCATAACTAGATTATTCCTTAAATGTGTGCTCCTATGAATTATAGAACAGACTTCCAGAAAGAAAAAGGATTCACAAACTAATAATTGGCACGAGGGAGGAAGTCTTATCGTTTGTGACTATCTGACTCACAAACATTATCCAACAGGTGCTTAGAACACTCATGCAACTGCATTTCACATAGCAATCATATTTCCCAAATATAGATTGTGATTTGAGTGCAATACAATGGCCCATCACAAGAAAGCAGATGATGGAAAGCATGTGGACAGTGCACACCATCTGAAAAAGAAATGTACATTTATTGCTCAACAGATGATTGTATGAAAAGACCTTCAGTATTGAAAATGTTGGCCAGGCAGACGCTCCATTGGTGCAAGGAGCTCCTTTCTTAAAGCCCAAAGAAGTTGAGGCAAGAAAAACTAAACGTGTGTGGAATGGACAGTGGCCATGTTCTGGAATGGACACTACGACTGACATGACACAATCAGGAATGCAAACCACAGCGAGACAACAGAGCTTCCTGCTGGTTCCAGACACAAACTCCCTTCAGCTCAACAGCTGATTAAAACTGATTGGAGGGAAGCAGGAAACAGAAACTGCAAACATAAGGACCCCAACTTTATGTGGCTTTGCCTGTTTTTTAACAAAAATAGAAATGTGGGATAGAGTGAAGTTGAAAGACGTTAACTCTGAAGGCTGTAATTGGATTCACACACAGGTGTCAAGGGCCAACGGAGGCTCAGATAGATAACAGTCTACAGCAAAATGTAATGAAGTTACCCACTCGTTACTCAAAAAAGTAATAAATTACAAGTAATTCGTTACTTGTAACTAGTTACTTCCAAGCTCTGCTGACACCTCACCCCAAATCTCTTGATGACCGTTCCCAAGGGCTTCACATAGATGTTAAACAGCATTGAGAACAAGATGATGTTATGTAAATTTGCATAAATGTGCAGAGATCATCAATGGTCTGAGCTGCGTGTTTACCAGTGTGTGCATTTACCTGAGTAACAGGCTTTTACCCTGCACTGAGATCACTGAGACGTAAGACTCAGTAAAATAAAAAAGATACTTTATTTATAGAAATACATGGTAGATAGGAAAGGCATACCTAATTCTAACTAACTAACTAAGTTGAAGGCGCACCACCCAGGTTTGGGAATTGCCTTCATGGCTCAGGAGGGAGAGCAAAGACAAAGGTGTCTCCTCTCTCTCGGACAGCTGAAGAAGAGAAGAAGGACAGAAGGAGGAGGGACAGATAAGCTTCTCTGAGCATATCAGTCTGCGACGGAAGGAAGTCAGTCAGAGCATCACAGGTAAAGGTAGTCAAGCCTAGCCTTCTGGAAGACCCTAACTCTATCTCCCTTCTGGAACATAAACAAAAGTACAAAACAGAAGTTGCTCTTGCCCCCACTTCCAACACATGGTACCCTGAGACACCCCACAGTACAACTGCCAGGGGGATGAAAGACAATCACCCAATGCTGTTCTCTGAAAACGACCTTGGAGATAGGATCGGAACCACTGTAAAACAGTGCCTCCAATACCCATCTCACCAAGTCGGCCCAGAAGGATACCATGATCAATGGTATCAAAAGCCGCTGAGTGATCAAGAAAGAGTAACAGGGTTGCACTCCCCCTGTCCTTCTCCCAATAAAGGTCATCCATCAGGACAACCAAGGCCAATTCAGTTCCATAACCAGGCCTGAACCCAGACTGGAAAGGGTCAAGATAATCTGTTTCATCCAAGAGTACTTGCAATTGCTGCACCACAACCCTCTCAATCACCTTCTAAACAGATTGTATTTGCGACCAGTCAGTAATTGTCACAAACCATGGGTCCAGGGTGGGCTTTTTCAGGAGCGGTAGGATCACTGCTTTTTTCAGGGCATCTGGAACCACTCCCTCCCACAACGAGGCATTGACCACACCCTGGATCCACTCTGTCAAACTCCCTCGGCAAGCTTTAATAAGCCAAGAAGGGCAAGGGTCGAGAGGACACATTGTTGGCTGCATTGTCGCAAGCAGCACCGCATCAACTGAAACTGTTCTCAAGAAGTTGCAGCAGAGGTTACACTGGACGCCTCACTGGAGACTACAGTAGATGTGGATGAGGCATCAAGATTGCTATGGAGGCAAGCAACTTTACCCTCAAAGTGCCTTGCAAACAATTCACAGTGAGCCTCTGAAGGGTCTAAAACTCACTTTCCTGGAGCTGATGTCAACAGACCCCTGACAATACAGAAAAGCTCCACTGGATGGCTACTTGAGGATGCGATGGTGGCAGAGAAGTGGGCCTTCTTTGTCGCCCTCACTGCCACACAGTAGGCACAGTTATGATGTTTTACTCATGCCTGATCAGACTCACAGGACGTCTTTCACCACTTGCATTTTAGCCATCGTCCAGCCTGTTTCATTGCCCTTAGCTTACTGGTGTACCAAGGTTCACCAGTGGTGTAAAACACAAGGTGTTTTGTAGGGCAAGACCTTCCAATCCAGTGTAATTTTGCAACCTTAATTTTCTGGTATCTGACTGAATTTTACCTGAAAATGGCAACAGTCTGGAAGTGCCCAGAGACTGATGAGTTTCAAAAAGTTTATTGATCAAGCCTGGAAAATATAGTATATTGAATGGAAATTATTACTTATGAAAGAATTAACAAATATTATTAAATAACCATTTTCAAAACATACTACTAATAACAGAAAGGGAACCTAAAATGAACAGTTAATACATATAATATTGCCCTGGCTTGGTGTGATATTACCTTTCTCATCACCTGCTCCCACCTATGCTTAAGCCTCTAGGCATCTTCTGGCTTAAAATAGTCTATTAAAATTTCCAGAGAGGTAGATGTGTTTGTCTGTTGCAGCAAAAGGAGTCTTATGGCACCTTAAAGACTAACAAACTTAAGTCTCCATCAGTGGCCTCTGGTAGCACAAAAGCTACTAGTGACTACACTGTAATAAACATGTTAGTCTTTATGTGTTGAGACTATACAATAGTGACTGTTCTGTAATAAATGTGTTAATCTTTGCCACAAGACTCTGTGGTTTCTGTATTTGCTCTTTTTCCCTACTATGAATCAACCCCAGTGCTCCTAGCCAGGGCAGCAATCCATAGCCCTTCAGGTCTCCCCAGCTGTTCCAATTGAAATTTTTTCTTCTTCTCTCTCTCGTTCTGTCCATCTTCAGTTCAGACTCCCCCTCCAATCTCCTTAATTACCCTGGAAATTATCTTGGTTGACCAGTATTCTAAAAATGAGGTATTACCTCTCTTCCCCATTTATTTATTATATATAAATTAAACTGAACAGTGCAACCCATATGTGTAAAACTTAAGTTAGGTGGAGTAACTTGTTATTTTCAAGTACCATGCACTACATTGGTCCTCTTGGATGACTATTTTGGGTACTCTTATTAAATTAAGTATTTATAGGTCACCCTGAAGTTTGGCCTCCATGAATCACTGTGAGTTCCTTCTGTTGTGCTGTGTGTAATTGTGTTGCTTAATTTCGTTTAAAAGCAGCACCACAGCAAGCAGAGAGTAACAGCAGATGTTGAAATGTGTGTGCGCCAGCGTGTGCGTGCATTTCCCTAAGAAAGCAGGCTTTTACCCTGCATCAGCATCACTGAGACTGGAGACTTAGTAAAATAAGAAAAGCTAGTTTATTTACAGAAATACATAGTAGATAGAAAAGGCATACCTAGTTCTAACAAACTAGCTAAGTTGGAGGCGTAATGCCCAAAGGGATGTCTCCTCTCTCCTGGACAGCTGGAGAACAAAGGAAGGGAAAGGGTGGAAGGAGGAGGGGCAGGTGAGCTTCCCTAAAGACATGGTTGGTGGTTGGCGATCACACGTGCCCGAATAAGATTGTCTTCCGAGATAATTTGGTTGGAAGACGCCTGTGCGTGAATTTGTTTTATGTGGGGAGATTGGCGCACAACGATCAACACACAATCTTGACAGAAAAAGACTTTGATCCAATGGCATGGATACCATGACAATTGGAAGTCTTTTATCTGCTGCAGCCTTCACCCGCCTTCATAGCTGTTGTAACATACACATTGTTATCCTCCACCTGTTCTGTCATTGAGGACATTCTTGGATCGTTCTTTGTCTGGTTCCTCTCCCTTGACCTTATTGCCATGGGTGACCCTGCTGGGAGCACATGACTCCCAACAGCATCGCTCACAGGGTTCCAATGGAACATGCAAGCCCACTCAGCACAACAAGGTGATGATCCAGCAAGGATAAAGACATAACAGTCTAGCGACAGAAGGAAGTCAGTCAGAGCATCACAGGTAAAAGTAAACAAGCCTGTCCATCTGGAGGACCCTAGCTGTATCTTCCTTCTGGAGCACAAATAAAAGAACAAAACAGGAGTTGCTCTTGCCCCACTTCCAGCACCTTAGTCCTGTAACAACCATCTTGAAGCCAAGGGCCATTGTTCCACAGGAATGAGAGGGCTTGTTCTTGAGTGCAGCAGTTTTGTTCAACAAGCCAACAGTCCAGTTTACTCTTTGCTGCTTACCCCAGTCTGATCTAACATGCTTCCTAGTTGGGCCACATTCACACCATACATTTATTTCACTTTAAACAGTCATGGTTTCCACCAAAAAATTCCTGGGAAGTGTAGATTGCGAAGGGTGCTGAGGGTTGTTAGGAGACTTCTCATAGAGCTACAATTCTCCAAATGATCTAATAGTCAGTCCCTCTTCCCAGAGAACTCTGACAATTATAGCTCTGTGAGGGGAAGAGGGGTCTCCTAACAATTCTCAGCAACCTTCACAAACTACACTTCCCAGGATTCTTTGGAAGAAGCAGGGGCATCACAACCGGGGTGCGGAGGGTGCGGACTGTACCCGGGTGACACCCTGAGGGGGGTGACACCCAGAGCCGCCCCGCCCTGCGCCATTGCCCAGCAAAGGAGCCAAGAAGTGCTCCGGGTTGGCACAGCCAACTCCTCCTCGGAGGCGGGCAGGCGAGATGGAAAGCAGGTGCCCGCTTGCTGGCGGTGAAGCTGGCACGGGCCTTCCACTGCCAGATTGGAGCGCGTGTGCACATGCGGGAGGGCGCACACTGGAGGTCTGCACCCCCCCGCACTCCCACTAGTGACGCTGCTGGGGAGAAGCCATGACTGTTTAAAGTGGAATGCACATGTGGTGTGAATGTGGCTTGGTCAGTTTCTGCCATCTGTCATTCCAGGCTTTAACAGATCAATCTCTTCTTTCAGGTTTTGACTGATCAGTCTCTTCTTCTATCTGAAAATCTGATACATCAATCTCAGAATCAGCCCATGCCCCACCTTTTGTACTGAAATGGAAGCTACTTTTCTTTCAAAACACTCTGCAACAACACTTTTTCTCTGGCACGGTTCTTAGATGCCCAAGGGGCTTGCATGAAGAGGCACTATCAGATTGTTGCTATTGAGATTCAGTCACATATCAACAAATTCAGATTGCACAATTATAGTTGATTGGGAGGTCTTGTGCAACAAACCCACTTCCACAAAAGACTGGGCTTTGTCTGAAATAAGAAAAGTGAAATGCATAGGAAAGTGTGGGATAACGCTTGCTTTGATGCTATGTCATCTAAGTTCCCTGCAAACAACTTAGAATGAATGCTCATTAAATAGGCAATTATGCCTAATTTCTCTGCAAACAAATTGGGATGAATGCTCAAGAAACAGGTTGTCTAGAAGCATGCTCTGTCTCCTGAAGTTCTTTAGTGTGCTCCTAGCTAATATTGCAAATGGTTCCATGAAGTGACTTGAAACAACATTTGGCTGCATAGAGATCTATTGTTGCCTAGAGCCATTTTTGCTCTCTTTAACTCCTTCAGCTCTTGTGATCTTCATTTGTGACCTGGCTTCTTCCACATTTTTTTTTTTATAATCCTCAAGAAAGTTTCTCCTCTTCCATCGCTTAAGGGCCCTAGAATTCTCCTGTTCAACACATGCAGCTCATGATCAGCCACCCAATAGAGCCTTACATCAGCAAACACTTGCAAGCTTGCAGGGCAAAGGAACACCCAGAGAACACAGAACAGTCTGGTGTTTGAGGCATTGTAGTCCACCTGGGGTCCCAGTGTATGTGCATTAAGGTCAATTACAATGCCATCATTAAAAGGTACAAGTTGGATTTTTCCTCTCACATTTATACAGGAACATAGGATGCTGCCTTACACTGAATCAGTCCAGTCCATTGGTCCAGTCAGCTCAGTATTGTCTGCACTGACTGGCAGCAGCTCTCCAGGTTTGAGACAGGGGACATTCCCAGCCCTACCTGGAGATGCTGGGGATTGAACCTGGGACCTTCTGCATGCAAGACAGATGCAAGACTGTGCTATGGCTCTTCCTGATTTCAGTGTCAGTCCATAATTGCATTCAACTATAAAGGCAATTGGCAAAGGAATAATAATAATTGCTATAACTATTATTGTTTTTCAAAGTAAAAAAATGTACTTTCATGTTTGCCTGGCAACAGCAGAGAGTGAAATTGCTCTCTAACAGCTGGTAGGATTAGGGCATCCCCGTTCAGCCCCCCCCTCCCCTGCCTGGGGGATGAATCTGTGCAGCTCTTCAACTAGGATTTTGCTGTCTTTTTAACCTTTTTTATAGCTCTGCTGTCACCTGTCAGGTCCCCGAATCTTGTCAGACTCTTAAGGGGAGCAAGGTGAAGTCTTTTAGAGGGGAAGAAGAGGGGGACTCTTCCTCTTGCTGCCATTAGCAAGCTGGATTTTCACTGTCTCTCATCTGCCTTTCCTAATCAACTTGTTGTTACTTTCTTGCCTTCATACAGGAGGCCTTTTGAGGATGCGAACGTTGTTGCTGCAACAGCAGCAGCAGCAGCCCTTATTTGGGTAGATAGTTGGTGACTGCAGCAACTGGAGAAGCTAAAATCATGGTGCCATAATCCTGCCAGCCAACAGGGAACATTCTCAGGTTGCAATCCTATGCCTACTTAGGTGGGAATAAGCCCCACTGAATTCATTGGAATTTACTTCTGAGTAGCTATGTATAGGTCCGCACTGTCAGTCCAGGACTGCAGGATTGCAGTCCAGGACTGTCACTTCACTATATGAAAAGTTTCTATAACAGAGCTACAGCAACTGCTTTATCAGTGAAGGCTGCTCCATTAGGGCACATGGAGCACAAGCCCACTAACCTCAGTTTGCCCTCAGCCAGCCCCCACCTCCCTTTCTTCTTACTTACAGTCAGTTAGGGGGTGACTCTGCCTGTCATTGGCTCTGGCTTTACCTACTGTTGAGCTCCCTGCCTTCTGCCCTTCTAGTCCCAACGGGCACTCGGCCATTGTGTTTTTTCTATAGCTATTGAGAAAGTAAACATGTAGTGCAAGTAAGGGTTGAGAAAACCCTGAATTCCTAAAAGTAGAAGAAATTTCCATCTCCTCCCCACAAAGAGATACTGATGCACTTTAAATGGCAGGCGATGTCTCTGCACAGACATTATCATGCAAAGGAATCTGGATGACACTTTATGACACAACTGTCACAAATCCAGGAATCCTCTGTATAACCTTTGCATAAAAGCCCTGAGTACTTTAGCTGACATGGAGTAATTTAAGGACAAAGGCAAACACAGGAAGGAATCAGGAAGCCTAATCTCTCACTGAATGCTGTATTCTCGTGAAGGAAACAATGCTAGGCTCCATAGCACAGCTTTCCCCAACCTGGTGCCCTCTAGGTGATGTGTGGGGCTGATGGGAGTTGTGCTCCAACATCTGGAGGGCACCAGGTTGAGGCAGAGCTGCCACAGAATTTCTGGTGCTCACAGTGGGCCTTTCCGCTGTTCTGTACTGTCTCTGAAAGTGAACCACACTCACATTTTAGTGCCTGTGCAATACTCTCCTACAAGCAACATTTCATGAGATATATCACAATTTGTGATATTTAGCCCCTAGATATAATTAGGAGGAGGGTAGCTTCCCTGGGGAGGGAGTAGAAGAAATAGCCAGGCTTCTGTTGGCTTTCCTTCTCTTTTAAACGTTTTTGCAGATTTGATCTCTCATGCAAGAGTTATACAGCAGGGAGGAAAGAGCCTCTTAATAATAGAGGAAAGCCCTCTTGAAATAACACTGAACAAAAGTTTCCCAAAATAATGAGGGCACTGCCTTGGAGAAACAGCCTTAGTTGCTTGCATTTCCCCTCTCCCCTTCTTCTAAGCTAGATTTATACTCCTGTGCCAGTAGGGAAGTTGCATGGCCTCTGAAGAATTTTTTAAACAGCACTCAAACAACCAGTTCATAAAATGACACAAGGAGAAGAGTTGTGTCACTCGTCACTAACTGGATCACAAAGGTGCCTGTGGTGACTCTCATGCAACCATGTGCCAAGCAAGAGCCATAATATTTCTGTAGACGGGAGATAATTGCGTCTTCTGCTGGAAGTATCAGATTTCCATGATGTCCAACAGTGTGATCTGAGTGCTTAGAAAATGTGACCAACCCACAACAAAAGTGCTAGCATGAAAGAAGACATGCTGACTGTGTGCAACAAACAATAATAAAATGTGCATTTGTTTTTGAGGGGAAAGAACTCAAATCTGATTGCGCAGAAGGGAGACACCACAGTGTGAAGTGAACAAAATGATGCCTGCTGTCGTGATTGAAGCCAACAGATGATCACACATTGAACTGGCCTTGAACTCAACACTTATGCTAATGGCTGTGGTTGTGCTTCATGAGCAAGTTTTTGAGGCTCACTGAAACCAATGTGGTTATTGCTAATTTGCTCCAGTTAAGGTTCTGACCCCTAAATGTTCAGAGAAGTAAAAATGACAAAGAAGCTAATAAGCATAGCACTAGTTCCAAACGTTTATTTATTATTTTATTTATTACACTTATGTTCCACCTTGTTCCACGTTGAAGCTGGTATAGCACAGTGGGGAGTAGAGCCACTGTGGGGAGCCAGAGTCTGTGAGTTCAAATCCCCACTCGTGTCTCCTGGGTGTCAAGGGCCAGCTAAAGATCACCCCCACAGTGAATGGCTCAGGGGTTACGTGCCCTGCCACTTGTGCAGCCGTGGGCAAGCTGCATAGTCCCAAGGAGCCCAGTTGCCCCCCAGCTGGCAGTTGCGGACAAGGAAGGGGCTGGCTTGTGCAGCTGTGGCAAGCTGAGCAGGCCCTAGCCAGCTGGGGAGGACTAGCCTCAGAGGGAGGCAATGGTAAACCCCCTCTGAATGCCGCTTACCATGAAAACCCTATTCACAGGGTAGCCATAAGTCGGGATCGACTTGAAGGCCGTCCATTTTCATGTTCCATCTTGCCTCCAAGGAGCTCCCCCCTCTCCATTTTCTCCTTACAACAACCCTGTGAGGTAGGTTAGGCTGAGAGACTATGACTGAATGGAGATTTGAACCCTGATCTCCCTAGACCAACACTCTGGCCACTACACCACACTGGCTCATCCTTAACCATTGGCCAGGCTGGCTAGGCCTTATGGGAGATGAAAGCCAATGTCTGGAGGGCAAAGGTTCCCCATTTAAGAGAGTGACAGTGACTAGAACTATTGGATGTTATTATTTTAATTGGTTCAGATTGCAATACTAAATACATTTATTAAGGAGAAAACCCCACTGTACACAATGGAACATCCTTCCAAGTAACATGCATAGGATTGTGTTGTTGGGCTATTTAATGCCACCAATGATTTACTGTTGTGATGTTTTTATTGTATTTAACTGTCATTTGTAACTGCTGCCCCCAGGAGTATTTATACTAAAGATGTGGGAGAGAAACACTGTAAACAAATGAACATGTAATGTGCTTAAGTTATTCATGCTGCATTCTTAATTTAAGGGGAATGTTTGCTCCAGTTAATGCATGTAGTGAAGTACTGATGAGTTTCTTGTTAAATGAAGATCCTCCTTTAGCATAAATGTGATCAGAGAAACAGGATGCTTAAGTTTCCCACCTGCAGTTTTCTGATCAAAATATGGACACCTGTATCAATTTGAAGAGCTGTAACTCAGTGACAGAGCATTTACTTTGAATGTAACAAGATCCCAGGTTCAGTCCTTGGCATGTCCAGGTGGGGCTGCGGACACCCTGCAACCCTGGAGAGCTGCTGATAGTGTAGACAATACTGAGCAAGGTGGGCCAATGGTCTGGTTCAGCATATGGCAGCTTCCTAAGTTGCCAACTTCCTATATTTGTATCATTTGTGCCATTGAGCACAGCTCTCCTAATGCAGCTTCCCAAATGGCTGCTTACATTTCATCTCTTCCAACTCTCTGAGTGCGGTCCTGTACACATCTACTCAGAAGTAAGCCTCACTGATTTCAACAGGACTTCCTCTTTAGCCTAAAGTTTCTCAAGAGTGTTTGTGAATTCTGGCATGAGTTCTGAAGGCAACCAAAATGGCAGGTATCAATTAATGACCAAATTGCTCTGGAGCTTTGCAAGAAAGCACTCTTGCTTGCCGGGGGAGAGACAGCGATCTGGAGACAGAGTTGGATTCAGAAAGTATATGGAAATTAACCACCGCTGGATTTGGTTCAAGGTCAGAAAATAGTGGCTCTAACTTTGCTCCTCTGTAACTTTGCCCCTCTGGGATCAAATGAAAAGCATTCCTGCTTTCAAATAGTTGTCCTTCCTCGATATCAAAGAGGGTGATTTAAGAAAGGCTGTTCAGCTGCTTCTTTTGCAAAAACTGTGTTTAAAAATCCTCAACAGGTCAAGCCAAAGTTTGCTCTGGTTAATTACCTGGTCGGGATATTCAGTGAAACAAAGCCTGACAATGATTGGATGCCTCCAAAGCAGGGAACAAAGGGCAGGAGCAGATCCCAAGAAAGGGGGAGGCAGGGTGTTAAAGGGAACCTATTCAGGCCAAGAAGGCATAACAAGGGGCATAGAAGAGGGGTCGTACAGAAGGGCCTGGGACTTAGAGGGTGACAGCGAATGTAGCATCAGGCCGAGGCTGCAGCATCAGAAATCTCGAAGACTTTCTATTCCCTGTGTGGGCTACCTCCACTGACAACAAAAGCACATTCCAGGGAATCCGCATGTATTGCTGCAATTTTGTTCTTGCTGTGGTGGTTCAGCACAGAGCCTGCTTTGGTTTGCATCCAAAATCCAAGTCACTGAGACTGAAAAACACCCCTCAGCCCGGCTTGCTGTGCCTGCAGATATTCCCACTAGAGCTCCCCCCGCCAGCAACTCCTTTGTCTTAGCAACATGCACATCCCTGCACAATGTGAGCAACAGGTACCAGCTAGGTATCCTAGCTGGGGTGGGGATGGAGAGAGATGAGGGCAGCTGCATCCCTATGCTGACAGGCTCAAGATGGAGACAGTATTGGCTTTGATCCCTGAAGAAACTGACTTCCAAGGAAGTAGCCATGACTGTCAGATGTGAAAGACTGACAGGTTTCTTGTGGCGGGGGTTGGGAGTGTTTAAGTTGCCACAGCCTCTTTCTTGTTTTTATGTGGAACTATCGGGATCTCTGGGGAGATCAGAGATAATTTGACACAGAGTTATCTAAAAAACAATCAAAGGGCAACCAGTTCATAATGTGTTCATAACGGTTTGTAGACAAAAAGCATAAGGGCAGGCAGCACATAAAACTCCCCCCCCCGTGTCTTTCCTGGTTATGAAAGGGTGAATTGGCAGAAATGGGTCGAGTCACAGCCCACATGGGGAGTCATTGTTTTTCCTGGAGATTTCAGGATCTGAGCAATTAAGCTGCAGGTTTGGGTAACCGCTGCCTCACACTTCACCTCATTGACGTGAGGACGGATATTGGCTTTGCTGACAGAGAGTCTGCGGGATGCTGTGGGACATGCCAGTGGTTAATCTTAGCTGGATATGTCCCAGCTTCTTCCCCGATGGAAGGGACTTGGCTGTGGCTTCATCTGTTTCTGATCAGATGCCACCTCTTTGGCAGTGCCCATTTGGGGGGATAATGATGGGGCTCCTTAGGTGGGGGGGTAATATACCCCTAGAACAGCACACAGAACAGTATTTTAGGGATGTAGCAACTAGGGATGGAATGATCTGTCAATTTCAGTTCTCTCAGCTTCTCATATTTCTAATCTTAAATTCAGTTCTCCACATTTCTGCAATTTGTGTTGTTGGTTTTTTAAAAAGATCCTCATGAAAATTCTTCAGCATTTTAGTGCACATTTCTCCTAATAAATACATTTCTGTAAACAGTTTTGACTAATATACACTTTTTTGCAAGCATTTTCTCCTAATATAATGCATTTTGTATTTTAATTGCACCAATATATTCATTTTGTGCACACTTTCATTTTATATATATATATATATTTTGTGAATGTTGCTTGGTTGCAGTATTACATTGAAAAATTCAGATAAGTGCAAATTTTGAAGAAAGCTGTGTTTTGGTTTTCGTATTGTTTTGGAAAGTGTGAATTTGATAAGTTTGGCTTTAAATGTAAATGGAATCAAATTGCTCCCCCATCCTTAGTAGCAACACAGGGAGGTGACACTGTTTGCATAATTAGCTGTCTGCTTGTGAAAGTCAGTTAAGGAAGATATTGCAAAATGAGATGAAAGCCAAGTGTGCATCAAGGTGGCTCAGTGCCCTGTGGTTAAGGGTCATCAACTGTAGGTGAGGAAGTATATATATTATTTACACACACAGTAATCACTTCCAGAGAACCTGCCTATTGAGCATGCAACCTAATTAATTTGCAGGGAGATTAGACAACACTGTCTACTTAGTGAGCATTCACTCTGATTTGATTGTAGGGAGGTTATCTGATGTTGTGTCAAGCAAATGTTATCTCACACTTTCTAGTGCATTTCCCCATCACAAAAAAGCCTGATCTTTTGGAGGCATGAGTTTGTTGTACAAGACCTCCCAACTACACAACCAGAATTTGCCAATATGTAATTGAATCCCACCCAAAAATAATGACAGTCTGGAAGTGCTTGCATGCACAAACACACACACACTTCAGACCAGAAACAAGGCTGTCCCATCTCACCAATAACACAGACCTGATGAAACTTCCTAGTAAGACTGGGCTAGTGTGGGAACTGGGGATATGCTCCAGGTGGGCAAACAAGCCCATAAATGCTCTGCGCCTCTTGCCCCACAGAGAGAATGCGAAGATATTTCAGTAAAAGGAAGGAGGCAAGAGCCACAGCAAGGTTCAAATACCTTCTCTTGAATATATTCAGGAACAAACTGCAAAAATGCAGAGTGTATTCTATTCTATTCTATGTATGTATGTATGTATGTCCCACCCAAACAGCAATTTGTTGTGGTTACTTTGTTGTTGTCTTTTCACACTTCATAATCATTAGAGACATAGGTGCTACTCAAATGGTTTGAAACACCAGGTTTGGGGATGGAAGATGGGCCACCTGGAAGTGATATTACTTGCAGCAGGTCTGAGAGCATGTGTGTGTGAGATGGCAGAAGGAGAGGAAGATGGAGGTTTAGAGTTGGGCCCGTGCCAGACATCCTAATATATCAAAATATATCTGCCTGCCATTGAACTATTTTCAAAAGTGAAAAGTGTTTTTGAACCTCTCCCTCAATATTGTCACATGTATCAGTTGCAGGATCAGCTGCAGAAGACGAACATTTTCAAACTGGATCTACGTTCTGGCCAATATAGATTCCCATTACAGACTTCCTTGAGTGAAATCAAAACAAGCCAGTTTAATCCTCATGGGTAAACAATGGCCCAAATTTTGGATTTGGCAGATCGCTTAGTCATGCCAAGGCATATGCAAACAGCTGCTCTCTATGCTTCCAGTTTGTCACTGAGGAGCACCAGCAGGAGCGTGGGAAGCTTCTCCGGGGGGAAAAAACCCTGTCCTAGAAAAGTCTGGAGACAGCCATGAAAATGGCATATGTCAGCTATACTTGTCCAGCAAAGTTCCTCTTGGCCTGTACGGGCTCAGGGAATTGGGGAGCCAGTGGACATCCTCCTGAAGTGACAGTGATGTGGGTCATGTTGCTCTCAGAAGAGGTAAAGGCAGCCACAGTTATTCAGGGCATCTGGCCATGTATAGGGCCGGAAATGTGGGCCGGAAATGTACATTCCGATACATTCTTGAGAACTCTTCTATACATTATCATAAAAAGGAACTGCTTAGCTCCCAGAATTTTGAACTTTCCAGTGCAATTGGCAATCATAACTTAGTTTCATTTCCCCCTTCCTGTAGCTAAAGTGCGTAACTTAGTAACCTGCCTGTCACATATTTAGCTAATTAGTGTCCATGGAGTGTTTAATGATAATGGTAACAAAATTTATGTTTATCTGATGTTTCCAGGCCAGAATCAAATTCTATTTAACAATGAATCTCTTCAGTCTCTAATATTCCAGATATAACCCAGGGGGAATCCCTTTCCTATTCATTATGAAAATAATTTCCCATTAGGTTGGGAAACTTTCTGCATGATCCAGCCAAAGTTAAGGACTTTCATTTCCTATTGGTTGCGCTGTAAAGGTTAAGCACACAGATTAATTTTGCTCATTAGTGTGCTTCACAGTACTTTACTTTGACTGGATCAGGTCCATTATCTGCCTTTAAAAAAAAATTGCATAGCTAGTAGGAAACACAATAAGCACATTAACATTTCTGATAATCCAGTTTTCTTCTGGCAAGTATTGCTGTGGTTTGTCAAACACTTGCATTTTCAAAAGATGGCTCTGAAGTTGAGTAACAAGCTTTTCATGACTGTGAGTCAATGCAAATAATTTCAAAGACACTTTTTGGCCTACACACACACACACACACACACACACACACACACACACACACACACACACACACACACACACACACACCAGAGCTTGGAAACGTTACTTTTTTAAACTACAACTCCCATCAGCCCCAGCCAGCATGGCCACTGGATTGGGCTGATGGGGGTTGTAGTTCAAAAAAGTAACTTTTCCAAGCTCTGACACACACACACACACACACACACACAAGTGTGGCCAAGTTACGGTAAACATTTTTCTGTAAGAGATTTACAACACAATGCTGTAGATGTCCACTCAGAAGCAAGTCCCAAGTTCTCTGGTGCTGATCCCCAGGTACACTTGCATAGAATTGCAGACTTATTCAACTGAAAAGGCATCATCCATTTAGAACAGGGATAGCATCTGAATCTCTTGTGTATATTGATGTAGCAAGCCATTATATTAGTGGGTCTTTTCTGCTCTGCCAGCTTTCATTTTATTGTTTTAGCTGATTTTGCTATTTTCATTTTTCACTTCTTGTTAACCATCCTGAATGATTCAAATGCCACTGAAAAGGGTGGGGTATAAATCCCCATTTAGTTAAATAAATATTAGCTGTTATAATAATAAATCATTACATAGTGCATAAATTGCTGCTGTTAGTATGTCACATTTTTGCACTTAAGTGCCTCAAAGCAAAATATACAATAAAATAGAATAGCAAATACATTAATATCACCTTTACACATCCCCCTCCTACTTTTTCTCCTACCTCTAACAATGACCTGCTTCCCTCTCTTTGCTCTTCATTTGCAACTCTCCAACACACAACCCCAAGTGCCCTCCTCTTCACACTTTTTTTGTGTCTAGGATGGCAGAGACCAGTAGCCTTCAGCGTTGCTCCCACTTATAATATTGGGACAGCTGCACTGCTGACTCTGTACCCTCCAGATTGGGATTTTTTTTTGAGGCAGGTATTCTGCAACGTGTCATTGATACATTAATAATGCATTAGTGGTTGGCTTTCAAGCATGTACACATGTAGCCTTTGAAATGCATGTGGGTCATTTTTCCCTAGAGTGTTTGCGTACATAGCGTTGTGCAATTGTACACACACCTTCCCACTATAATGTTTGTTAAAAGTGGCAGCTGCTGTCCATGCTATCTATATACACTGGTGGACCAGTTTACCAACTAGAGTGCATTGGGCTTCTTTATTCCCCTGCCCTCGGTTAGTGTTTCCATGCCCCCTGAATGCTGCCGGAAGTGATGTAACACCTTGTTGCAGGTGCACACGTACAGTTCCACCAATCTTTTTCAATTTTATTTTTCATGGGTCTTTCAAAATATAGGATATCCAGAAAGATGGGGGCTGGAAAGGGTATACTGATGTATTGATTTGATATACTGATATATAGTTTGTTCTCTACTTTTCCGTGTCTCGACCAAAATGCTCGAATGCACCATAACTGCGGTAGCTGCTATTAAGCTGTTCTTGAATCTCCCCACCTCCAAATATCAAGAAGATGGATTATTTCTTGAGTTTTCCTGAAATGCCTCTTCCCTTCCCATTTACCAACATATCATTATCCTCCATTGCAAAAGCAACAGCCCTTAGCTTTACCAGAAAAGGTAACTCCCAGGTGAATGGATACAGAAATGAGGGGGAGTGGCACAGCCCTGCAACATCAGAAGGTCTGGCCCAATAGGAAGTCACCTGAGGAAGTGCTCTCTGTGTATGCATTCAGGCAGCAAGCACATGAGAAGTGCATTCACAGGAAAAAACTGATCATAGCCGTTGCAGCAAAAAGTGTTTTAGATAAATGAAAAGTGTGGGACAGTGACGACATGGGGATGACACCATGTGTTACAGCACCCCAAAAAGGCATCTGCATCCTGAACTGAATGCACATTATTAGTTGTTCTGGAATGCAGTAAGGCACCCTGGCGGAGCACTCTTGCACTATAGCACAAACAAAGCAGAATACAAAATAAACCAGAATATTACCGGTAAAAACTTACAGGATTTCAGCAGGAAGTTATGGGAGATGCACTGATTGGAAACAAAAGAGTATGTCCACCCTAAAAAATTTTCAGGCATAAACAATAAAGCAGGATCACATATAACCCTCTGCTCCAATACCATAATTACCAACAAATAATCATGAATGCACAATAAAAAAGACATGTGGGACTGGGCTTGGTCGTGGAATTCTGATAACCCTTGAGAAGGAGTGCTTTATTACCTTTCCTTGCTGTGGCAACATTTAAGAAACCTTACCCACCAGCTACTAATAGCTAGTTGCTAGCTGTTTTCATTTTAATTACTAGCTACTTCTTTCTTCTTAAAGCTATCTCCCCCATATAATGGTTTATACAAGGAGAATGTATAAAGACCAAGGGATACAGCTAGAAGGGTCTACAGCAATGTTATTAACTGATGGGAAGCAATTAAAGATTACTCATTTCTTTTCCCCAAACACAACTGAAGTGCAATCTGATATGTTAACCTCCCCAGCTGCTGGCTCAAAAATAAAAGACAATGTTCATCTAGTTGACCCGTCTCATAATATCGAAGCTAGTATCCCTACTAGGGCTATTTTGGACTGGTCTGTGGATTCAAAAACTTTGAGCGGACTCCCGGTTTCTCATTTTTCTCCTGTGGAAAATCTGGCCATGGAACTAGAGCAGGTAGAAAATTTCTTACCTGCTTCCCCTTGCAGCTCCTCGGCAGTTTTAGATCCTACTGGGTTTACTCATGAGGTTTTGAACTCCTCTGGCTTACTTGCTTCTCCTCAGCCTTCATGTTTTTTTGGTTCCCTTCTGAGAAAGACTGCCAAACCCTATAGCCATCTCTCTGATGGGCTACAATGGAATCAATCTCAGTTGACGATAATCTCAGGAGAGATTGTTTGTATTAAAAACTTTATTAGGGAGGCCAACAATCTTTTAACGACCCTCACTGATGAATTTAAAAAATTACACTTATATTTTAAGAAGGATGATTTTACAGATATTCAACCTATACACCTACATTTTAAGGATGATTCTACAGACGTTCAACCTATAACTCAACCACGTAAACGTCGGCCTAAACCTAAAGTGGCTTTAAAAGTGAAAAAATCCAAACATATTAAGCATTATAAACTACCGAGAACTAGAAAAATGAACTATTTTAAATTGTTTAAAATTCTGGAGACGCTATCCAAACCTAAAAGCTCTCCTAAAGAAAGTTCACGGACTTCTCTTAGAAAAGATTTGCAGACCCAGGAGCACTATGGCTCACCTTCTATGCCTTGTCCTGAGATAATTCCTTGTCCTTTGGATCCGTTAATATTAGTCCGTGAGAACTTATCGTGTATACAGCACTCAGAGCTGAGAATCTTCTCGGAGCAGAGAAAGCGTTGGATTTTACAGTACAGCCAAAATAAAATAGTTCTGCTTAATTATCATGGGATCAACTTCAGAGACTCTTATGCTATGCGGAAGTTACATATTTTTAAATTTTTGCAATCACTGGATCTGGTCCAGATAAAGACATCAGACATTGTTAAGGTGGAACATCTTTGTAATACCTCTACAAGATCAGCGGTTTTACTTACCTTTAGGAATTCAGAGCCAGTAAGCCTTCTACATATGAAACGGGATCTCTTATATAGGCAGGGCATAGCTTTACAAAGACAATTCCAGAATATAGCGGACCCACAGCCTTTATTTCCACCTCGGAAGCCATTTTCCTTAACATCAGATGTTCATACTGTTGACTTCGGTGCAAAAGTCCCGGACGAAGGATCATTTACTACACCTGTTAAGCCCCCAGAAAAGACTAATACAGCTGACTCTTCCTCTCTACTTCAGGATTTGACACCCATTGGAGATGTGAACTTGGTCCCTACTTCTCTTTCTACTAGGAGGAGATCCGTCTCAACCCAAGGAACTATATCTCATATTGATATCAGTGAAAACATTAGCTCCTTTTGTGAGGAAGAGGAGTTCCTCCTCACTAATTTTTCTACTTTTCCACTACATGTCCAACGGGATGTCATTTCTAGACTGTATACTCTGTCCGACTGCTTACAAGCATCGATGACTTCAGCTGAACCTGTTCCGCATGTGAGGATGGAATCTCAGATTCCTTTAAATGTGAAGGATACCTCTTCTCTTCCACGTGACCATTATATTGAAACTGTTCATTCCACTCCTACCCTGTCTAGTGCTTGTTCTCACAGGGTATCCTTGAACACCAGTTTTGACTCATCTTGGTCTGACTTGGAGAATATAGAACAGGGGTCACCAGCTAGTTGTCGAGGACCAATCCCATTAACTCCGCTAGCTCCTCTGAAGTGTTTTCCCCCTAATGTTTGTAGGCTGACACATACCTTTTCTTCTCCCTGACTGCCTCTGTCCCACTTCCCTAGTGCAGGATGGTCATTTAAGTTTGTGGATAAGTGGGCAAAGGAGGGGATCCAAGGGGTAAAGGAGAGAATCCAAGGGGCTGCCATTAATGTTGTTGAAGGCAGAGGGAGATATGAAGTAGGGAGACAGCCATGCTATCGAGGGAGGGTAGAGTGTAACAGATTGTTGATAACCCCCAAGCTGTCTTCCTGCTCAAACAACCTGGATGGTCTTGGTGACAGTGCCCCTGGGTTGAAACTGCTGCTGGTGAATGCCAGGTCGGTGAACGGAAAATCGATGCTCATTCAGGATTTGGTCCTCGATGAGCATGCCGACCTGGCCTGTATTACGGAGACCTGGTTGGATGAAGCTGGGGGGGTTAATCTCTCCCAGCTTTGTCCACCTGGTTTTTCAGTACAGCAGCAGGCGAGACCTGGGGGACGGGGAGGTGGGGTCACAGTGGTCTATCGTGACACCATCCCCCTGACCATGTGGCCTCTCCCACAGTTCTCAGGGTTCGAGTGTGTGTACTTGAAGGTAGGTGGCCAGGACAGAATAGGGATTCTGTTGGTGTACCGCCCACCCCGCTGCTCCACAGTCTCCCTACCTGAGCTAGCTGAGGTAGTCTCGGGGTTGGTGTTGGAGTCCCCTCGGCTTGTGGTACCGGGTGACTTCAACATCCACGCTGAGACTGCTCTGTCAGGAGTGGCTCAGGACTTCATGGCCTCCATGACAACCATGGGTCTGTCCCAAGTATTATCTGGCCCCACTCATGTTGCTGGTCACACCCTCGACCTTGTTTTCTGTGTTGGTCGGGATGATGGTGATCTTGGTGTGGAAGAACTTGCGATGGTTCCGTTGTCATGGACAGATCACTACCTGGTTGGGTTTAGACTCACTGGGACTCAGAACCTGTGCAGGGGTGGGGGACCGATTAGAATGGTCTGTCCCAGGAGGCTGATGGATCCAGATGGTTTCCTGACGGCTCTTGGAGATTTTCCTGTCACCTTGGCAGGCAATCCTGTCGAAGCCCTGGTTGACCTCTGGAATAGAGAAATGGCCAGGGCGGTGGACACGATCGCTCCCGAGCGTCCCCTCTTTTGGAGTGGAGCCAAACCAGCCCCATGGTTTTCCAAGGAGCTGGTGGTGATGAAACGTGTCAGACAGGGACTAGAGTGATGTTGGCGGAAGACTCGGAGCGAAGCCAATCGATCTCGGGCTGGAGCCTATTTGAAGGCCTACTCTGAGGCAGTCCGGGCTAAGAAGAAATCTTTCTTCTCGGCCTCCATTGCATCTGGTGGGAGCCGTCCAGCGGAACTGTTTTGAGTGGTTAGGGGGCTTTTAAGTTCTGGCCCCCGAGAGGGTAATTCTGACCACTCAGCAGACCACTGTCAAGAATTTGCCCGGCACTTTGCAGACAAAGTCGCTCAGATTCGCTCTGACCTGGACACTAAAATTGATAGTCTCTGAGGATGTAACGTTGGTGCCTGTTTGTCCAATTAAAATGGATTCTTTTCAACTTGTTCTGCCTGAGGATGTGGACAAGATCCTTGGAGCGTTGCGTGCCACCACTTGTGTACTGGACCCTTGCCCTTCCTGGCTCATTAGAAGTACCAGAGGGGGACTGGTCGATTGGGTCAGGGGAGTAGTTATTATTATTATTATTATTAGTCTTTATTTTTACCCCGCCCTTTTTCCAAAACTGGAACTCAGGGCGGCTTACAAATAAAAACTACACATAGGTAAAAAACATACAAAAATATACAATTAAAATAGAATTAAACTATTCGTAACATTAAAACCATGAAACATACACTTAAGATACTAAGACAATTTAAAACATTAAGAATAGGACCAATGCCTCTCTACAACAAGGCAGAATTCCATCATGCTTAAAGGAGGCAGTTATAAGACCACTGCTGAAAAAGCCCTCCCTGGATCCCTCTTTACTGGGTAACCGGCCAGTCTCCAATATTCCATTTCTAAGCAAGATAATAGAGCGTGTGGTGGTCGCCCAGCTCCAGAGATTCTTGGATGATATGGATTATCTGGATCCATTTCAGTTTGGTTTCAGGCCTGGCTATGGGACAGAGACGGCTTTGGTAGCCTTGGTGGATGACCTACGCAGAGAACTGGACAGGGGGAGTGTGTCCCTGTTGGTTCTACTGGACCTCTCAGCGGCTTTCAATACCATCGATCATGGTATCCTTCTGGGCCGCCTTGCTGAGATGGGACTTGGGGGCACTGTGTTACAGTGGCTTCAGTCCTTCGTGGAGGACCAAACCCAGAAGATGGTACTGGGGGACTCCTGCTCGACCACTTGGCCATTGACCTATGGGGTCCCTCAGGGTTCAGTTTTGTTCCCCATGTTATTTAACATCTACATGGAGGCATGCAAAAAATGGCCACCGTGGTAAGAAGTGCTTCACTTTCGTCTCCCTGCCTTTTTAACTTTTTCAACCTTTTAATCTTCTTTTTAACAAGTTTGTAATCCGGACTGCTCACTGTAACATTTGTCTTTGGAAAGAACTCAAAGCAAATACTTTAAGGTTGTATTGGCTCTGGCTGATTCAAGAGAGAAGCCCTCATTTAATGCCCTGGACTCGAGTTTCGAGCTATACTAACTATTTTAAGCTCTATGCATAGGAATTTAATCACAGCAGCCTCATTGTTTGATATAGGTTGTAAGTGACGCACAAAGTGTTAATGCTTACAGTGGCCGATGAACTTTCTGGATAATTTATTTTTAATTGACCCTTCTTAAAGCTACCACCTTCAAAAAATGGTTCACACAAGAAAAATGTATAAAGACTCTGGAATCCCCTTAGCTGAGGAAATAAGAACGTCCTCAAAGCAATTAAAGATCACCCGTTTTTGCACTTCAAATATTGAACAGCAGAAATCTGATAGGCCACCTCCTCTGATGGACACCCTTAATAATGATGACAAGGGATGCCCACTTAGCCCATGTTTTAAGAGTGATACCACCAGTCCTGTAAATTCAATTCAATATTTATTGTACGGTCAATGACCCGTTATACATAGAATTGCATAGAAAAATTAAAATTAAAATTACAGGCATATAAAATTGAAATAAGAAGGTGTGAAAGAGTGAGATGTATCATCGCTAGGGGTTTGTGACATTTTCACCACGTATGGATTGAGCCAGATGTAGAAACTTGGCGACCCTGAGCGAAATGAGTTTGTCAGTACCAGCTAGGAGAAATTGTAATTGGTCGGGAATTGTTCTGTATTGTGAGAAATTTGCAATCAGAGGTTTTAAGATCTTGTCACGTGGGATGGAATATAAAGGGCAGGTAAAAAGGACGTGTGAAAGGGATTCAATTTCGTTAAAGGGGCAGGAGCAAAGGCGTTGAGCATGCGGAATGCCCCGATAGCGGCCTTCAAGTATGGCTGACGTTAGACAATTAAGCCTGGGCCTAGTGAAGGCTAATCTATAACACGGGAGGTCAATAAATTCAAAGTATGGGGCAGGGAGGGGAGTAAAAAACCTCAACCCAGAGTATAAAGGGGAACATATCTTGGCGGCATCAGCTGTATCCTGCTGGAGATCTATATCTCTTAGTCTCCTATTGATGGCAGCTTTAATTGAAATTGAATCCAGGGACGTTAATGACTCCCAGGGGAGGCCAAGAGAAGAAAATTTATGCAGGACCAGTTTAGCCCAGGAGGTATTAAAGGAGTCTAACTGGATGAATGAGAGATATCCCTGCGCAAGATTGAAATTAGCCAGCTTGGCCCAAAAACACAATGTTCGGGACCAGGCAAGAGATTCTAGGGAGGGCATCCCGGTCTCAAGTCTCAGAACTGCATTGGACACGCAGTGAGGGACACCTAGGATGGAGTGGAGGAAATTAGATTGGATCGCCTCTATTTTGGGACAGAGATTAAGGAACCATACTGGACTTCCGTACAGAAGTTGGGAGATAATCTTGGCAGCGAAGACCCTGGTGGCTGCAGGGACAAATTGGCCGCCTTTGGAAAAATAAAAGCGTAATAGCGCTTTAGCAGTGGCCCTAGCCACGGCAACGGAGGAACGTATATGGGGGGTCCAAGATAATGATGAATGGAACGTGATCCCCAGGTATTTGTATTCCCGCACCTGGGAAATCCTCTGGCCATTAATTCTCCAGACTGATGTAGCTAGCCGCGGGGAGAAGATCAGAATTTTCGTTTTAGAGAAGTTGATGGTCAGGCGGTTGGAGGCACAATAAGCCATATAGGTGCGTAAGAGCCTTCTAAGGCCTATTTTGGATTGGGATAATAAAGCCGTATCATCGGCGTATAGTAATAGGGGACAGGCCTGGTCTGCAATTTTGGGAGAGTGAAAGTTGGTGGATTGGCAGTAGGAACTGAGATCATTCAGATAAAGATTGAAAAGTGTGGGGGCCAGTATGCAACCTTGTCTTACTCCCCTATTGACTAGAATGAAATTAGTCATGGATCCATCAGATCTACACCGGACCCTGAAAGTAGAAGGCTGGTAAAGTTGGTAGATGAGAAATAAAAGTCTTTTATCAATAGATGTTTGCAGAAGTTTTGTCCAGAGCCTGTCTCTAGGTATTGAGTCAAAGGCCGCTTGAAGGTCAATAAAGGCCACGTAGAGACCATTGCCTAAGGGGCTACCAGCCCTGTAAAGAGGAATCTGGAATGGTCTTTAGACCTGAAAGGCACCCTCGCACCAGGTTTATCGCCCTCCTTTTCTCGAAACTTGGCGTTGGAACTGGAACAAATTGAATTGGACCATGCTGAAAATCTACCACACCTGGAGTTTGGTGGCGTGTGCCTGAGAAGCGCATGCATGGCAACTTGTCATATGTCACAGAATTCTCCAACCCAGAATTCTCCACCAGGCAGACAGCGTGTCCCCAGTCCTGGCGATCTCCACTGGATTGAGGCTCAGTATGCAACAATATTGAGAGAACTTTGTTGTATTAAAACCTTCATCAGGGAGTCCAATGGTTTATTAACAACCCTCACCGAGGAATTTTAAAAATGAATTGACCACTACAGCTCCAGTTCCACCATTAGTAATTCCACCATGGACCAGATGTCTCATTACAAAATCAAGTCCAACAAGAGGCCCTCAACACTTAGATGATGTGTCAATATTAAAAGGACTATAAACCAAAAAAAATCTAAAAATATTAAGAACTACAAGGCCCCGAGGGTTAAGAAAATGAATTACTCTAAATTGTTTAAGCTCCTAGAAGCCCAAGTAAAATCTAGGATTATTTGCAGCAATATTAAATCCCCGCAAGAGCGTGGTGACCTGCCCTCGAAACCTCATTCTGAAACAATCCCTCCATCTATGCAGCCTACAGTCTCGGTGCAACCATATAAGAAAGAGGGGCGAATAGATTTAAACCTCACTGGTTCTTCAGATAAACAGAAATGCTGTAACTTAAGATACAGTCACAATAAAATAGTTCTACTCAATTGCCCAAGGTTCAATCCGTGTGATTCCTATTATAGGCGAAAATTAAACATGGTCAACCTCTTACAGTCGATGGCTCTGACGCAGGTAACGGTGTCAGATATCTCTAAAGTGGAATATCTTCAGGATAATCATAAGAATTCTAGAGCTTTACTTACTTTTAGAGATATGGAAGCTACTAGCTTCTTACAAGCAAATAAGCGTATTTTGCTGCTACACGGGATAATTATTCAATGGCATTTCCAGAATGTAAATGGCCCATATCCCTTGTTCCCACCTCAGAAGTCGGTCATCCCCTCACGAGAAGACGTGCCTACTGATTTCAGCATGAAATCCTCGGCCATGGGGTTGTTGGTTGGGAACTGCAACTCATTTACAAAGGAGACTCACCCTGATAGGTCTGCTCCATTTGATTATCCAGAGCGCGGCGGAGAAGAGTGCCCCGGTGTAAATCAGCTAACCCCTCTGGTCGATGATTCTAACAATGATTCCAATCGCGCAGATAAGGAAGATGCCTACAGTTTCTTCATTGCAGAGGAAGAGGAGCTTTTTACAGACTTTCTTACCTTGCCGGACTATGCTCAACACAACATCATCGCCAGACTCTATAATCTTATTGGTCGGTTACAGGATAGGATCTCTCATTCTGCGTCCGATACTCAAGCAAGGCTAGAATCGCAAATTAATGTAGAGGCGCGGGGATTCCCACGATCTGTTGGTGCCTTATGCTCCGAACTTCCGATGGAGGAGGATTTAAGTTTTCTCCAATCTGAAACCATACCCCCTAAGGTCCACTCACTGAATGAAAGAGTGTATTTGAATACCCATTCCTTATGTCTTGGACCGATGTTAGATTTCTAGAGAGTACAGAGCTGGGACCACCATCTAAATGCACAGCAATGCCGTTGCTATCATTGTCGAAGGAACCTATTTCTAATGTTTGTATACCGGCGTCTATGTGTGAGGCCATAGTCTATATTGAGGACCCACAAAATTTGACTTCGTCCCCAAGTAGATAGATGGATATTTCCTTCACTGCCTGACCTTCAGTAGTTAAGAATCAGCCCTCCATAAGAATGGTGTCCTGGAATGTTGCTGGCTGGTATGCCAAACTTGTGGACAGTTTATTTAAAGAATTTTGCACTCAATTTCAATTCCTCTGTATCCAGGAAACATGGGTTACTTCTACATCATTTCCGTCGATCCCGGGGTGTGTTGTCTTCTCTCTGCCCGCTATTAAGTCTGCCAAAGGGGGCAGACCAAAAGGTGGATTAGCTACCCTACTCTCAGTAGACCTGAATTTGACTGTTAACCAGGTTGAGATACTGCCTTCCAACCATATCTTAATCACACAAATTACTTGGCCATTTAACTTAAAAGTGTTTTTGATCAATGTTTATGTTCCGCCTTTGAAATCTAGAAAAATGGGCATTCACATTTGGGCAGAACTAGATCAGGTATTGAGCTATATATTCCAGGAGATTCCAGATCCTTTAATCCTGCTGGTAGGGGATTTCAACGCTAGAATGGGTCCAAATAATACTGAAATAGGAAACAAATTGGGGCTGTCACCGGAAGATTTAATCTGCTTTCCCATAAGGGACTCCAGAGACCCAAATATGAACTCAGCTAGAGCCTCACTATTTGCCCTTATTTTTAAATATCACCTATTCATTTGTAACGGTTCCCCCAGTTATCCGACTTCGGGCTCATATATGTATAATGGCCCAAGAGGGAGAAGTGTTATCGATTTAATGATCTGCTCTCCTCCGCTCTCCGCCTACCTTGAGTCCTGTGTTGTCCTGACCAGACCGGAGAGTGACCATATGCCCGTCAGTTCCTCTCTTACTGTTCCCTTGGCCCCCCCCCTTCCTAGTGTTCCCATCCCCCCGGCCAGTGTTGTTAGCCAGGGTGGTCAGAGGATCCGATGGAACGGGAGGATTGAAGATGAGCTAATCACCCGCTTAAATTAATCTACTCTTCTTAAATTACGGGATCAGCTCTTAGCTGCAGTAGACCCCCTTGAAAGCTATAACTCTATAATTACAGCTATAAGGCCCTTGGTGATCTGCCCTACCCCAATTCCCCTGAGGAACAGTGGATGGTTCGATAACCAATGTGCTGAAGCTAAAAATAACCTAGCTCGTGCCATCAAGGAATTGAGGTGGGTAGATTCGCCAGAAAATTATAATACTTTTATTCAGCTTCGCAGGACCTATAAAAATTTAATACGTATTAAAAGAGCCAACCATATTCGCTTACAATGGCTGGAGCTTGGTCTTGCTTCCTTGGAGCGTAACACAGCCAAGTTCTGGAGGATAATTACCAAAGGTATGAATGGGGAATATACCGGCCTGGACAACCAAATAACGTCATCTCAATGGTGTTCTTATTTCTCGGCCCTTTACAACCAGGCCCCTTCCCCTTCTACGGTCGTCCCATTTAAAATCGATCACCTGTTATCTCATTGCCAGAAGTGGGAACCCGTTTCGCCTCAAGAAATTGCCACACTGATTAAATCCCTCCCTGGGAAAAAAGCGCTGGGTGAGGATATGATTCCGGCTGAGTTATTTAAAGCTGACCCTGACTGGTGGGCTCCAGTCTTTGCTAAGCTGTTCACTTTCATTATGTAGGCCATGCAGAAGACCAACTGTGTAGTTTTACAGAAAGACAGTGTGGAGATGACACTTATAGGGTTAAACTACATTCAGAACTGCCAAGGTCGGCACAACAGATGTGGCTAGCAAGGGCAGAGGAGTGTATATATTCTTGGAGAAACCGAAAGTTAAGTGTGGGGGATATTTAGCAGTAGTCAGGAGAAGCTGGAGTGTGTGTTTAATGCTTGTTTAATTAAGTCAGTAAAGACTCTTAAAATCTTCCAATGTCTGTGTCTATCAATTCAACTGATTACCTGGGACAGGTCGGTACCGGGTACAACCGGGTGCTGGGCGTGCTACATTTCACAGGACTACAGGGGTTATGGGCCCAGCCTGCCCAGTATAACCAGTAAGCCTGACCAGTATAACCAGTAAAGTGGAAAGAAGAGAGCCCGGGTCGAGGGCTAACAAACCAGAAGAAGCAATCCAGAAGTGTGAGAACGCGGCCAAGGGGTGAGCAGAAGTGTGTTGCTCAAAGATGGCTATTTCACTGACAGCTGGAATGCCGCTGGAATGGCTCACTGAAAAGAATTATTCCAGTTGGAAACTCCGAATGCAAGCTTTTCTGATGAAAGAAAACCTTTGGGAGGTGATTGATGTGGCCCCACCGTTAGCTCCGCAGCAAGCTTGGATACGCAGAGATGAAAAGGCAAGGGCATATATCATATTGGCGTTATCTGACTCTCAGTTATTGCATGTGAAAGACCAGCCAACAGCGAAGGGCATGTGGATGGCTTTAAACGAAATTTATGTCAGGCAAACTGCCAGCAGTAGAATTTATTTGGCGCGGAAGTTATATCAAATGAGACTGACTGAGAATGTCACAATGTCTGAGCATTTGCTGGAATTCAAAAGACTGTTTGCTGAACTACAGGAGAGAAACATAGAATACTCACAGTTACAAAGGGATCATATCATCCTGTCATCGTTAGATGAAACCTGGGATTCTCTTGTCATATCGATGGAAGCCATGCCTGACGCAGGATTATCAGAGGATTACGTTAGCGGAAAACTTATTCAGGAATGGGAAAGAAAAAGAGAAATCGAAGTAAAAGAAAAGACGGAGCAAAGAGGAAGTAAGAAGACGTACTTCAAAGGTGCATCAAATGGACTGAAAGCGTGTTACTATTGTGGGTCTACAGCACATCTACAGAGAGACTGTGCAGCCAAGCGAAGAGGCTGGAAGACTTCAAGTGTTAGGTTGGTGAGTGCTGAGACTAAGAAAGCGACAAGCTGTGGCAAAAGAGACTATGATGAATGGGTTTTAGATTCAGGAGCAACCCACACCATGATTAGGGACATGAACTTGTTTCACACTTCGCAACCCGTGAAAGAAGTTGTTGTTCTAGCTGATGGATCGAAAAGGTTTTGGGTCAAGGTACCATGAAGTTAAGTATGTTGAATACGATCATGACTGATGTGTTATATGTGCCTCAGTAGGAGTGTAACATTCTATCTGTTAAGAAATTGATAGACATGGGTTACATTGTTACATTTGAAACAGGGAAATGTAAAATATTGAAGGGAGATGAGGTCTGTATGCAGGGGATCCTGAAAGACTCTCTATTTTACATTCAATGCAAACATGCAGGGTGTGTAATGAGTACATGTAAAAGGCCACATAAAAGCTGCATACATCAATGGCACAGAAAGTTGGGACATGCAAATTATGAAACAATATTGAAAACTCCAAGTAACAGCGAGGATATGAAACTGGAGGAGTGTGGGCAATATGTTGATTGTGAAACATGTAATAGAACCAAAGCCACAGTAGCACACATAAACAAAGAGGCGAAATGCACTACAGACACACCATACCAATTAGTACATATTGACTTGTCAGGACCGTTTCAAAAGTCACAAGGGGGTGCTAAGTACTTTATGGTCATAGTGGATGACTTTACAAGGTATTGCACCATTTATCTGCTTAAGATAAAAGATGAAGCAGAGGGGAAACTACGAATGTTTATAAAGAACATTGAAGTGCAGCATGGTGTCACTATATGGAGGATACGTTCTGATCAGGGTGGTGAGTTCACAGGCAAAGCATTAAGGGAATACTTAGAAAACAAAGGAATAGAACAGAACTTTACTGCTCCATTCTCTCCGTTTCAAAACGGAATCGCAGAGAGGAAAAACAGGTCATTGCAAGAAGCTACGAGAGCTATGCTAAATGATTCAGAGATGACAAATGCATTTTGGGGAGAATGCATACTGTATGCGGCTTACATTCAAAACAGGCTGTTGCATAGAGCCCTAGGAATGTCACCATATGAGAAGCTCACAGGAAGAAAACCAAGGCTACAACACATAGCAAGGTTTGGAGCGAGGTGCTGGGTGCATGTACCCAAAAGCAAGGGAAATTGGCCCATAGAGCACAGGAGGGAAATGTACTAGGTTTCCAGAACGCAAGTTATAGGGTATGGTTACCAAGTCTGAAACATGTGGTACTTAGCAGAAGCATAAAGGTGCAAGAGGAGCAGGAATGAGAACAAGACACATATGTTAAGTTGAATGGTTCACCACATGCACCCACAATACAGGACGTAGAACAGGAGGTGAAAGCAGAAGAAGAACACCCAGATAGCTCAGATGGAAGGCAAACAGGGGAAACTCTACCATTGAGGCATTCTGACAGAATAAATTTGGGTAAACCTCCGGACAGATTTAGAATAGGCATAGTCAAAGGCCAGGATCCAAACATATGCACAGAAATGGATGCTGACACGTTGTATTTGGATTGTGTAAAACCTCAACTGTATTGTGAGAAATAAAGAGAAACAGAAACCTGAAAATGTAACTGGAAAAATGTATGTACGTTACATTGTGTAATTGGAAAGGATAATGTAATGTGACTGTCTTTATGTAAAAGGTGGGAGCTGTAGGCCATGCAGAAGACCAACTGTGTAGTTTTACAGAAAGACAGTGTGGAGATGACACTTATAGGGTTAAACTACATTCAGGACTGCCAAGGTCGACACAACAGATGTGGCTAGCAAGGGCAGAGGAGTGTATATATTCTTGGAGAAACCGAAAGTTAAGTGTGGGGGATGTTTAGCAGTAGTCAGGAGAAGCTGGAGTGTGTGTTTAATGCTTGTTTAATTAAGTCAGTAAAGACTCTTAAAATCTTCCAATGTCTGTGTCTATCAATTCAACTGATTACCTGGGACAGGTCGGTACCGGGTACAACCGGGTGCTGGGCGCGCTACATTTCACAGGACTACACATTAATCAATATGGTACAGTTCCAGGGGGCTGGGGTGACAGCATTGTGATACCTCTCCATAAAAAGGGTTCAAAGGCGGACCCGGGAAATTTCAGGCCAATTAGCCTTCTGGATGTGGCGGCTAAAATCTATGCCAGATATTTATTAGACAAACTGGACTTGTGGGCTGTCAAGAATAGGATTATTGAGGGGGAACAAGCGGGCTTTTGCAAGGGAAAGTCAACTCTGGACCAATGCTTCATACTGTCCCATTTAATCCAGAAATATTCGTCGACCACTAGAAAGGAATTGTTTGTCACTTTTGTCGATTTTACATCAGCTTTCGACCTCATTGACAGAGAAATACTGTGGCAAAAGCTATCCGTTTCAAATATAGACAGGCAGTTATTTTGGCTGATTCAAATGCTCCATACAAATACTTCACTCCGGGTCAGGCTGGGTGCCAATGACCTCCTTTCGGACTCTGTGCAAACTAATAGAGGAGTCCGACAGGGTTGTCTTTTGGCCCCATTTCTTTTTAATTTTTATATCAATAATATTGTCGCAGAATTGTCGGGCCCTGAGTACTTCCCTCCCTCGATCTTAAATGACAAACTCTCGGTGTTACTGTACGCCGATGATTTAGCTCTGTTGTCCAGCACTCAAATTGGCATGAGGAGACTGTTAAGACAACTAGGAAGGTTTTGTGATAAGGAACATCTATTAATTAACCATTCCAAAACTAATGTTGTTGTATTTGGAAAAAAGAACAAATCCCATGTCTGGAAATTAAAGGACAAATGTATTAAGCAGAAACGCAGTTATAGATATCTGGGCCTCACTCTTAACACCAAACTCACATGGAACCCTCACTTTGAATCGATTAGATTGAAAGCCCTCCACTCGACTCAACTCCTACTTCGATTCTTTAAATCTAAAGGAGGTAGTTTGATTCCGCCTGCCATTGAGGTGTTCCAAAGGAAAATAATTCCGATGCTCCTATATGGGGCGGAGATTTGGGGCTATGCCAATATTTCCATCTTAGAGAAAGTACACATTTTTTTTCTCCGTTATATGTTGGCAACTCCAAAAGGCACTCCCATCGCTTTTATGAGGATAGAGACAGGCACTCTCCCTTTAGAAGCCATGGCCCATGTGGCTTTAGCTGGGTATTGGCTAAGATTGGTGGGTATGACAGATTCGCACCTCCCAAAAAAATGTTTTGTTGAACAATCTCAAAACCCTTCATAGAAGAGCTGGTTGACTCGGACTAAATCTATACTGTCCATTTATGGGATAAGCATAGAGTATTCCCCCTCTCATTGGTCGAGGCGGGCAAAACAGATTCTAAAGGAAATAATTTACTTATATGCAAAAAGATGGGACCTACAAGCCTCCATCCAGTCCTCCTTTTCTTGTTGGTACTCCATCTTCAAAACTACTTTTGTTATGGAGCAATATTTCATTCATCTAAATGCACCACTGCTGAGAAGAGCCTTTACAGCTCTGCATTTTCAATCAATGCCTACAGCGGTGCTTGAAGGGAGATACGCCAAAATTCCAACTTACCTTCGGCTGTGCATCTGTAAATCTGGCGCGGTGGAGGATATCGTACATTATCTCCTGAATTGTCCCCTGTATAAAGAGCCGAGGGCCAAATTCCTTTCCCCTATTATTTGTTCTTTGTCAAGTAGGCCTCTTGGAACAAATTAGTGTTCTATTAGCTGGTAGAGATATGTTCCTAACCAGGCAAGTGGCAAACCTTGCCCTTGCCGCAGGTAAAATCAGGTCCAAGTATCAAAAGCAAGTCATACCTTAGGCCCTCCAGTAACTCTGCTGTGAATCTGAGTCTGGAACGACTATTTGAGCTGTAGATTAATCACCGATTCCGGTTTTTAGGATTACCATGGCTATACAGCCTTTGGTTTTAATGGTTTAATAATTTGTTGTATTGTAATTTTTGTATGTAATTGTGAGTTTGCATTCTATTGTGGTGGCCAATGGCCATGAGCAATAAAGTTATTCTACTTCTACATGAAACCGCTGGGAGAGGTTGTCTGGGGTTTTGAGGTTCGGTGCCATCAGTATGCCGATGAAACTCAACTTTATTTCTCTTTTCCACCTGAAGCCAAGGAAGCCATACAGGTCCTAAACCAGTGCCTGGCATCAGTGATGGACTGGATGAGGGCAAACAAGTTGAGATTAAATCCTGATAAAACAGAGGTACTCCTGGTCAGTTGGAGGGCAGATCAGGGAATAGGGATTCAACTGGTGCTGAATGGGGTCGCACTCCCCCTGAAGTCTCAGGTTCTCAGTTTAGGTGTACTATTGGACTCAGCTTTGAATTTGGAGGCCCAGATTACTGCTGTGTCCAGGAGCGCATTTGCCCAATTAAAACTGGTGCACCAGCTGCGCCCGTTCCTGGAGCTGCCTGATCTGACTAGGGTGATGCATGCCTTGGTTACATCCCGCTTAGACTACTGTAACACGCTCTACGTGGGGCTGCCTTTGAAGACTGTTTGGAAACTTAAATTGGTACAAAGAGCTGCAGCCAGAGCGCTAACCGGGCTGGTTACAGGGACCATACAACTCCCCTGTTACAACAGCTCCACTGGCTGCCAATTTGTTTCCGGTCACAATTCAAAGTGCTGGTTTTGACCTACAAAGCCCTATACGGCTCAGGTCCAGGCTATTTGACAGATCGTATCTGCCTACATGAATCTGTCCGGGATTTGAGATCTTGAGGTGAGGCACTTCTTGTGCTTCCCACACCTTCGCAAGTACATATGATGGGGACACGAGATAGGGCCTTTTCGGTGGCCGCCCCTAGGCTATGGAACTCCCTTCCGAGTGAGGTGCGATTAGCTCCCTCGCCGTCTTTCCGGCGACAAGTAAAGACTGTTTTATTTCAACGGGCATTTGGGATAGAGAACGACCAGGATTAAGTGTCATAGGATTGGTGACTACATTATATGATCTTATTATTTTAAATTATCCGCTGTTTTTAACGTATGTTTTATGGTTTTAATTTTTCTCATAGTTTAATTCTATTTTTAATTGTATACTTTTGTATGTTTTAAAGGTGTTGTCTTTTAGTTGTAAGCCGCTCTGGATCCTATTGGAAAAAAAGGCGGGGTAGAAATAAAGTTTATTATTATTATTACCTTACAAGTTATTTTAAATTTAAGGTTTGCTGTGATCATGTACACAAAGCACTTAGAGTGTATGTGTGTGAGAGAGAGAGACAGACAGACCAATGTCTGGAGCTTCCAGTAGCCAAACATCAGAGCTTTACAAGGACCTATTAAGATGGTCCGCCCCAGACGCCTGATGGAACCTCAGGGATTCCTGAATGCGCTGGGTGATTTGGAGCTGACTGAAGGTCGCCCGGTCGAAGCCCTGGTGATGAAGTGGAATCGGGAGATCACTGGGGCTTTGGATCGGGTGGCCCCGAAATGTCCTCTCCCCCTGAATAGAACTCAGACAGCGCCCTGGTATACACCACGGTTGCGGGGTCTGAGGCAGGAGGTGAGACGACTTGAGCGCCAGTGGCGGAAATCTCGCACTGAAGACGATCGGACACTGGTTAGAGCAGCAATAACTGCCTACCAAGTGGCAATAAAGACAACAAAGAGGGAGTTCTTTGCTGCCTCTATTGCGTCAGCAGAGTGTTGTCCCAGGAGATTGTTCCAAGTGGTCCGAAGCCTGGTCGGTCCAGTTGCTCAGGAACCCATGGAGCAATCGAAAATCTCCTGTGATACTTTTGCTAAACACTTTGCTGATAAAGTCGAGCGCCTGAAGAGCACAATTCCGCTCGCCGTGGATACAGGTAATGGGCCAGGGTCGGCCAGTTGCATTCCGGTCCGGTGGGATCGGTTTCAGCCTCTTCTCTCTGAGGAAGTGGACAAGGTGCTCGGTACCGTGAAGCCAACCACCTGTCTGTTTGATCCTTGCCCTTCGTGGCTTGTTATGAGCTGCAAGGAGAGACTGAGCGAAGGGATCAAGGCAATGGTAAATGCATCTTTGAAAGAGGGTGCAATGCCATTAGCCCTCAAGGAAGCGCTGATAAAGCCCATCTTAAGAAAACCCTCCTTGGATCCCCGAGAACTGAATAACTTCCGCCCAGTATCTAACTTACCATTCTTGGGCAAGGTGATTGAGCGAGTGGTGGCCAAACAGTTACAGACTCACTTGGAGGAAACGGATTATTTAGATCCATTCCAATTGGGTTTCAGGACTGGGCATGGAACTGAAACAGCCTTGGTCGCTCTGGTGGATGATATGAAGAGGGCGCTGGATAGGGGGGAGTATACCTTCCTCATCCTCCTAGATCTCTCAGCGGCTTTCGATACCGTTGACCACGGTATCCTTTTGGATCGCCTTGAAGGATTGGGAATGGGGGGCACTGTTTTACAGTGGTTCCATTCCTATCTCTCAAATAGGCACCAGAGGGTAGCTTTGGGAGATGAGGTTTCAGACCCTTGGTCTCTTAATTGTGAAGTACCACAGGGCTCTGTCCTCTCTCCCATGCTGTTTAACATCTATGTGAAACCGCTGGGGGCCATCATCAGGAGTTTTGGGCTGAAGTGTCACCAATATGCGGATGACACTCAGCTCTATCTCTCATTTAAGTCCTCACCAAAGTTGGCTGTAGATACCATGTCCAAGTGCCTGGAATCCGTAAGTGGATGGATGGGAGAGAACAGGCTGAAGCTGAATCCTGACAAGACCGAGGTGTTGCTTGTGGGAGACAGGCTGGGTATTACAGACCTGATGCTTAATGGGGTGAGATTACCCCTGAAAGACCAGGTCCGCAGCCTTGGGGTCATTCTTGACTCCCAGCTGTCCATGGAGGCTCAGGTGTCAGCAGTGAGTCGGACAGCTTGGTATCAATGACGTCTGATACAAAGGCTGCGTCCCTACCTTCCTGTTCATCTGCTTCCACAAGTGATACATGCCCTGGTCTCCTCTCGCTTGGACTACTGTAATGCGCTCTATGTGGGGTTACCCTTGAAAACGGTCCGGAAGTTACAGCTGGTACAGAATGCAGTGGCGCACTTGATCAAGCACAGCCGTCGCCGTGATCACATCACTCCAGTGTTAATGGATCTTCACCGGCTACCAGTTGTCTACCGGGCCCAATTCAAGGTGTTGGTATTGACCTTTAAAACCCTATACGGTTTCGGCCCAGTTTATCTGAAGGAGCGCCTCCAGAGTCACCAATTATGCCGCCTGACAAGATCAGCCTCACAAGACCTTCTCTCGGTCCCACCGGTTAAAATAGCTAGGCTGGTGCGGACCAGAGAGAGGGCTTTCTCGATTGTGACCCCCACCCTCTGGAACTCCCTTCCTCTTGATCTTCGACATACTCCCTCCCTGACAGGTTTTCGCCGAGCCTTAAAAACCTGGCTATTCAGGCAGGCCTATGGGATTGGGGAGGGTTAGTTTTATATTTTAATTGGAAACTGATTTTAAATTGACTATGACTGCGTTTTATTTTGTATATTGTATATGATGTATTGTTTTTTATTGTAAGTCGCCTAGAGTGTCCATTAACCTGGACAGATAGGCGACCAATAAATAAAATTATTATTATTATTATTATTACCTTCTGGGCCACATTTCTGCGGCAAGCCATGCAGATCAAACTGTGTTCCTCCAGATGGGGATTGTATTATTTATTTATTTACTGCTTATCTGTCAGTAATATCATATATACAGCCTACCATCTGACTGAGCACTCTCTTGGCTGACCCCAGGGACCAATCTGGCTCTACCAGGGGGCTTCCAGACTGCCGCTATGTTGGGGTGGGATTCAACCACATACCAGTAAATTCCAGTTGCAAAATTCCAATTGTATTGGAGGTCTTGCACACACACACACACACACACCAAAAAAAAAACCCTTCCCCAAAAGATCAGACTTTTTCTGATAAGGAAAGTAACAGGAAAATGCACTGAAAAATGTAAGATAACTCTTGCTTTGACGCAACGTCATCTAACCTCCCTGCAAATACATCAGAATGAATGCTCAATAAACAGGCTATCTGGAAGCGCCCGCAAACTTCAGAGGCAAGCTAGACAAGAAACCATTCACACAATAATTAGTAATTATGTGAATACCTTAATCAAAGTAGATTTAAAGGTGCAACGAGCCTGATCCAGATGAGGACCTTGGCATGAGGAAAAGGGTATTTTAACCTTTCCTCCCAGCACCGCTGCAGTCTTGATCCAGATCAGTCTTCCTGTACCTGCTATTTGCTAAAAGCTCCCATTTGCTACAATGGGAGCTTTTTTCTAATGCAAATAGCAGGTGATGGGTGGGTGGGCTGATCTGGATTGAAACTGTGAGAGGGGGAAAAGAGTTAAAGGCGGTCTATCTGTACCTTATACCAGGTCCCAATCCAGATTTGACGGTGAGTATACCTGCAGTATACTTTCATAGTTGCTAGTTGTGTGAATGGAATGGTGTCTAGTTTGGCCCTTAGAGACTGGTCTCTTGAAGCACCTTCAAAATTCATTCAATTAGAATTAGTTTTAGCTCTGGAGAGAGTTCTGGGAAAGGCCAGCGATGTTGGTAACTTTTGTGAGTCCAAAGCCACATCTAGCCATAGAACCATTCAACAAAAATCATTCAAATGTATAAATGCAAATATTTTGCTTGAATTAGAAGTCAAAATGTAGTGGATGAAAATGAGGGCAGGCTAATAAACCATAGCAGCTAAGAAGAACAGAAAAACTGGTTGTCTCAGTTTCCTAGTGGCTTTAATTCTCATTTTAGTAACGGCCAAAACCAGTTCTTGCAACTGTTTAGGTTAGACCCTCTGGTTCTGAATAATTATCGACCGATCTCTAACCTACCCTTTCTGGGGAAGGTGATTAAGCGCGCAGTGGCAATTCAACTGCAAACCTATTTGGATGAAGGTAGACATCTAGATATTTTTCAGTCAGGCTTCAGGCCAAATCATGGGGTTGAAGTTGCCCTGGTCGCATTGGTCAATGACTTGAGAAGAGCTTTAGATAGAGAATATACCTTCCTCGCTCTTCTCGATTTGTCTGCAGCCTTTGATACAGTCGATCATGACATCCTTTTGGATCATTTAATGACCTTAGGCATTCAAGGAAATGTCCTAAGCTGGTTTCGCTCCTACCTCAGCGGGAGAACTCAGAGAGTAGCACTAGGGGATGAGGTTTCAGAGCCTTGGCCGCTGGACTGTGGCGTGCCACAGGGCTCGATTCTTGCCCCAATGCTTTTTAATGTCTATTGGAGACCGCTGGGTGATTTCATTCAGAGTACTGGCCTAAAATTCCATCAATATGCAGATGACACCCAGATCTACTTGTCTTTTAAATCCTCTCCACAGGCTGCTCTAACTCAATTGTCCAAAGGGCTGGAGTTAGTAGGGGAATGGATGTCTAGGAATAACTTGAGAGTAAATCCTGAAAAAACTGAAATCCTCCTGGTAGGCGATCAGACGAATTTAGGGATAACTCATGTGACTTTTAATCAAGTCTCTATACCCTTGAGTAACCAAGTCTGTAGTCTAGGTGTTATTTTGGACTCTCAGTTGACGATGGAGGCTCAGATAGCGGACGTAAGTTGGGCCGCTCTTTATCATCTGTACCTTATTCGTAAAATCTGTCCATTCCTCCCTAGGCATCTTCTACCGACGGTTGTTAGTGCCTTGGTTCTTTCACGCCTGGACTATTGCAATGCTTTGTACGTAGGTTTACCTTTGAGATCTGTGCGTAAACTTCAACTTGTCCAGAATGCGGCAGCATGACTCATTAAGGGTTGCCATTGGAGAGAACATATCACTCCAATCCTTCGGGAACTACATTGGCTCCCGATAGTGTCAAGGGTGAAGTTCAAAATACTGGTTATAACCTTTAAGTCTTTTTCTGATGCTGGTCCGATTTACTTGAAGAATAAACTTTCTCTTCTCAGAGAAGGTGGTCGTACCAGATCTTCAGCAGCTAGATCTCTCCTGGTTCCCTCAATTAGAGTGGCTAAACTAGCCGGCACTAGGTCTAAAGCTTTTTCTATTGCGGCTCCCCTACTTTGGAATACCCTGCCAGTGGCCATTCGCCTAGCTCCTTCACTTTTGTGTTTTCGGAAGCAGCTGAAAACCTGGCTTTTTGATTAAGTTGGTGGGGATATTCTGTTATAGCCATTCAGTGTAGGCTGTGGACTGGCTGTCATAATTTCATTCTGATTTTTATGTTGTTTTTGTTTTACTTATATGCTGTAATTTGTTTTAGTATGCTGTAATTTGTATTTTGATATGTATTTTATTGTACATCGCCTAGAGTGACAGGTTTTACCTGCCAGATAGGCGTCTAATAAATTTTAGATAATAATAATAATAATAATAGATCTGCATCCTTAAGTTCCTTCCAAGAAAAGTTGGAAGTTTTACAGTATTCATTTATTTCAAGCAGATTTATTCTGCTTTTTCAGCTGAAAAGACTCCTCAAATGCTTGCCTATCAATCAATAAAAAACTGCACAGGCCTTGCCTAGTGCCCATAGACTGACAATCTAAAAGATAGGACACAAAAGGCAAGGGGAAGGAGAGGAAAAAGCAAACTTAGGCAGCACTTCCTAAGGTTTCCTGTTGTGAGGAGGCACCATCTTGCCGTTTATCTCAGGCAGCAAAACACCTTGGGCTGGCTCTGTGTGGTTGGGGTTGCCTGCAAGAATAATGAAATTATTATTCCCTTTGCAGATCCATTGTACTTAAGTGGCACCTTAGCCATTAACACATCTCTTCGGTGCCAAATGGTGCAAGCATGGCTGCTTCCAATGTAATCTGGCAGCCCAGTGTAGAAAGAACTCTTAAATCAGGGATAGGGAACTTGTGCCCTCCAGATGTTGTTGGACTACAATTCCCATCATCCCCAACCATTGGTTGTGTTGGCTAGGGGTGACAGGAACTGGAGTCCAATGACAACAGGAGGACCATGGGTTCACAATCCCTAATTTAAATGATGCAGCTGCATGGAGCTCTATCTATCTATCTATCTATCTATCTATCTATCTATCTATCTATCTATCTATCTATCTATCTATCTATCTATCTATCTATCTATCTATCTATCTATCTATCTATCTATCTATCTATCTATCTATCTATCTATCTATCTATCTATCTAAGTTATGTCTTTGCAGATAGTTCACAACCAGAAACGTTTGAAATGGGCCAGACTTGTTTGTGTAGGAAGTTCTGGACTGACATTATAGCAGGGGACTAGGGTAAACCAACACTGGGTAGAACATAGAATAAGTGGCAGGTTTGGGATTGAAGGGTTTAGGGAACATGGGGCAAGACAGTGTATTAGGCTGTTGCAGCTTGAGGCCTGGTTTGGATTGTGTTTGCCTTTGCCCAACAGCCCTTGAGCTAAGTCACTATAAGGCAATAGTCAGGGCTTTTAATTGCAAAGCGTTCCACAGCTATCATTTCTCAAAGTGTTTACTAAACATCTCTCTGTGTGTTATGGACAGGCAGGCAAAGTGCCAGCCCTTAGGAGCAAGGCTGCACTGGAGAAATGCTGTCTGTGACTCATATGTGTTGCCTTTGGGCAAACTGCTGAGAGGAATTATTCACCCCACCTGTAAAAAGGGGTTCATATTATTTGAATCCTTGACTTTCTAGAAGGTACACGGAGGTTGTGGGGAAACAGCTGAGTCTGGCCAATGGCCCATCTAGTCCAGCATCCTGTTCTCACAATTGCCAACCAAATGCCTATGGGAAGCCCGCCAGCAGGACCTGAGCACAAGAGCTCTCTCTGTAACTGTTCTTTCATGTTTTCTAAGGACGATCCTCACATTGAAAACCTGTTCTGAAACTAAGCCCTGCCTCCAGTTAATCCCACTCCTACTCATTTCCTAGTTCTTGTGTTCAGTGAATTCTCAGACTCTGGTCCTCTAGAAAGCCACATCAGAAGCAGCCACTCACCGTGGGCCAACTGATAAGACAGACAGAATGAGAAGCCAGAGCTGCCACACAAAGGGTATGAGTATTTGCCCTTTCATCAACCACAGAAACTGGATGAATAACTCCCCAAAACAAACAGAAGATGAGGGAGCAATTGTAAATCCGATCACCAAGGGCTACTTATCCTTAGATCATGAAATCAAAGGGCAGCTCCCTCCTTAAAGCCACATACATTCATGGCAGCTCCTGGCTTTCAATCTACCACCTTGCACCCCTCCTGATGACAAGCTTCTGCAATACTTCTGGGCCCATGAAAACTCGATAGCATGCTCTCCAATAACACAGAGAAACCTTTTCAACTTCCTTTTTGCAAACTGCCATCCGCAGCCACATATGATCACTGTACGAGGAAAAATATTATTATAAAAAGTCACAGAATATCATAAGAACATAAGAAGAGCCTGCTGGGTCAGGCCAGTGGCCCATCTAGTCCAGCATCCTGTTCTCACAGTGGCCAACCAGGTGCCTGGGGAAAGCCCGCAAGCAGGACTCGAGTGCAAGAACACTCTCCCCTCCTGAGGCTTCCGGCAACTGGTTTTCAGAAGCATGCTGCCTCTGACTACGGTGGCAGAGCACAGCCATCATGGCTAGTAGCCATTGATAGCCCTGTCCTCCATGAATTTGTCTAATCTTCTTTTAAAGCCGTCCAAGCTGGTGGCCATTACTGCATCTTGTGGGAGCAAATTCCATAGTTTAACTATGCGCTGAGTAAAGAAGTACTTCCTTTTGTCTGTCCTGAATCTTCCAACATTCAGCTTCTTTGAATGTCCACGAGTTCTAGTATTATGAGAGAGGGAGAAAAACTTTTCTCTATCCACTTTCTCAATGCCATGCATAATTTTATACACTTCTATCATGTCTCCTCTGACCCGCCTTTTCTCTAAACTAAAAAGCCCCAAATGCTGCAACCTTTCCTCGTAAGGGAGTCGCTCCATCCCCTTGATCATTCTGGTTGCCCTCTTCTGAACCTTTTCCAACTCTATAATATCCTTTTTGAGATGAGGCGACCAGAACTGTACACAGTATTCCAAATGCGGCCGCACCATAGATTTATACAACGGCATTATGATATCGGCTGTTTTATTTTCAATACCTTTCCTAATTATCGCTAGCATGGAATTTGCCTTTTTCACAGCTGCCGCACACTGGGTCGACATTTTCATCGTGCTGTCCACTACAACCCCAAGGTCTCTCTCCTGGTCGGTCACTGCCAGTTCAGACCCCATGAGCGTATACGTGAAATTAAGATTTTTTGCTCCAATATGCATAATTTTACACTTGTTTATATTGAATTGCATTTGTCATTTTTCTGCCCATTCACTCAGTTTGGAGAGGTCTTTTTGGAGCTCTTCGCAATCCCTTTTTGTTTTAACAACCCTGAACAATTTAGTGTCATCAGCAAACTTGGCCACTTCACTGCTCACTCCTAATTCTAGGTCATTAATGAACAAGTTGAAAAGTACAGGTCCCAATACCGATCCTTGAGGGACTCCACTTTCTACAGCCCTCCATTGGGAGAACTGTCCGTTTATTCCTACTCTCTGCTTTCTGCTTCTTAACCAATTTCTTATCCACAAGAGGACCTCTCCTCTTATTCCATGACTGCTAAGCTTCCTCAGAAGCCTTTGGTGAGGTACCTTGTCAAACGCTTTTTGAAAGTCTAAGTACACTATGTCCACTGGATCACCTCTATCTATATGCTTGTTGACACTCTCAAAGAATTCTAATAGGTTACTGAGACAGGACTTTCCCTTGCAGAAGCCATGCTGGCTCTGCTTCAGCAAGGCTTGTTCTTCTATGTGCTTAGTTAATCTAGCTTTAATCATACTTTCTTCCAGTTTTCCAGGGACAGAAGTTAAGCTAACTGGCCTGTAATTTCTGGGATCCCCTCTGGATCCCTTTTTGAAGATTGGCGTTACATTTGCCACTTTCCAGTCCTCAGGCACGGAGGAGGACCCAAGGGACAAGTTACATATTTTAGTTAGCAGATCAGCAATTTCACCTTTGAGTTCTTTGAGAACTCTCGGGTGGATGCCATCCGGGCCCGGTGATTTGTCAGTTTTTATATTGTCCATTAAGCTTAGAACTTCCTCTCTCGTTACCACTATTTGTCTCAGTTCCTCAGAATCCCTTCCTGCAAATGTTAGTTCAGGTTCAGGGATCTGCCCTATATCTTCCACTGTGAAGACAGATGCAAAGAATTCATTTAGCTTCTCTGCAATCTCCTTATCGTTCTTTAGTACACCTTTGACTTCCTTATCATCCAAGGGTCCAATCGTCTCCCTAGATGGTCTCCTGCTTTGAATGTATTTATAGAATTTTTTGTTGTTGGTTTTTATGTTCTTAGCAATGTGCTCCTCAAATTCTTTTTTAGCATCCCTTATTGTCTTCTTGCATTTCTTTTGCCAGAGTTTGTGTTCTTTTTTATTTTCTTCATTCGGACAAGACTTCCATTTTCTGAAGGAAGACTTTTTGCCTCTAAGAGCTTCCTTGACTTTGCTCGTTAACCATGCTGGCATCTTCTTGGCCCTGGCGGTACCTTTTCTGATCTGCGATATGCACTCCTGTTGAGCTTCTAATATAGTGTTTTTAAACAACTTCCAAGCATTTTCGAGTGATGTGACCCTCTGGACTTTGTTTTTCAGCTTTCTTTTTACCAATTCCCTCATTTTTGTGAAGTTTCCTCTTTTGAAGTCAAATGTGACCGTGTTGGATTTTCTTGGCAATTGGCCAGTTACATGTATGTTTAATTTAATAGCACTGTGGTCACTGCTCCCAATCGGTTCAACAACACTTACATCTTGCACCAGGTCCCGGTCCCCACTGAGGATTAAGTCCAGGGTTGCTGTCCCTCTGGTCGGTTCCATGACCAACTGGTCTAGGGAATAGTCATTTAGAATATCTAGAAACTTTGCTTCTTTGTCATGACTGGAACACATATGCAGCCAGTCTATGTCCGGGTAGTTGAAGTCACCCATTACTACCACATTTCCTAGTTTGGATGCTTCCTCAATTTCATATCTCATCTCAAGGTCTCCCTGAGCATTTTGATCAGGGGGACGATAGATCGTTCCCAGTATTAAGTCCCTCCTGGGGCATGGTATCACCACCCACAACGATTCTGTGGAGGAGTCTGCCTCTTTTGGGGTTTCGAGCTTGCTGGATTCAATGCCTTCTTTCACGTATAGAGCGACTCCGCCACCAATACGTCCTTCCCTGTCCTTCCGATATAGCTTATATCCAGGGATAACCGTATCCCACTGGTTTTCTCCATTCCACCAGGTCTCCGTTATGCTCACTATATCAATGCTCTCCTCTAAGACCAAGCACTCCAGTTCTCCCATCTTGGTTCACAGGCTCCTAGCATTAGCGTACAGGCACTTGTAAGCAGTGTCTCTCTTCAAGTGTCTTTGGCACTTGTGGTTAGGCCTGTGGTAATTTTGCTCTTCTGAATTTATATCCTGTGCCCCTGCTCTCACAATGCCTACTTCTAGGCCTACCCCTTTTAAAATTTCATCATTTCTTTGGTTTTTATCCCAGGGGGGAGGTTTATTCCGAACCGGACCTTTCTCAGCTCCTGTCGGGTTTCCCCCCTCAGTCAGTTTAAAAGCTGCTCCGCCACCTTTTTAATTTTAAGTGCCAGCAGTCTGGTTCCATTCTGGTTCAAGTGGAGCCCGTCCCTTTTGTACAGGCCCAGCTTGTCCCAAAATGTTCCCCAGTGCCTAACAAATCCAAACCCTTCCACCGGACACCATCGTCTCATCCACGCATTGAGACTGCGAAGCTGGGCCTGTCTGGCTGGTCCTGCACGTGGAACCGGTAGCATTTCAGAGAAAGCCACCTTGGAGGTCCTGGCTTTCAGCATCCTACCTAGCAACCTAAATTTTGCTTCCAGGACCTCACGGCTGCATTTCCCCATGTCGTTGGTGCCAACGTGCACCACGACCACTGACTCCTTCCCAGCACTGTCTACCAAACTATCTAAACGACGGGCGATATCCGCAACCTTCGCACCAGGCAGGCAAAACACCTTGCGGTCTACACGCCCATCACACACCCCACTGTCTATGTTCCTAATGATCGAATCACCCACTACAAGGATCCCTCCACCCCCTGGAGATATATCCTCGGCACAAGAGGATAGCTGCTCATCCCCCAAGGAATGGGTCCCTTCTAAGGGATCGTTTCCCTCTTCCTCAGCTGGATGCTCTCCTTCCCCGAGACCATCGTTCTCCATGATAGCAGGACAGCTATCATCGTTGGAGTGGGACACAGCTATAACGTCCCTGAAGGCCTCCTCCACACACCTCTCTGCCTCTCTCAGCTTTTCCAGGTCCGCCACCTTGGCCTCAAGGAAATGAAGTCGTTCCCGGAGAGCCAGGAGCTCATTGCACCGAGAGCACACCCATGACTTCTGTCCAACAGGCAGATAGTCGTACATGCTGCAGGCGGTGCAAAACACTGGAAAGCCCCAACACCCCTGCTGGCTTCTTACCTGCATAGTTTTGTTTAAGGTTTATTACGTCAATGGGTTGGAGACTGCGGCTTAGTTGAGGTCAGGGAACAGACGGGCAGAGTGGGGGGCCCTGGCCTCCTCGCCCTGCTGCCGAACTCGCCCTGCTGCCGAACTCGCCCTGCTGCCGAACTCGCCCTGCTGCCGAACTCGCCCTGCTGCCGAACTCGCCCTGCTGCCGAACTCGCCCTGCTGCCGAACTCGCCCTGCTGCCGAACTCGCCTTGACGCTTCGTCAGCTGGGGCTCCCTCTAGCTCGTGGAGCAGGCTCCCTTGTTAGGGTGCTCTGACTTTATATGTGTGGCTGGTTCCTCCCAGCTACTGCTGCCAGCCAATGATGTGTTACTTGAGGCTGATGGCTATCAGCTGGGGCTTAACTCTTTAGTATTCTCTCAGGCTTCCTTCCTGAGCGAGGGGCGGGGCTGTTTAAGCTTTTGGCTGCTTTTAATCTCAGCAAGGGGCTGCGCCTTCCAGGCAAGTCTTTTGTGTTTGTTGTTTTCCCACCTAGAACAGCCTGACCTTTCTTTAACCTAGGGAAACAGAACTTGTGGTTGTGTTTCAGGAAGGCTGAAGCTGCCCTTTTTAGCAATGACTGAGCTGACTCTCTCCCTGTATGTATCGGTGGAGTTTCCTTTTCCCCCTTCTCTCCGACTGGAATTTAGCCTTGTTTACAGTGTCCCCTGAAGCTTTCCTGCTAGGGTGGTGTTGAAAACTAGCTTTCTATAGGCTTCCTTCTCCTAGGATCTGTCTCCTAAGATATAGGTTCTTTCAGGATTTGGCTCCTAGCTCAGGGTGACCTTGGGCTGCCCTTATTAGTTATTGCTCTGAGCTGTTTTACTTCAATTAAATAATGGAATAAATGGGAGCTACTTACCCTCTTTTCGCTCTGCTGCTTAACTCGCCTTGACGCTTTGTCAGCTGGGGCCTTGACGCTTTGTCAGCTGGGGCTCCCTCTAGCTCGTGGAGCAGGCTCCCTCGCTAGGGTGCTCTGACTTTATATGTGGCTGTTTATTTATGCCTTCCCCAAAGTGATGCCCACCTGAAGTTTTGGACCACAACTCTCATCAGGCTCAGCCAGTGTGGCCAAAGGCCAAGGATGATAGAGGTTGTACTCTAAAACATCTGGAGGGCACCAGGTTGGGGAAGCCTGCTAATGTGGCCCTCCAACTCTCATCATTTCTGACCACTGGCTGAGCTGGCTGGGGCTGATGGAATCTGGGATCCAACAGCATCTAGAGGACCACAGATTCACCATCCCTGCTCTAGAGTCCTCCATTGGTTTGTGCCCCCATCTCCTTACAGATGTGCCCATCAGCATCACCTGCCATTCTTGAGCCTAGGCTCTCATTGGTCAGGGAGTTCAGACAAAACCTTTCATGCATCCAAAGTATGTATAAGCGGGATGTGGGACTGCACAGGCAATCCCTGCTGCAACCACCAGCCATGCTTCCTCACCACTAACAGTGCTTCAGCAAGCATGAGAAGGGTGCCCTGGCTTCCACTGGTAGATCCTGTGGCCATGGGGTGGAGTTGGCCAGTGACTGGCTAGATTCACAAAAAGATATTCCCCAACTTTTGTAGATAACTCTCAAAGGGTATGTTTATTTATTTTAACATTTATATCCTGCCCTTCACCCTAAAATTGCAGGGTTGATTACAAGTAGGGATGGAAGAAAATTTGATTCAGCTTGCATTTAAAGGCAAACCTTCCAAATTTGCACTGAAACACAGCCATCCTTCAAAATGTGCACTAGTCCCAATTTTGCAGTGCAGATCTCCAGCCAAGTAATATGAACAAAAAGGCATATATTAAGGTAAAGTGTGCGTAAAAATACACATAGTGAAAACAACAAAAATGCATTATATTCTGTAAAATATTAATACTAGGGAAATAGGTTGCAAAAATATGTATATTAGACAAAATTAGATATGAAAATATGTATGAGAGATTCACAATGAAATGCTGATGCACTTTTTTTTAAAAAAACCCGAAAACCTACATACTGATGTGGAGCTATGGAGAACTGCAGTTTGGAAAGATGAGAAACGGAGAGAAACAGAAATGGATAGATTTGCCCAATCCCTAGTTGCAACAGTGCAAAATATATAAGTACGCCAGCTGTGCCAATGCACCAGTGACTCACAGGATGCCAGTGGTAGACCGGAGCCATCACTAGTGCTGTTGCTTGGTTGTAGCCTACATAGATTGGAGTAGCATCAGGGAGAGCGTTTTCTCTCCACCTCATACCTTTTTTGTTTGATATTTTAGCAAGTACCTTATAACTACTCCCTACCACTTCCTGGTGTGTCAGAGCAAGGAATACAAAAAAAATTCCCAAGCATGTAACCCACTGTGGTTGTGGTCCTTGGCAGGGCCAGTGCCAGGCATGATTGGACCCTTGGGCACCAGCCTGCCCCAGGCCCACTGTGCCATAGCCCAATTCTCCCCATACAGGTGCTGTGGGACATATAAGTCTGCCCACACACCCCACCTACCTCTCCCATTCCTGTGAATGACATGCATGCTACATGTGCATGCATGCCATCAACCAAGGTGGGGGATATCAGCCCATTTGGGAAGCCCCCACTGCCATCTTGTTAATGGTAGGCATGCGTGCACAGGGCACATGTCATTCACATGAATGGGAGAGGTAGGTGGGGTGTGCGTGCAGGCTTATTGAAGCCCATGCTAAGTGTATTGGGGGAGTATGTGCCTGGGAGCTCCCTCTCTGTGATCAGCAGCAGGGTTGGGAGCCAACAGTGCTGCAGATCGTGGAATGGGAGTGCTACCCTCCCACCCTAAGGAGGGTCCAGGGCCCAACATGGCCACCCTCTGACACCGGCCCTGGTCCTTGGCACCAAGTTTGTGCCCATTCAGCACAGGGAAAGAAGCCTCTCACGATTCAGGAAATGTTGGCGCCTTCCACCTCTATGAGCTTATACACATGGGAGCATTACTTTGTACCAAAGATGCTGGTTTTACCTCCATTTTCTGTTTGCACTGTCCACAGTAAGGACTCAATGCCAGCTGCAAACACAGTGTTTTTTATTTGCACTGAGGGGAAGGATCAAGCATGCAATTTCCTAATGACCACATCTTCTAAATTAACATTTCCACTCCCTCTGGTTACTTGGCAACCGAGCATGTTTAGTTTGTTCTACCAGTTAGTTTCATTTAAAAACAACAACCCGGAAGTGCGATTATTTGTATTTTCACTGGTACAATACAAGTGAAATACAAATCTTTGTTTGAGAAGTGTTATGCTTTTGTGCACAAGTTAGGGGGAAAAGAAAAATAAGGCACCATTTGCAGCAACATAAAAAAGGTTTGCAGAATGGGGGGGAGCAGCCAGTGGGGTAGCTAGAGCTTTTGCCGCCCGGGGCAGTCCCTGAGTTTGCCGCCCCTCTCAATACACTCCAAAAATACCTCCACCCCCCCTAGCTATGCCACTGCGGGGGCTTTTTCCTTCCCGACTGTCCCCCTCCCCTCCCTCCTTCCTTCCATACGCCTCGCCGTCTGCAAGAGCGGATTTCGCATTCCACTGTGTCCATTCGTGGGCGCAGATTCCCTTCGCCCCCCGGGGACTTTCTCCGCCGCCTGAGGATGCCTCGCTGAGAGGATGCTGGATGCCAGAAGACGCTGGTCCTTCCGTGGGCACTGAGCACCGGGGATTTCTGCCCCGCGCCTCTTTTTTAAGCCGCTTGGTGCGATTTTAAGAAACAGAGCGGGCAAGCGGGTGGGTGGGCGTGGGCGAGTCGCCGCTTGCTCCTTTTCCCGTCTTGGGAGGGCGACCAATGGGGGGGCTGCCTCCCCCTCCCCTCTCCCCTCCCCTCCCCGTCAGCCCGTCTTTCCTTCCCTCCATGGTGGTGGTGGAGATGTGGAGGCTCCAGGCAGACAGGCTGAGTGACTCACCTCAGAAAAACAAAGAAGAATGATGTAAAATCACCGTAAACACTGCAAACGCAGTATAAATCAAATGAAATTGTGTCTCACGTGAAAAGTGCCACCCCAAAAGAAGTGCCGCCCAGGGCAGACCGCCCCCTTCGCCCCCCCCTTAGCTACGCCACTGGGAGCAGCTAAAAGTTGTTTGTCAACCCACAGGAAATGAAATGAAAGAAGGGGGAAGGAGGGAGTGGGCATGGAGAGGGGAACAATTGACCACCCACCTAAAAACATTGGAGCAAAGTGTCTGCAAGCACTAGACATATGGAGTGAAGACTTTTTTCCTTCCCTTTTCATATTATCAGAGGATTGGGTTAGTATGGATTTATAGGGGGGAAACTGTATGATAGCTTCTGTTTGCCAGTAATGTCGACTTCCGGTTTGGTATTTCTTCCGGTAAGACGTATTCTTTCCTTGCTCTCGCTTACTTAGTTCCTAATATCCAGTCCCACTCAATAATTTCTATCCTGTCCCTACTAAAGTTGCATGAGGAGCCGACCTGATAAAAGGGTATTTAACCCCCCTCTGGTCTGCCTTTTTTCGGAGCTCTGGATATAGTCAAAAGGGTGACTACGCCATTAATCATCGTGACGGCTTTATTGTTTTACTACTGTTTTACTGTTTTACTGACTCGGCAGCAGTAATCCAAGAACACTAAATTTAACTATCCTCATTTCATTGACGATAGTATCCATCGTAGCTGTCTCCCTAGCATACCAGGATTAGCTTTGCTTTACTGTGTTGCGTTTTCTACAGTTTACACTTTTGTTGTTCAAAATGGTACTGACAAGGAGAAATTATCAGCAGATGGGAATATCCTTTGAGGGAGACGGAGCTGTAAAAACTTTGCAACCAAAAATCACAAGTTTTTTTCCATCTGCCTCTGAACCAACTTATTTAGATCAACAGTCTCCTTTAAGCTTTCAGCCAAATACTCCAAGGGTTAATGCACATGACTGGACGCTAGAGCTTCTGCTCTCCGCTAAATCTTCTTTGAATCCTCCAGCCACAAAAAATCTTGCAGAGGAGTTACTGGATGCTGGATTTAATCATTCTCTCAACTCATTTAATGAAACACCCCCAACAACTTTTTTAACTATTGACTCTCTTCAACTAACTAAGGGGCAGACAACCCCCCCTTCAGATAGGATGATGGAACAGGTGCCCTCTTCTGTGGCTTCTGATCAGGTAGAGCAGGCATTGCTGCTCGATGAATTAAAACTTATTAAAGCCTTTATTTCAGAAACCAACCAGCTACTTATAACTTTGGTGCAGGCGTTTCGGTCCTCCATACCTGCTCCCCAGGGACACACAAGTGAGCCTCCAAAGTGTTTGGATAAGGACAAGAAAAGAACTAAGAGAAATTTGCCCAAATCCAAGAATGTCAAGAAATCTAAAAATATTAAAAAATTTAAATCTAACTACTCCAATAAGATGAATTTTAAACCTCTGTTTAAACTGCTGGAACTCCAAAAGCTGAAGTCTTCTTCAAAGCAACCTTGCACGACAAATAGGGGAAACTGCTGCGACTCCAAATTGGCCTCTTTTGACTCCAAATCGATCTTTCGGGTCCTCAATTCTTCGCATGAGGAGGGAGAATGTACCCCCATCCTGGGAGAGACCCTCAGTTTCCTATGAGGGTTACAAACCGCTTTCTCTCGACCCACTGGAACTTAGTTTTACAACCTGACAAACTGGCTATCTCCTACAAATGCAAAGTTGACGATCGCTGCCTTCCGAAACCAAGCATCCCACTTTTGGACATCTGGATTGGTAAATCTATGTTTGCTCCCCGGCGCATGAGTTTCATAAGAACTATGAAAATTCTTTCCTATTCTTCTTATGAATGGCGCTTGATTATTCTTGCCACTCTCGCGCTGTGGCTAACCAAATTTTTCGAATAAGGTATTCCCTGGGCAGAATGGGCCTATCTGTGCAGAGATTTTATCTAAATGTGTCCCCCCCCTCTTCGCTGGAAATATCTTCTATGCATTCTAGGCAACATAGTACTCCTCCGCCAATCACTAACTCAAGCATGTCTGCTTGCCCGCCGATTTTGTATGACCCTTCTCCTAGGACAAACAGTATTGTTGAGAAAGGGGAATATTCTCACCTGCCATTGGATCTTTCTCAGGAAATGGAACCCGAGGAAAGCCAACTCACGGAACTATACTCTACGTTACCTGAGACTGAAAGAGCGATTCTTATTAACAGGCTTCATCAATTGATTTATCGACTCAGGACTTCATCTTCAGCCAAAGCTCCATTACAAAAGTCATCTTCCATTAAAATGACCGCGACTGAGCTTCCTCATCAAAGCACACCTGGCGGATGTACGATCAATAACAAACTAAATAGCCCTCTACTGGCCGGTGAGGGATGGATTAGATCAAGATTTTTGTATCCAGAAGAACTTGGGTCCCCCACATGAAAGAGGACATCTCTAACTCCTATAATTGATTATAATCCAAAGCAGTTATATTGTACTAATAATGGAGCAATATTCAGCGATGTTGCTGGCTCCTTAAATCAAATTACGGAACTCAACTGACACCTTCACCCTATACACAATTGTGATTTCTTAACTTCTCCAAACGTTCCCATCTCTAATTCAAATGCTATTAAGTTTCCCTCCTTAGTTAAGTATCCTTTACATTTCCTTTCATGGAACATCGCAGGATGGAACTCTAAGCTAAGCGATCAAGACTGGATCCTCTATCTTTCCAGATACGATATCCTTTTTCTCCAAGAGACTTGGATTACTTATAAACCTTTTCTAAACGGATTCACTACCTTATTCCTCCCAGCGTCACCTTCCACGAAAGGTAGAGCAAAAGGAGGTTTGGCGATCTGTATCTCCACCTCCTTGGACATACAAGTACTCCACTTACAGCCCTTAAAATCCCTTGCGATGGCAGCTTTAATGGAATTTGATACATTTTCTGTACTCCTTGTAATGTATATATGTCTCCTCTGGAGGCTCGTAACTCTATAGAACAGTGCTGGGACGAGCTAGATCAGTATGTATTAGATCTTGAGACTGCTTATCCCCACGCACAATTGATAATCATGGGCGATTTTAATGCAAGGATCGGCCCCAACAACGGCTCACTGCTCTCCTCAAAATTATGGCGTGGAGAGGAATGTGACCATTCTGCTTTTCCCTTTAATAGGAAATCGAAAGATACTAAGATTAACAGAGGAGGAATATGCTTAACTCGCTTTGTAGCTTGTCATCACTTGATCATCTTGAATGGTCTTGAGCATGTTGATGACTCTGCAGAATATACATATATCACAGATTGGAAGCAGTGTAATTGACTATGCATTAATTTCCTACAAGCTACTTAATCTGATAGAATCATTTGCCATTGGCACTAAATTAAACAGTGACCACCTTCCTCTTACCTTTTCATGCCACATCTTTGAGAAGTCGCGTTTACCTTCCAACTATAACTCCATGGCAAATCTCTCTTATTTTTCTTATAAGAGATCTATATGGACCCCTTCCGTAGCCTCTAGGATGGAAGATTATCTGCTATCCCCAAATGCCTCGGCTATCCGGGAGCAATTAATCAACCCTGATTCTTTAGATGCGCTTTTCAATGCATATGCTTCCTTAACTTTAGCCCTTAACAACATAATATTTCCCACGTCTTTTGACGCTAAGTTACGAAAAACTGTGGGCTCTAAATGGTTCGATAAAGACTGCCTTCTGCTTAAACGCCAGTTGAGGTCCGTGTATCTAAATTATCGTCATCATCAACTGACTCATCTCCCTCCAGTGTATTATCTAATTAAACGAAAATATAAGGCAACACTTGCAATTAAAAGGAACCTTGCAGTCAAGGAGGAATGGAACAAGCTTATGTGTGCGTCTAGGACTAAAAACTCTAAAAGTTTTTGGTCTATAATTTCAAATGCTTTTAGATCTTCATCGCCGTCCATGTGTAACACCCCCCCCCCAACCTGGGAACGCTATTTCATGACTTTGTATAAGAACGACTGCTCTAAGGATTTTATTCTTTTCACCCCCTGACCCCCTTTCGCTCCTGGCATGGTCGCCTGTTACCCAAATTGAAATAAAGAATTTGATTGCCGAGTTAAAAGTAGGCAAAGCACCGGGATCAGATAATATCCCTCCCGAGCTTCTAAAACATTTTCAAGATTGGTGGGTTTCTCCACTTGCAAAGCTGTTCTCTATGTTTAATGAAACTGGCCATTTCCCGACATCCTGGCAAGAAGCAATAGTTATTCTCATTTTTAAAAAAGGAGACAGAGAGGACCCCTCTAACTACCGTCCCATCAGCCTCTTATCAGTAATCGGCAAATTATATGCTTCCAATCTGAAAATTAAACTCCAATCCTGGATGGAAGAACAAAATATCTTGGGCAAGGAACAAGCAGGATTTAGAAAAGGCTTTTCTGTTTTAGATCATTGTCTTATTTTACACCACCTCGCGGAAAAGTATGGTAAAAACAAGGGTAATGGCTTGTATGCCGCCTTCATTGACCTGAAGGCTGCATTTGATTCTATTCCCCGAGATATCCTTTGGTCTAAATTATCAAAAACTTCCATCAACAAAAGACTCTTATTTTTGATTTACCATCTGCACCAACATACTTCCCTGCGAGTTCGCTGTGGAAAGGACGGCAAGCTAACAAACTCCATCCCCACGTCCACAGGGGTGAGACAGGGCTGTATATTAGACCCTCTCCTTTTCATTCTATTCATAAATGATTTGAATGAATACTGCCTCTCTCACGATTTCCATACTCCTAAGATAGCGGCTGAGAGTTGTCCTCTATTGCTATACGCGGATGATGCCGTACTCCTTTCACTATCGAAGGTAGGCCTTAAATGTATGTTAAGAGCGTTTATGTCATACTGTATAGCGAACCACCTAGTGATTAATTACGATAAAACAAAAATCCTAGTGTTTTCAAAACGAATAAACATCCCAGTATGGACAATTAATGGACACCAAATTGAACAAGTAGCCCAATATAAATACCTTGGCATCACTTTCCATTCTTCGATGAACTGGTCTACTCATATAAGAATGGCGGTTATGAGAGCTAGGAATTCCTTAAAGAGTTTGCTGCGATATTTCTATTATAAAGGGGGACAATTCATTCCAGCGATCTTCCAGATATTTAGAAATAAAATTATCCCCCAACTTTTATATGGAATTCCAATTTGGATCCATTCATTGAATACTTCAGTTGAGGCTGTTCTTTCCATTCTTTTACGCCGCCTATTAGGTGTCCCCAGATGTGTACCTTCCGCGGCACTTAGATTAGAATGTGGGTTTATTTCGATGGAATGTCAGGCTTGGCTGACGACTGTAAATTATTGGGTTAAAATATCATCTAATACTCCTCCTGGATTTTTATCCCTACTCTGGAAAGATAATTGGCCTTCCAATTGGAACAAAAAACTGGAAATGAAACTGACGCAAATGGGCCTCTCTAGAGAATACTTATCATCTCAATTGCCAAGTGATGCTCTAGCCATAATTCGCTCCCGATTTAAGGACATTGACTATCAGACTTCAATTAGTTCGGCGACTAAAATATGCTCTCCTTTATATTTGAATCTAAACTTTGATCCTGGAAAATCTGCTTCCTATTTAGATTTGCTCACAATTCCTAAACTTCGTTCAGCCTTTTCTAAAGCTAGGTTCAACTCACTATATTCTGCGGTACTGGAAGGGAGGTTCAGGGGGGTCCCTTACGAACTTCGTGTATGCCCTTGTGGTGCTGGTAACATTGAAACCCTCCAACATACCCTCCTCTTCTGTCCCTTGTACTCTCAGATTCATATTAAGTTCCTTAATTTTATATTGGTGAAAGTCAGTCACAAACCGCCTGTAGCTAAGATTGTTTATTTACTCTCTGGATCAGAGAAAGAAATTACCATCCAAGTTGCCAAATTTGTACACACGGCCCAGCAGATACGTATTCCTCTTTTTTGTAGTTAATATCCTTTTATGAATTTCACAGCCAGAGTGTTATTTTATTTGGTTCATTATGGTTTTTAATGGTTTGTATTTATTTCTTGTACTATAGATTATGCAATGACTTGTATTATATTGTATTTAGACTTTGCTGCATCCAAACTATGGGTCTATGACCGCAAATAAAATACTACTACTACAGTAGGCGCCAGTAATGTCATGTGAACTATGCGAATTAAAAGGGAATGTGAATAGCACCAAACACACACTAAACCATTGTATAGATGAGCCTGCTAGGACAGAGACCAAAAATCTGCCTGCTGTTTTCAACCCTTACCCAGGAGTAGTGAAATCCAGCTAATGAAACATCCCAGCTAATGAATCCAGCTAGTGAAATGCCCCAAGGATATTTTAGCCTTTGTGCAACCATCACCCAAGTCTCAATTCAAAGATGATCTATCCAGCTCACACATAATAGCTGTGCCATACTAAACCACTATTTAGCCTTAGCATGAAAATGTTCTGCTGTTGGATCTTCCTTGTTCATAATTCTATCCCATTTACTTTCTGCTGGGGAAAATTACTTGGGACCTGCTTGCTGTTATGTTGTGAGATCTCAGAAGGCAGGGATAGCTAACACACAGGGATCATCTACACGGTGGTTTACTGTGTGTTTGGTGCTACTCACATCTCCTTTAAATTTGCATGGGTCACTTAATGTTACTGGCAAACAGAAGCTATCATACAGTTTTTCCCCTGTAAATCTGTATTAACCCAATCCGCTGATAATATGAAAAGTGGAGAGAAAAAATCTCCGCTCCATTTTTCTAGTCGTTGCAGACACTTTGCTCCAATGCTTTTAGATCGTTCCCCTCTCCACACCCACTCCCTCTTCTTCCCTTCTTTCATTCTATTTCCTGTGGGCTGACAAGCAACTTCCAGTCTCTCCTCCTTTCTGCTGGCCTTTTTTATATTGCTGCAAACAGTGCCTTTATTTTATTTTTTCCTCTAACTTGTACACAAAAGCATAACACTGCTCAAACAAAGACTTGCATTTCAGCTGTATCCTACCAACCATAGACATGGAAAATATTCACACTTCCAGGTGTTTTTTTTAAAAGGAAACTACTGCAGCTGGTAGAATAGACTGAGCATGTTTGGTCACCTAACAACCAGAGGGAGTGGAAATGTATAATTAAAGGGTGGGGCCACAAGGAAACAGTGAGATTAATCCTTCCCAGAGGAATGCCTACTTGTGTGAATGGGAAAAAACAGTTGGTAGCTACCATTGAACAGAAACTGCAGACGGTGCAAATTAATAGTGATAAAAGCAGTGTATTTGCTATGAAGATATGTACAGTAGATGAACCCATAGTCTAACACAATCTGAAGGGCACCAGCTCCCATCCTCCCTGACCATTGGCCATGCTGTCTGGGGATTATGGGAATTGTAGTCCATCAACATCTATGGTGCACCATGTTGTCTATGTCTATCGTAAGAGTTCATTGGGTTCTTTTCCATTAGACTTGGGCTAGCCCTAGCATACCTTTGCTTCCAAGAGTGTCCAAAACCAAAACAACTCATGAAGGTCACTGGGCTCCCTTCCTAGGGTTGCCATGTGTCCTCCCCTACAGAGTAGAACAGTCCCCTCTTTGAAGGGTACCCAGTCCAAGTTTGGTTTAAAGAAAAAGGAGGGTAAGGAGGGGCTTTGAAGTTGCCCATTCTGTTAGCACCTAGACAGCCGACTGAGCAGGCACCCAGGTCACCTGATCACAATCTTCCCCACCATGGTGAGAGGTGTTTCTATTTAAATTACAATAATTGTTTCCAAATATTATGCAAATCTGTGTCCTCTTGCTTTCTTTTCTTTTGTGATGCATTTCCTCTTTTAGTGATGGGTAAGAAGCCATCCTAACCCTTCCACTAGGCTCTGAGTGTGCTCTAGTTCCCTACAGTGTCCAAAAGGATAGCATAAATCTAACCAAGGACCAAGGTTAAACACTTTACTAATTCCACAGCCTGCAGAATGAAATGATTCAGGGCATTAAAGTTTGCTACATACACACTAAGTGGACAGACATATGATTATGGCAAAGCAACTTAGTGAATTAAAAAAAAAAGACTAAGGGACAAACTAGACATGAGACAGGAAAGTCATTATCGGAAATCCTAATAGTTTTTATACCTGGAAGAAAACCTTTAGGTTGGGGAGGGGGGAAGTGAATTGATGCTGCAGTATGTGGGATTAACCCTTTCCCCACTACACATTTCTCTGATTTAAATACCACTCACCCCCAGCTGCTATTAGCTGTGGAAGGGAGGGAAAAGACAGGCATCCATTGCAACTGCCTTTTTAAACCCTCCCTAGTTAATTGCAGGTTTGGGGGACATTTATATCAAGGAAATGATGATATCCACCTCCTACGCCATGGTCTTGATCGAGATCCCCTCCCCTTCCTCCATGCTATCAGGCCTGCTTTTATGACAGTCTCTCCCCCCCCAGCATTCTAATTGTGGATTTCACATGTAGTTTAGCCCTTAACAGATAAGAGGGATTGATTGCACACTCCTAAATCATGGGGATTACATAAATTGGTTGTTTAGAAGAAATGGGAGACCAAAGAAGTTATATGGGCCCCTCCAGATTGGTGGGGGGTTTTGGAGGTGTGTTCTGCAACATGTCATTGATGAAATAATAGTGCATTAGTGGTGGACATATACTAGACAATCAACACATCATTCCATTTTATTGGTTGTTCTGTGATGCTTCCCCAATGTAACCACATTATTGTTGTTTAGAAGGGCACTCTTGCACTATAGTGCAACAAAAGTGGGACACAAAAAAAAACTAAAACCCAGAACAGTTACGGTGTGAAAAATTACAGGATTTCAGCAGGAAGCTATGGGACATTGGAAACAAAGCGATATGCCCACCCCAAAACTTTTGCAGGCATAAACAGTATTGAAAGTGGGATCCCTTATAATCTCCCTGATACCACCATGAGCACAAATCATCATGAATGCACAATAAAAAGGGCATTTGGAGGGGCACTAAGCCGTACAAAGCTGTACCTTGGCAAGGCACATTTGCATCACAGACACGCTGACAAGTCTTTTGAGAAAAGGTTGGAGGAACTGGATACATTTAGTTAACTTGTAGCTGTTTTCAAATATTTAAAAGGATGTCAGGCAATAGGGTGAGGATGGTTGTTTGGCTCCCAGGTTAAAGAAATGAAGCGAGGGCATAGTTTAAATGGGCAGAAACTCAGAATTCGTTAAGTTTGGGGAAACTTCTTGATTGGAGGAATGGACCCATTCAGGCACAGATAGGTGAGGGATCTCATTCCTCTGCAGTTCAGATGTGAGTTTTTCAGGGGTGCTTTAATAACAGGCATCAAGACAGATGGCTTTATTTCATGGCCTGTGAATTTCTTTCCCATTATGAAGTCCCTCTTGGACAATTTCATTTTTAGCATGCAAGAAATATGCAGTTATTACTCACTGATTGCAGGAGATCCAGCTATGTACTTGAAAGGTTGTCACACAGAGGAGGGCCAGGATCTCTTCTTTATCATCCCAGAATGCAGGACATGGAATAATAGGCTCAAATTACAGGAAGCCAGATTTTGGCTGAACATCAGGAAAAACTTCTTAACAGAGCGGTATGACAATGGAACCAATTACCTTTCTAACACTACAGGCCTTCAAGAGGTAGCTGGACAGCCCCCTGTCGGGTATGCCTAACTTGGATTCCTGCACTGAACAAGGGGCTGAACTCAATGGCCTTATAGGCCCCTTCCAATTCTACTGTTCCATGATTCTATGTCTCCCCTTCAGGGATCACTCTGTTATGAACTTCTTGTCTTTTCCAGCACTCGAACAATATCTAATTGCTGGGAAATTTAGTTCAATCCCCCAAGCTAGTGCATCTATTGTTCTTTTAACTATTGTGTAGGAAATGTGGCTGGTACTGGGTGTCTACTGTTTAGTGTCTTGAACAGTGGGATTGACAGATACAGACTCCCATCCAAGGTCTCTATACCTTTAAAACATTTTCATTGTCATCTAACTTGACCTAGAGGAAATTACTTGCACGTGAGTCACATCGAAACCAGTGGAACACAAACTTGGTTGTGGGCAGCTGCCTTAAATCTCATTGATACCAACAGGACTTAGGCATGACTAATATTCTTTGACTCCACGGGTTGGACATTACAGTGTTATGATAATGATTGTTATTTACTGTCCTTTTGAAGCTGAGCATTCCTTCACTGTAACCGATCAGGCACAGAAGAACTCATGCAGCCCTTTTTTAAAAAAGCACAACCCAGCAAGGTTGCCTCTTCCCCTGCAGAAGTGTCCCCCTTTTTGCAAACTTTTCTTTTAATTTTATTTGTTTGGTTGTATAAAATACTGTAAATGGCTTACCCTCATCTCCCCACAAAGCCCTATTCTGCTTGTAGCATGGCTAGGACCACCACTACGGCCAATCCCCTGCCCCTAGAGTCTAAAGATCAGGGGAAGATCCACATGCTTTCCATCATTCAGATAAGTGCCCAGATTCTGTGGCTCTAGACAGCTCTGTCAAATAAGTTCCTTTAAATCAGCCTTGATGTCTACAGAACTGGAAGTGGCTGGCATAGTTCAGCATCAGCACCCGTTTCCTACAGTGAGGGGGAGTCTGAGAGCAGTGGAGCCTCATGCTAACAGGGACAAAGAATGAGAAGAGCCCATGTCTGGCTGGGTCTTGTGGGAAAAGAAATTGCAAGATACTCATCAAGAAAATAGTCCCCCCCCGCAAAAAAAAACTTAGACAGGAGGGCACCAACTTGCTAGAGTTAGTTCAAAGGAGCTATGTCATCATCCTTGCAATCTCTTTAACTAGAGATGAGACATCCTGTTTGAACAGGGTCATAGCACAGCAGCTCCCTCACCACCCACAAGACTCTTCCTGAGAAGGAAGTTCCCAGGCCACCTCGTATCACGCAGCCAGGCCAAAGAAAAAGCATCAGCCATGCTCACTGCCACCTTGGCCAAGAACAATTGCCACTTTTTCCCCCTGGCAGGGCCAATATGATAGGTGTGTGTGTGTGAAATTGCAGTGATTGAGAAGGCTTTTGAAGATGAATGTATGCCCATGCTAAACAGCTGGGGAAAAGATCCTGCCAGTAAAAGGTAGCAACTCTCAGAAGAACAGTTCAAAGGAGTTATCTGTCACCAAGTCCTTGCAGCATCGCAGTCTTCCTATGAACGTACTGCGAACTACTAATGCTCCTGCAGACCGGTGGTTTTTTTAGCTGTAGACTTATACTGGACCACTCACACATCATTCTGCTTTGTCTGCTGTTCTGTGATGCTTCCCCAATGTTACCAGATTATTGCCATCTAGAGGGGCATTCTTGCACTCCAGGGCAACAAAAGTGGGACAAAAAATAATCTGGAACATTTGCAGTATAAAACATAACAGGATTTCAGTAGGAAGCTGTAGGACATGCAATGACTGGAAATGATGCAGTATGACCATCCTACTAAAAGTTGGCTTGAGTATAATTGGGGGGGAAACCCAAATGCTTGGGTGAACAGGAATATCTTTGTCTGGTGTCTAAAAGCTGATAACGATGGCACCACGCATGCCTCTCTGGAGACAGCATTCCACAGTTGAGGAGCCACCACTGAAAAGACCTGTTCTTGTGTTGCCACCCTTCACAACAGCCTCAGAGAGGGCACATGAAAAAGGGCCTCAGATGATGAATGTAAGGTCCAGGTATGTTTCTGTGGGAAGAAGCAATCCCTAAGGTATTGGGGTCCTGACCTATAAGGCTTTATCGGTCAAAAACAGCATATTGAATTAAGCCCAGAAACCAATAGATAGCCAGTGCGGTGGGGCCAGGATCCATGTTATATGATCAGACCTCTTATTCCACTTAACAAACTGACAGCTGAATTCTACACTAGCTACAATTTAATGCATTGGAGTAATCTAACCTAGAGGTTACTAGAGGGTAGAGAATATAAGGTAGGCCATCCCTGTCCAGATAGGGTCACAGGAGTGCCACCAGCTGAAGGCATTCTGTGTCATTGAAGCCACTTGTGCCTCCAGTGACAGTAGTCGGTCCAGAAATACCCCAAATTGTATGCCTGCTCTTTTAGGAGGAGTGAAACCTCATCTAGGATAGGTTGAACCCCACCTATCCAGTCTAGGGAACCACTTCAGTGTTATTTGGACTGAGCTTCAGTTCCAAACCAGGGGTGTAGTTGTTCAGGGTCTTGGGGGATCTTTTTTGGGAGCCACGTCTGAACAGGGTCCCTATGTATCCAGCCAATCAGCAAGAAAGGAGAGTGTGTTAGCCACTGAGAAGAGTCTTCTCAAGCATTATTCAAGCCTGGCCAGATTATTCTATAATCTTAGAAGGCTGTATAAACTTAAAAGTGGTCATGGCTGTGACTATTATGAAGGGCCCTGCACTTCTGAATTTGCCACTACACTACTGTTCCAAACATTAATATTTGCAGGGTGTGGCTTCTGCTTTCAGGACAGAACTTCTGCTCGTCCTGCAAAGAGGGGATTTCAGAAACCCACCTGCTGGAATTCCTTCTTTTGCACCACTAGTTTCAGGAGTCCTGCCTTCTTTTTCATCTGGCCACCCTAAATGGAACCCTGCAGCACCCCACAAGAGAGAGCAACAGTCTCCCAGTCTCACTATCCCAGAAAGAACTGGAACTGGTGAAAATCAGTAACCCACAATCTCATCCTGGCAAAGCAACCCAGAAAGATACCCATAATCAATGGAATCAAGAGATTAAACACCTCCTCCCTGCCCACTATTACTCCACAGTAATGGGCAGCCTTCCCAGATTTATTTATTTATTTGAAGTTGGAAAATCCAGCTTCAGATCTTCCACTCAACATGTGATCTGGCTGCAAAAGAGAGTTTAAAACTTATCTTTCTCAATGCTTCCAGAGTCCTTCTTTTGGGTGGGATTCAATCACATTCTGGCAAATTCAGCTTGTGCAATTAAAGCTGATTTGGTGCTTTGGAGCAACACCTCCCCCACAAAACTTTTTGTGATAAGGAAAGTAACTGAAAAATGCATTGGAAAGTGTGGGAAAATGCTTGATGCAACGTCATCTAAGCTCACCACAAACGAGAATGGATATTCAAGAAATAGCTAGCGTCACCTAACCTCCCTGCAAACAAATTAGGATGAATCCTCAATAAACAGGTCACCTGGAAGTGACCTCTGTCCCTGTTTCTACATCATTCATAACTTTATAGGTGTATATGAGTGGTTCCCCAACTTATCTGAAAATTGCTGAGGGTGTTTGTGAACCACTTAAGGAGTCTCCTGCTGCTGTAGCACTGTGCTAGAGGCTGTATGATTTTAATTATATTTTTATTGCTTCTTTTATTTTTTATACATTGTATTTTGTTGTATTACAATTTGAATTCCATAGAATTCGCGTTGTAAATATTATAAAATCCAATATAAGAAACAAAAGAAGCAATAAAAATACAATTAAAAATCAATATGAATATTTAATGCTGTGGACCCCCAAATAAAGCTCATCCACAGACCACTGTTTGGGAACCCCTGATCTACATTTATTTATTTATTTATTGAATTTATTAGTTGCCCATCTGGCTGGCTGTCCAGCCACTCTGGGCGGCGTACAACATAGGCATACAATATGTAGGCATTAAAAATCTAAAAGCAATGAAGATAAAATCTAACCCACCCCAGAAGCTTGCCTGAAGAGCTAGGCCTTCAAGGCCTGGCAGAAGCTTATCATAGAAGGGGCATGGCGGAGATCATTTGGGAGGGAGTTCCACAGGGTGAGGGCCACAATTGAAAAAGTCCTCTCTCTAATCCTCACCAGTTTGGCTGTTTAGACTGACGGGATAGAGAGAAGGTCTTTTGAGGCTGATCTTGTTGGGCGGCACAGCTGATGATGCTGGAGGTGCTCCTTTAGATAGACTGGGCCGAAACCGTATAGGGATTTAAAGGTCAAAACCAACACCTTGAATTGGGCCCGGTAAGCAACTGGTAACCAGTGCAACTCTTTTAGCACTGGAGTGATATGAACTCGCCGGCAGCTGCCTTTAATCAGACGCGCCACCACATTCTGTACTAGTTGCAGCTTCCAGACCCTTTTCAAGGGTAGCCCCATGTAGAGTGCATTACAGTAGTCTAGGCGAGAGGAGAGCAGGGCATGTACCACCGATGGGAGCAGATGGTTAGGAAGGTAGGGGCATAGCCTCCGTATCAGATGAAGTTGATACAGTGCTGCCCAACTCACAGCCGAAACCTGAGCTTCCATGGACAGTTGGGAGTCAAGAATGACCCCGAGGCTACGGACCTGGTTTTTCAGGGGCAATTGTACCCCATTGAGCACCAGGTCTAAATCTCCTAATCTTCCCTTGTCTCCCACAAACAGTACCTCGGTTTTGTCAGGGTTCAGCTTCAGCTTGTTGCTTCCCATCCAGCCACTCACTAATTCCAGGCACTTGAATAGGGTTTCTACAGCCAACCTCAGTGAAGATTTAAATGAGAGATAGAGCTGCGTGTCATCCACATATTGGTGACACTGCAGCCCAGATCTCCTAATGATAGCCCCCAGCAGCTTTATATAGATGTTAAATAGCATCGGGGAGAGGATGGAGCCCTGTGGCACCCCACAAGTGAGAGGCCAAGGGTCCGAAACCTCATTCCCCAATGCTACTCTTTGGTGCCTATCAGAGAGGAAGGAATGGAACCACTGCAATATAGTACCCCCTATGCCTAACCCCTCCAGGCGATCCAGAAGGATACCATGGTCAACGGTATCAAAAGCCGCTGAGAGGTCCAGGAGGATGAGGAATTTGCACTCACCCCTATCCAACGCTCTCCTCATATCATCCACCAAGGCAACCAAGGCTGTTTCAGTCCCATGTCCAGGCCTCAAGCCCAACTGAAATGGATCCAGACATCATGTCTGTCTGTCACCCTTTTTTCTGTACTACCCCCACCCTCAAGGCTGCAATCTTTCATTACAGCTCTACCCCACCCCTTGATCTTTTCATTTGTTTTTCAGTACCTTATCTGGCTAGAGTGGTCAGAACAATACACACTATTCCAGATGTGGCCACCCCATAAATTTGTGAATGTTATGCCAGTTGGCTGGCCATTCCTTTGTTAGTTTGGTTCCTGTTGAATTCCTATGTAATTGCCCAGTATGATTGGTTGGTCTCATCAATGGGAGGGAGCTAATCATTTGGAGATGGTTTCCTGATAGGTTACAATTACAAGCTGTGTGTTTCAATGATGTATCCATCAGAGCTTGGAGAATGAAACAAGCACACAGAGAGAGACAGACAGACAGACAGACATGGAAGCGAGTGGGTGACTGGGTGGGTGAAGAATAACAGGGAAAAAATTCCAGATGGGAAAAGTGAGAAAGGGAGAAATTGAAAAACAGTGCTGAGAATTGGCAAAAAGCCAATTGGAAGGTGCAGATCTTCTTTTTTAGGATCTTGTAAGGGGTAGCGCAGCCTTCACTAACCCGGTTCCCTCCAGATGTTGTTGGACTACAACTGCCATTATCCCTAACCATTGGCTGTGCTGGCTGGGATTAATGGGAGTTGGAGTTCAACATCATCTAGAGGGCACCAAGTTGGCAAAGGCTGGGGTAATGGATCTGCTGCCTTCTAGGAGTGCCTCCATTTGTGCTCTGCTTGCATATTTGTAAATAAAGCAGATAAGAGGAGAGCTGGTAGAGTATAGTAGGTAAGAAACTTAGCTATGAAACTGGAGGTCCCTGGTTTAAATCTCACCTCTGCTATAATTTCACTTGATCACCTTAGGGAAGCTAGTCTTGTAAGCCTCAGATCCCACCAGTGCACCACTACCTGCAATATGGGGATAAGAATACTGACTGACCATTACCTTACAAGGCTGACACTATTGTAAGGATTGCAAACATGTGAAGTGCACTGAGCACTTGAAAACACTCTGCAAATGCTAAGAATAATCATCACTGCCACCATCATTATTACTAAAACAACATTCATCTCTTATCCAAAGAAAGCCAAACATGCAGAGCTTGGAAAAGTTACTTTTTTGAACTACAACTCCCATCAGCCCAATCCAGTGGCCATGCTGACTGGGGCTGATGGGAGTTGTAGTTCAAAATAGTAACTTTTCCAAGCTCTGTCAGAGTGCTGCCCCTGAAATGTCTCATAGCTTGGGGAAATGGGGTGCATGCAACTGTATATAGGCATCATAATATTGGCTCTTCCAGAATCAAATTTAGTCACTTTCCTAACAACCCATAACATGAAATTTGCCTTCTTGATTGCTACTACACATTAAGTCACAACAACAAACTGTGTCTTTTAGCCAAGTATTATCACCACACACACACACAAAATCAAGAATGTGAAGTATTCAGGCACATGCAACACCACTGAGAGCAGCAGTTCATTTGGCACCAATATGAGCAAAATGTGTTAGCAATCCATTTTGTGAGCAAATTTGGAGAGCAGAGCCCTCTGCTGGGTGACTGAAATGGAACACACTGGATGACTGGCTTTGCCACTTTATTTGGCTTCAGTCCCTGCTTCCTTTCTTATTCTCAGTTTAATCAAGAGAGATATCTTCTTTCATTCTGAAGAACTCTACAAAATACAGGTATTCATATGTGTATGTCTGCTTGCCAGCTTAATCAAACAGCACCGGCTCCCAATTTTTAGAGGATCATTTGTGGAGCACACTGGCAGTGACAGTAAGATACCTAGTCAGGGTTGCAATTCCATCATCAGGATTTGCAGCTTTTAGAGTTGTATTCAGCATAGTGCTAAGGTGAATGTTCTGTCAGTGCAAGGATTTTTACTTTTGTGATAGAATGTTCTCCCTCCATCCACACAACCCCTAAATTAGTTCTGTGTGTTCCCCCAACCATCCTGAGATTTGGTGATGGCATGGGGGTGCGTGGGGGGTAAAGAGGAGGGAAATCCCCTTTTGTTAGTGTAAAAAGTTCATTGAATACTGCCCTATATATCCCTATCTGCAAAAAAGATGGATTTTTTCATTTTTTATAAACATATTTATAAACATATGTTTGTATGTACATATTTACAATTAAATATCACAACAAGGGAAACATATTTCACTTACAAGATGATTCTATTGTAAACTATCCAAGTATAGTTTAAATAGTTTAATCTTAGATTCATACTGGCAATGAAAAGGCTTTAAATAGTTCCAAATTATACTTCTGCTCTATGTAAGAAAAAATGGATTTCTGATAAGGAGGAACAATTTCTTGCAGAACAGCTTTGGGAAGCATAAGAGACGATCTTGCGCAATCCACTTCATTCCATTCCCAAAAAGAAAAGCTGCCTGGCATGGCTCTGCACATGCATGACTATAAAACTAAGTTACTGCTTTCATACATGAAGTAGCCATTATGGATCATCAAATAAGCCATGCTCAGTTTTCATATCACCTGACATCACATCAAGCAACAGTTTTCATAAGAGGCAGTTTATATGTCGATCCATCAAGAGATAAATAATCAAGCAATGGTCATGCACATCTGAATAGGCTCTTAGTGTGGATGGGAAGAACTTGTGTGAGGAACAGGTAGGATTTAGATCCCAGGAATGTGGTACTGCGTACACCATCCACTTCTCATTCATTCGTTCATTCATTCATTCATTCAAAATTCTTGTTGCATGCTTTATGGCACTGAGGGGCTCTCAAAGTGGCTTACAAATAATTCTCACAATAAAAATGATATCAAAATCTGGTATCAGAAACAGAGATGTCCTTATAGTGATAGGATGATTCAGGTAGCATTTCCTGCCCTCCTCAACTTTGGTCTTCCTTAGTGGAGTTCTCTGAGGCAAGGGAATGGGACTGAGTACTGGATCTTTCTCAGCCCATAATGGAGCCAAGTCTTCCCTTGCTGGTCTTCATGTCTTTTGCTTCACCACCATATGAATGTGCAGAAGGGCCAAATTTTGCAAACCCCCCATTTCAGAGGTTATCCAGGAGCTCAGGGAAACCACACATACCCCATTAGAAGCCATCTGTGGATGTGTGGTTATGGTATTGCTCTCTGGAGCAAGATTTCCTGGGTTCTAGTTCTGCTGCTTCTCTCTACTCCATCCAAAGACATTCTTCTTGGCAGGTTACCTAAAAGGTGGGGACAGGTGCGTGCAGAGATGTGGGCCCATGTAATGGAAAAATGGAAGCTCCAACACCAAGCTCAGAGGGAGCAGCACTGTGAGCTGCCTGGTCAGTCAGTGGGAGAGTAATACAAAGGAAAGCTGGAGGTGTTGGGCTAGAGAGATGAATGTCCCCACCACAGATGTTCTGTGCTGCATTCTGAGCATTCTGTGTGGGATTATTGGTCTTGCAGGAGGACACAAGCCGGTTGAGGCTGGTCCATTTGGTCACCAACCTTAGTCTTCCCTCAGCAAGTCCCCTGTCTGCCTTCTTACTTACAACCCATCCCGGAGCTAGCACTTCCTGGCAGCTTCCTCCTTCTTAGTCTCTTGTAGAACTCAGCAAGGAAGAAGATAGGGACAAAACTAGAATTAGTTGGCTCTGCCTGTCATTGGCTCTGGCGCCACCTACTATTGGTCTCCCTGCCTTCTGCCCCATAGCTCCAATGGGCACCAACCACCACAGACACAACCCCTTCTACAGGAAAGCCTATAGGTTCCACATGCAACCTCCCTCATACCTCTAGGCTATGTAATTCACTGATGATGTGGCAGTCCTTCCTTCCCTATCTGTCTCTGGCATTTTCCCTGGCAAAAGGGTTGTTTACAGGTTGCTGCTGTGTGTGTTTGGGCTGTCAGTAAGATCACAACCCTCTCTAGAATGGAGGCCTAGAGATCTATCTCTGCCTTTCTATTCATAGAGGCACTGGGAGTTCTTCCAGATATTATTGTGCATTGTATATGGGATTTGGTATAGACCAGGTACGGTGCCATTATGGTGGCACTTTTGCCATTGCAGTGTGCTGATTGGCTAATATGGCGGCATTACTGGAGCACAGTGTTGTGATTGGTTAACTGTGGCAAAGTTGCCATGGATGCTGCAAAAATGTATTTTCTATTTTGTTTTCCACTTTGCTGCTGGAAGTGCATAGGGCCATGGATCTGCTGTGCCATCATTAGTCTTGGTGTAGTGGTTGCCAGAGTAGCATCATTCTACCTGCTGGACAATTGATTGGCTATATTATATTGATTCAAGTCAAAGTGCTCCTGTAAAAGTGCCTCCAGTGCCTCCAAGATGTTAATCTAGGATGCTCAGTACTTTAATTTTACTCTTTGTAAAACTACTCAGCACAAACCAAAAAAACAAAAGCCCACCACAATAATGATGCCTGGAACTGTAAGTAGACTAGACACACACCTCAACAAAGAAGAAATTTGATCATCATAACCAAACAACCAATCTTTATGAATCATTAAAGTCCCAAAGGGAAAGGGTTTCTTTGGATATTTCTCAACCCAATAATAAACTCTTTTATTTACTTTGTGAAAAGAAAGAACCAAAGAAAAGTAAGGACGCCTATAACAAATCATTGGCACAAACATTTCATACAAAATCAGAATTACTGGGTTTCTTAGCATGGGAGGAATTTTAAATAGTTGTGTTACAGGAAAGTCGTGTGTCAAAGTAGAATTTGGAAATCGTCAAATTTAACTATGTGGGAGTTTAGCCCCAAAAGGATTAAATTAGAGTAAATAACAGGGTAAGTATTTTGAAGTTTTGGGGAAATGGAAACTGCGTAATTGTATACCCATATATTGCAAAAGAATGGTTCTTTTTTTAAAGTTACTTCAAAATGGAGGCAACTGTGTGTCATATTCAGTATCATTAAAGCCCCAAGAAGAATTGTAGGAATGAGTCCCCATAGTTACTGTGCAGGCATTGTTCTCTTCTTTGGGAACTATAGCAACACTGCATTTGACTAAAAAACAGACAAACAAGGCCCCTCTCCTGCAGATTTATTTATGAATGCTTGTGGATAAGACCAGAAGAAAAGAACAATAGAGATCAGGCCTAGGATCAATCATAACGTTATTGATGGGAGGCACTCAAAGCCCCTCTAGCCCATTCCAATATACAAGGTGAAGCTCACCAATTTAACACGCTCCTACAGATTAACCTATGCAGACTCACAGCATGGAATGTGCAGAGAGAGCAGGTCAGCTTGAGAATAAATGCCTGTTGCTGAGCTAACAGCAAAAGAGAGCTGAGGCCAGTAAGCTAAGCCTTAGACCATAGTGGGAGAAGCGAATGCCTACCCTGAAAGTCAATCTGGCTGGTAAGATTTTTTTTTTTCATCCATCCTCAGATACGGTGATCAGTCAGATCCTGAGCACAAGCAAAATCCACCACCCTCCAAATATTTGGGGTGTGTGTGTGTTTGTAATTTCAATAGCATATCCTGCAACTGACTGTGGCTGTCACTGAGGCTTCACACAGGAATTGCCAGTATGGTGCCCATGGACACTAATGTGCCCAACAGTACCTCCTATAGCTCCCATGAAAGGTCTCAGTAAAATTTCCCTCTAAAGTTCACAATGCATGAGAGACTGCTTGCTCTTCCTGCTCCATTTGTGTTTGCACTAGCTTGGCCAATCCTACGCTGAACATGCCCCCTTACAAACATGCCCACATTTTATCGGATGTCAGGATTGGCTATTCACTCGAGAGATGCAAAAGGCTTCTCTCTGAGTGAGCACAATGGTGGTTCATATAGGCCTTTTTTAAATTTGGCAGCCATTTTGTGTTTTGCCACACCCCACTGCAGTCATTTTCTGACTAGCACCCATAGCACTTTCCAAAAATTTCAGGTGTGCCCACTGATCCAAAAAGCCCACAACAGAGACAGTAGAATACAGAATTACAAGATAGGTCTTCATAAAATTATTCTGAGTGGATATACAGATGGACATTTTGCCACACACATACCCCTTGATGTGTGATGAAATGCTGTTTTCTATTTAGCAGGATTAAGCTCACTTACCACTTGGCAAATTGTCATCTTCAGTGCTTTGTATATATACACTGAGATGCTGATACTCATATCTTGATAAAAGTACCGTAGGTGCTAGCACATAATGGCTGCAATGGGCAGCAAAAGAAGTGGTGGAGGTACACTGTACTGGTGAGCACCTTCACACAACAGCACTGGTCATCTCTATCCACCCTCTGTCTCAAAGTTAGTGAGATTTTTTGTCCCCACAACCACTCCATAAAATCAATTCCAAAATATTAGAGCTCCATTCAAAATCATATTCTAATTTCCCAGTTTTATTGGATGCCAACTCTATCAGCTCCAACCAGCATGGCTAATTGTCTAGTCCTTTGACAGGAAATCAAGAACCAAGGGATCTGTCATTCTCACCAGCACACCTGACTGAGAAAAGCTGATCAACTAATCAATTTCTAGAACAGGAATGGGGAACCCATGGCCCTCTAGTTGTTGTCTAGCACCTTGGACAGCTCCTTGAAAGTTCTGAGTAAAACCCAGAGTGGATTCACTTCCCAACTGACATTGGAGCCACCAGTCTCCATTGCTTATAAGCAATAGCCTATGTGAAGTTTCTGCCCAACCAACATTTCCTACCTGGTGGAGCTGTAGAGATGATAATGTACACATTCAGTCATGTCCTGATAGGCAGGCTGTGGGCATTTGAATGGCAGAACGACATGTTAGTTGTATAGTTTGGTAATTCTTTTTTCCTGAAGGCTTTCTTAGCTTTCCAAGCAGCTGTCAGGTGGCTTCAGGTTGGGGGGGGGAGTTTAACTTTTTATTTCCCAGTTGTTTGTGTTGGAATATGTGGTTCAACTCCAACTTGTGGGTTGAGGCTGCACGGTGTTAAAAAGGGTAGCTAGAGAGGAGACCTCCTGATTGCTAGGCTAATACCTATCCTTTGATCTCCTGCTGTCTCTCCCGTCCTGCTAGACTGATATGCATAGGATGTTGACCACATCTCCTTCCCTCCTTCCTTCTTCTTCTTTCTCTTGAGAGGGAGAGCAGACATATTCTCTTTGTCTCTCCCTCTCCTCCAGGCATGAGGGCAAACACTAGGCTTAGTGTCTGCATCTCCAACTTAGCTAGTTAGCTAGATGTAGAACTCTTTCCTATCAAGTATGTACTTCCAGAATAAAGTAGTTATTTCTTATTTTAAATCTTAAAGTCTCTGTCTGACTAATTTGCAGGGAAGGTGTAATCTTTAGCAAAGATTCAAAACACACAAAGGCTCACTCAATCTCTTCATTCCCAATTTTGCCATTCTGCGACAGTTTGTCCTCTCAAAATCACCCACACATTGTTTTTCTCCCTGATAGGTAAAAATACAGGTCCCCATTAGGGTTGCCAGGCTCAGGGCAGCCAAGAGGTCTTCTGTATCTTTAAAAGTTGTGCAGGGGGAAGGGAGAATTCCACCTTGTGGTTTTTCCCATTACAGTGTTGCAAGAACACCTGCACTTGGCTGACTTTCTCTTCTCCTAAAGATACAGGATCAGTCTCAGGCCCTGAACCTGGCAACCCTAGCCATGTGTTTCTGACCTTTCAGAGAGAAAAGTAGTTATGGGTGTGTATGATTTTGAGCACACAAACAGCTGGGAAGGAAAGGCTTAAACCTTCCCCACCACTCCATTTGAACTAGCTATTTTACAAGACAAGCAAAAGCCCTCAAAGAAGAATTGTGGAATTACACTTCAGGCACGATACTGTGCAAAGTTTTTACATCTTTGATCATGGATGCTGCTTCCCTTGTGATATGAGGAAGGGATTCAGTTTCCTACCTCAACATTCAGTGGGTTTCAAGCAATCACCCCCAGTGGACATGGTGCTGTCAGCTTTGATCTGTTCTGTTTCAGCATGGCAGGTTGTATAGAAGATTTTGGCATTTGGGTGCACTGCTACTTTTTCTGAAATTTCATTTCAGCTTTTACTTTAAGATGGATGCGGAACCTTTGGCCCTCACTTGTTACTGAACTACAACTCCCATCACCTCTAGCCACTGGCCATGCTTGTTGGGGCTGATGCAAGTTGCAGTTCAGCAACATCTGGAGGGTCAAAGGTTCCCCATCCCTGTCTTAAGGACACCCCTGCTTTAAGACATTGCTCTTTACAAGAATCTGCCAGAAAGTGTCTCTGTAGAGATGAACAACAGGCTAATAGGGATGGGTTTGAACAAAAAAGAACCTGATGTGCAAAAAGGGACCCTGCCTACGGCTACTACTTAGATCCATTTGTCATGAGCTGGAGAGGGAAGTGAAGACTGTAAATTGTAAGCTTTGGGCGTATTTGTGAGGTCAGAAGGTTTGTGAGAAATCAGAAGCTAGGGGATCATACCACCAGCCTGGCAGAGCGACTGTATGAAAGCAGTACTGACTCCCTGTGCATTCAGTATATCTCCATAGTCACATAAAACTGAACATTGCATCTCCTACAGCTTTGCTAACGAGAGGTTGGGTGTTTCTTCTTGAGTGGTTATGTATCCTACATAGGGCAGCCTAATATTTGATGAATGGTCAGAAGACAGTAATCAATTTGAAGAGTCCTCTGTTTGCACATCTGTTCAGTCCAAGTCCATCTGATTAAAGCACAAGGACCATAACAAGGGACAGCTGTTGAAGCTGCCCATCAACTGTTAGCACCTAGTTAGCACACTCAGCAGGCACATAGGTCACCTGGTCAGTCTTCCCAGCAAGGCAAGATATGTTGTGTTTCTATTTCTATTGTAACTGCTATAATTTAAATAGAAATACAACGTGGCTCACTTTACTGGGGAAGATTGATCATGTCACCTATGTGTAAATTTGCACCTATATATACATTAGAATATGCAAATTGTTGCCCTCTTTTTTGTGTGTGATGCATTTTCTTTTTGGGACTGATGTACACATGGCCACCCTACCAGGGTCTGGGGTGCAGAATTTCTATATTCCAATTAAATCTGTCTACCTCAAAACAAGGACAGATTGTAGTTTTTTTGATAACTGAAGGATCCAAGTTTCCTAGGGCCATAGTGGAGGATTTGCATTGGTTAGAATCATAGGTGGATTAATTAGTATGAAGATCCTGTGATGAACCACATTATCAAGTCTGACTTGGCTCTGATTCAATGTGCTTTTTCCATATTGTATATGGGAGCATCACAGCTCTGCCTGCTGCTTCACACATTGTAAGGACACATCATTTAATCCAGCTCTGCTTTCATCCAGACCTAATTTCATGCAATGAGGTTTAGCCTTGAATCAGAAGTGTGGAAATCAGGAGTAAGAATAAAAGAGGCACAAGGTTGATCATGGTTGTTTTGTGCCTTCTCTCATGTGGCTGCATACCCATGCTGATCCTGATAATGCCATGGCCTGCTATTTGACGTAGCAGGGCTTAACACTGGGATCAGTATCTTGTTGGCTTAGCACTTCAAACACTGTTAAGAATCCTCCATCTGGAACCATCTCATTCACTTGGCCCCTCAATTAACCTGAATGGCTGCTATTTATCAGTGGTCACTTCTTGCCAACTAGAGGAGAGGAAAAGCTGGGAGAAGCCAGAGCTCCAGGCAGAAAGCCTTTAGGCTATTTGCTATGCACATTTTTCAGCTGTATGTGATATTTCACATTGGACATAGGTATACACAAATACAAAAAGATCTCATGAGAAGATAGAAGGTACTCAGAGGTAATAGAAAAGAAGCAGTGAATGCCAGGAGACATAGACCATGAAGGCAGAACTGAAGCAAGGTTAAACAGTATTTCATCCTTGTTTTTTAGTTTTGGGTAAGCACAATTCATTGTTGCAAAGTAATGCTCCTTTTATGCATTTTTTTAAAAATAAAAGATTTGCAGAATATTGTTATGAGCATGGGGGTTGGGATGGATGATTCCTGTGGGTCACCTTTCCAGCCTCTGATTTGGAATCCTGTGCCTTGGAATGAGGAACTCTCTGCTGGTCAAATGAGTCTTTTGTTAACCAAATAGATTGGCCAGGTAAGATAATGGGCTGATCAGTTGCCTAGCAATGGAGAATGGGCCAGGAAGACCCCTTTTGTCATTTAAACTCTACAGGAGAACCTCTCCCCCCTCCTGGAGCTGAGCAGAGGCTGGTAGTTTTTAGCTGAGTGTCTAAAGAATTGCTGGGAACTGGAAGGCAGGCAGAGAGACTAGCTCTGTGCACCATGGCCTTTGGGGTGCCTCCTGCAACCCAGATGGAAAAGCTGCATATTGGACTGCTGATGCATTGAACCCCTCCATCCTTGAGCTCAGGTTGGAATGTGTGTAAATAAATAACCCATATTTCATAAAGACACTGCAGTCTCCGCTGACCTTCTTCCCCAAAGGAAACCAAACCCTGGAGGAGCACAGGGACCCCTGAAATCTCACAGCTCGGAGATTGGGGGAGGCACGCAACAATATATAATCCTGGCAGCTAATTGTGATTGTTTCTCTTCATCGTATGCTGTATGGATTTCATATTAGATGAGTGATCCAAAATTCCCCAGAAAAAAAATTTCTGACAAGTGTATCTTTTTGAGGACCTCCTGAACTGTTAGTGAATTTCATTCCACTTCTGGAAAATATTCAGCAAAATGGCTTCTCCAATTTTACCATCTCTGTATCTTGGGCAGGCACAATTATAAATAAAAATAAGACAAATAATTATAGATCCATTTTTCAAATTATTTCATATTATTTTAATATTGTTGAAGGGAGCAATGTGCTTATTGCTTCAAGGCCTCCTCTCTTAGCCCAATTGTTTCCTTCATCGACCAACAGGAACTAACAGCAAGGCTTCATTTAACCTTAAGCGAGCTGAAATTTCTCAGAAAAGAAGCGCTGGTTGGGGCTGATGGAAGTTGTCCAAACATCTGAAGGGTGCCACGTTTTCTAGCAAAAAAACTAGAAAAAGATGCTAGAAAAGATGGACTGACTAGAAGAAGTTGACAAGCTGGTGATCTGTGGCTAGTAATATAGATAATTTGTTTTTGATTGGCTGTGGTGTGTGTGTGTGTGTGTGTGTGTTGCTTTTTTGTGATGGTACACACTGGCACCTCTTTTTTTTCTGCCCATGGCAGCTATGTTGTGCTGGCAGTGTTACCTATGGCACTTTATCAAGATAGGAGTATTAGCGCCTCATTTTTTACCAAAAGCAGGACAGACAGACAGATAGATAGATAGATTGCTGTGAGCTAGTAAAACATCTGGTTGCTTTTGAGTCCTGCATAACTGCAGGTTACTCACACCTGTTCAACCCTGCCAACCCCTACAATTGCCTAACCACATACAGGAAGTGGGTAACCTTCAGCATCATGTAGTGGAGGTGGGGGAGCATTTGGCTGAGAGGCAGGGTGCTACAGGAACAGAAGAGTGTCCTTATATTCATCCATGAATTGTTGGAAGCTTTATACTTGAGCAGGCACAGAAAAGTTCCATTTCTTGACTTATAAGAGTTATGGGAACATCACAAAGAAAACCCTCTGCTGGGTTAAGGAAGCCCATCCCTTTCTGTTCTTTATGGCCTATTTTAGGTTTTCTCCTTTGTTTAAATTTGAATCCATCTTTCCTGAATATGAATGACAGAAATTGAACACAATATTTCAAGTGAAGGCTTGTGTGTGCAATATCATGCTGAAATGCTGAAGCATTTCATGTTTTCGCATTTTGCATGTATGATTTAAATAGCTCCTGTTCTGGATTTGAACCATGGAATGCGTGGAAGCTACTATTTGAAAGAAGTTGCTATTGACAACTTGAGTGGGAGGGGCAGATTTTCATTCATATAGCAGTTTAGGAGAGGGAGATTTTTAGTAGGGCCATGATGCCGGACAAGAGTTAACCCCCCTGTACATGTGCTATGGTTCCAACACAGATTAGGGCCTATGTGGCTGCTATCTGAAAAAAACAACAAAATGCCTCATACCCACAAATGCAAAGATGCACTTAGCATCCTATGAAGTTTAGCCTTATATGAACCTAGCACAGGGTAGACAATGTGGAACCCTCCAGATATTATTGAAGTATAAGTCTCATCACCCCTGACCTTTGGCCATGCTGACTAGGGCTGATGGCTTCAACAGCATTTGGAGGTCAGCACATTGCCTGACTTAGAGGAATGGAAGATAGCTAGGACCATACCAGTCTTTACGACTCTGCTGTTCTGGCACAGGGTTTTGTATGGTTTTTGAGGGAACAATAAGCTGGAGGTGTGCCACTTTGAAATGGGGCAGTGCAGGAGATGTATGTGGTAATGGCAGCCACCATACTGAATGGGATGGATGATTTCTTTGTGTACAGGAAAGAGCAAAGGGTAAAAGGCGTAGCCTCTGCGTCACACAGCAGTCAAGTGCTGCTGGTGAATATTTATTGCTCTTGTGTTCTTTCAGACCACGTCCCTTAACTCTGCTTGTTAAGGCCTTCTTGCACAGAGGGGTCAAAGTCTGACCTTGGAGCCATGTAAGAGACACTAACAGCTCCTTCCCTGGTCTGCTTTCTGATGCTGTGCCCAGCAGAGGAGGGCCCTGTGATTCTTTGACAGTAGGAGCCTATACAGCAACTGAGAAGGTAAGTTGCTTCACCATCTTTTAGTTCATGGAAACTCGGCAATGCTTTCCCAGGTCTTGTAATTTATAAATCATGCAGGTATAGTCAACCCCAGTCCCAGGGAGTTTTGACTTCCATGATAATTTCTTTCTTAGCAGCAATCCCTTCAGGGAGTCTGGGGGGAGGGAGTTGTTGAATGGTGAGGAAAGAATAGAGGGACTTTGAATCAGGGAAATGGATGTTCCGGACCTGGAATTTGCAAGGAAGTAGGGTTTAAAATAATGTATACATAGCAAAAAAAAATACTCCTTGTGGTTTTGCCCTTCAAACAAAGGAAATCACCCCCCCACGCACACACCCGCATACAACTCTAAATATGGGAGGGACTGTAGCTCAGTGGTAGAGTGTGTGTTTGGCATGCAGAAGGCACGGGTTCAAACCCTGCAATCGCTAGTTAAAAGGATCCGCTTGCAGGCAATGGGAAATCCTGAGATCCTCGAGAGCACCTGCCAATGGGAGCAGGCAAATAAACTGGCCTGCTACAAGGAAGCTTCCTATTGTTCCCAGACAAAGCTTTCTAACTGGAAATACCCCAGGATCATAATTTCCTAGTGCCCTTACATCCCAGCAATTTGGAATATTGAGAAGGAACAAATGGCTTGTATCTGAAAAGCAGCAGTGTGGCTACTAAAGACAGATATTGTATAAATGGAAACTTAAAACTAAACCAGAAGGGATTGTTGGTCATTAGACAAATTCTAGAGAAGGTCACTATAGCCTGGTACATATGTCACAATAAGCCAAACCATGGCTTAGCATGAATGTGTGAGTGTGCAGGCTCTTGGAGAGGAGATTGCGGCTGCTTTTCTTTTCCTTTTCCTTTTCCTTGTTGCTGCTGTGCTGCACCGAGTGAAGTCGTTTGGCTTATTGTGCCATTCAAACCCAGGCTCATGGTTTAGCAATCATGGACAAACCGCAAGCATAAACCATAGGACAAAGCTTGTTCTGGAGAGAGCTAAACCATTAGCCCCAGTTTGGCCAACACAAAAAGCCAAACTATGGCTTAGCTCAGTGCAGCACAGAAGCAAAACAGCTGGGGAGGAGCAAAGCAGCCATGATCTCCTCTCCAGGGACTTGAAACACTTGCACATTTGACTTTACGTGATGTGTGACCCAAGTCAATTTTAGTTACACCACACACAAGAAAGAGCATTTGTAACACCAAGCTTTCACGTATTCGAGCCCACTTTGATAGATGCATGAAGTGTTATCATCAGTTGGCTGGTTATATACAGTATATGTATCACAGAGAGAGAGAGAGAGAGTATGAACAGTAAGTCCAAAGGGCCATGTAATGCAGGATTTACAATCAGTCACATTTCTATGCAAAGCTCAACTATGTAAGATAAGCACAGTTAGTAGACCTGGTGACTGATAGGGATGGGCAAATCTGTCAGTTTCAGTTTCTCTCACTTTCTCAATTTTCCAATCTTAAATTCAGTTCTCCCTATTTTAACTTCAGTTTGAAATTTTTTTTAAAAAAGGTCTCATGAAAATTCATCAGCATCTTAGTTTGAATTTCTCCTAATATACAAATTTTGTAAAGCAATTTTGCCTGATATACACATATTTTGCAAAACAATTTGCCGAATGCATTTTAATGTTATTTTCTTTAATATATGCATTTGTGTGCACACTTTACCCTAGCATACACTTTATGCCTTCTATGTTAATTTTTACCTCAGTAGTCCCTTCAGTACCACTCCCTATATATGCATGTATGTGTGTGTGTATGTGTATATATTATTTTATGTATTTTAATTGCATTTTATGTATTTTAATTTATTTTAATGTTTTTGTGATTTTTATTGTGTACAATTTTATTATGTACAGGCTCGATTTTATTGTAAGCTGCCCTGAGTGCCCTATTAAAGGGTAGAAGGGTGGGATAGAAATAATTTAAATAAATAAATAAATATTTTGTATGCATTACTTGGCTGGAGAACTGCATTGCAAAATTTGGAAAAGTTTGAATTTCAAAGGATTGTTGTGTTTTGATCCTCGTATTGTTTCAGAAAGTGCAAATTATTGAATTTCTCCCCCATCCATTGTGAATAGGGATGGGATCCATTCGCCAGTGCCATTTCAAAAGCATTCCATTGACCTAACAAGCCGGTATGGATTTGCATTTGTTCTTTGTCCACTAGCTGCTGCTTTTACCGAGATACATTTTTTCCTTTGCAAAAAATATTGATATTAATATTGATATTTTGAAAGGATATATTGATAAATGAAAAGAAATTGTTCTTATTATCAACATTTTTGAAAAAATCCACAGAAAATCACTACATAAAAATCCAATCTGCAATGATAGAGCATAAGTGAGTTAATTGAAGATGGTCCTCAGTACAGCTTCCTTTTTACACCCCAGTTTTACATGGCACATCTTTCTTACTCATTCACGAGTAGGGTTGTGCTAGAATTCTGCCCAACTTGGATTTGGTACCAATTTTCCCATTAATTCACCTATTAATAATGGTGGTGTTTTGCTTGTGGTTTTTTTCAGTGTTGTTGTCCTTCCTTCCTTTTTTCTTTTATTTTCCTTCTATCTTGCCTTTTTGCTAGTTTTATTTTTCTCCTTTGCTGTGTTTCAGGCTATGAACAGATTTGAGTGGGTAGCTGAATGTATAGAAGGTTGTAATGTGAAACTTAATATGGACTGTCGAAATTGTAAGGACACTGAAGGGCACTGGAGAGGGGAAGTCGGGGAATTATTAATGCTTTAATTGTGATATTTTTGTAGCCTGCCCTGAGACCATTTGATGAAGAGCAGGCTATAAGTACAAGTAATAAATAAATAAATATTAAATGAGGGTAGGCCCAGCTTCAAAGGCCAACATGGCCAGGCACCTGAAGGGATGAAGCAATAATTTGTTTGGTCCACTTTTTGCAGTGGATTGACCCAACTTGACAGTTCTGAAATTTCTCACAGATCAGAACACAACTCCTGATTGGACCATGCTCTTCTTCAGATTTTGTAGTGCAGTTTCGGTGTGAATGGAAATACATATTTTATGGGAAAGCACATTGAAAAGCATTGAAAAAGATGTATTTGGGGGAAATGCAAATAAAAATGCATATCATAGAATAGTACCATTGGAAGGGTCCTATAAGGCCATTGAATCCAACCCCCAGCTCAGTGCAGGAATCCAAATTAAAGCATACCTGACAAGTGCCTGTCCAGGTGTCTCTTGAATGCCTCCAATGTTAGAGAGCCTACCACCTCCCTAGGTAATTGGTTCCAATGTCATACCACTCTAACAGTTAGGAAGTTTTTCCTGATGTTCAGTCAAAATCTGGCTTCCTGAAACATACAATTTAAATGTGAACTTTTCATGCATTCTTCCAAAACTATCTGTGCAAAATGGGACTGAACAGACCCATGATAATGTTGTTGTTGTTGTTATGTGCCTTCAAGTCGATTACAACTTATGACGACCTTTTGAATCAGTGACTGCCAACAGCATCTGTCGTGAACCACCCTGTTCAGATCTTGTAAGTTCAGATCTGGGGCTTCCTTTATGGAATCAATCCATCTCTTGTTTGGCCTTCCTCTTTTTCTACTCCCTTCTGTTTTTTCCAGCATTATTGTCTTTTCTAGTGAATCAGGTCTTCTTATTATGTGTCCAAAGTATGATAACCTCAGTTTTAGCTTCTATTGATAGTTCTGGTTTAAGTTGTTGTAACATCCAATTATTTGTCTTTTTTGCAGTCCATGGAATGCGCAAAGCTCTCCTCCAACACCACATTTCAAATGAGTTGATTTTTCTCTTATCTGCTTTTTTCACTGTCCAGCTTTCACATCCATACATAGAGATCGGGAATACCATGGTCTGAATGATCCTGACTTTGGTGTTCAATGATACATCTTTGCATTTGAGGACCTTTTCTAGTTCTCTCATAGCTGCCCTCCCCAGTCCTAGCCTTCTTCTGATTTCTTGACTATTGTCTCCATTTTGGTTAATGACTGTGCCAAGGTATTGATAGTTCAATGTCCTGATTGTCAACTTTAAAGTTACATAAATCTTCTGTTGTCATTACTTCAGTCTTCTTGACGTTCAGTTGTAGTCCTGCTTTGGTGCTTTCCTCTTTAACTTTCATCAGCATTCTTTTCAAATCATTACTGGTTTCTGCTAGTAGTATGGTATTGTCTGCATATCTTAAATTGATATTTCTCCCTCCAATTTTCACACCTCCTTCATCTTGGTCCAATCCCGCTTTCCGTATATGTTCTGCATACAGATTAAACAAATAGAGTGATAAAATACACCCCTGTCTCACACCCTTTTCTATTGGGAACCAATTGTTTTCTCCATATTCTGTCCTTACAGTAGCCTCTTGTCCAGAGTATAGGGTGCACATCAGGACAATCAGATGCTGCGGCACCCACATTTCTTTTAAAGCATTCCATAGTTTTTCATGATCTACACAGTCAAAGGCTTTGCTGTAATCTATAAAGCACAGAGTGATTTTCTTCTGAAATTCCTTGCTCTGTTCCATTATCCAACGTATGTTTGCGATATGATCTCTGGTGCTTCTTCCCTTTCTAAATCCAGCTTGGACATCTGGCATTTCTCGCTCCATATATGGTAAAAGCCTTTGTTGTAGAATCTTGAGCGTTACTTTACTTGCATGGGCTATTAAGGCAATAGTTCGATAATTACTGCATTCTCTGGGATCCCCTTTCTTTGGAATTGGGATATATATTGAACACTTCCAGTCTGTGGGCCATTGTAGCCATTTGTTCCTGGTGATTTGTTTCTTCCAAGTATTTGAAGAGCAGCTTTCACCTCACTTTCTAAACTTTCTGGTTCTTCATCATATGGTTCCTCCATGAATGAATCTGTCATCCTGGCATCTCTTTTATAGAGTTCTTCAGTGTATTGCTTCCATCTTCCTTTTATTTCATCTCGGTCAGTCAGTGTGTTCCCCTGTTGATTATTCAACATCCCTACTCTTGGTTTAAATTTCCCTTTCATTTCTCTAATCTTTTGGAATAGGGCTCTTGTTCTTCCATTTTTGTTGTCCTCTTCTATTTCTATATAACTATTGTAATAGTTTTCTTTGTCTCTAAGTACTAGTCGCTTTATTGTTGCATTTAGGGTTCTGACCATGTTTCTATCTCCTTTTGCTTTTGCTTTCCTTCTCTCTTTAACAATTTTAAGAGTTTCCTCAGTCATCCATTGTGGTCTTTCTCTCTTTTTAACTAGAGGTATTGTCTTTTTGCATTCTTCCCTGATCATGTCTCTGACTTGTCCATAGTTCTTCTGGTTCTCTAAGTTTAAAGCCTCAAATCTGTTCCTTATTTGATATTTATATTCTTCTGGGATATTATTTAGATTGTATTTTGGCATTATGATTGTCCATAATGATAATGGGTGTCCATGAAAATGAAATGGAACAGATTGAGCTGATCTGTCCATCCCTAGGCACAGTGGTAACTGGTGCCCATTAGGACTGACAGGGTGGAAGGCAGGGAGAGCAACAGTTACTGAAGCCAGAGCCTAATGGACCAGCTGCCAGTGCCTAGGCACCTGGCAAGATCCATACACTTGGAGAGGCTGGAGGCCCCTGGCCTCTGCTGCTACTTCTCATATGCACCCACTCCCTTACTCTCCCTCTGGCCAAGAGGAAAAGACTCAAGTAGGCGAGCAAGCTGTAACAGTGGAGAGAAGCAGGCTCATAGCCAAGGGAGTGCTCCCCCCAAATAATTTCTGGACCCCTCCTAATTTTTTTTAACAGAAAGTTAGTAATTAAAATGTATTATAGATGCAACTTACCATTGCCCATTGGGGGGGAGGCGGACATGGTGAGCAAGCAAGGTGGAACTCCTTTTGTTACTTGCTCCATGAATAATGGACATGAGCAAGAGCAGCCACCTGTTCACTCACTTACCGGCTCTGTTGAAGGTGAATGAGCTAGTGCCCGTGACAAGGGTCAGCAGCCCCCACTTTCACAGTTGAGCCCACGGTTCCACTCATTCCTAATCCAATGGGATAACACAGACCATTACGCAAAATCCAGAGTAAGTACAAACATACTTCCATCACATCCCATGACTTTTTTTGTACTGTATTCTCTCTCTCAATGACTCATACCTGAAATATTAATTATGTGGGCATGATGGTTGGGCATCTGTCTGGAATTATAATGGCTGTTTAATCTGCAGGATCGGAACTCAGGAAGATGGCGGATCTCTTTGGCCATCGGGATAACATTTCTTACAAGTAAGTTCATGTATCTCTTGCCAATCATCTGGTGCCTCTGGAGGACTCTGCTTGCCACAATCAACTGTTCTTCAGGTTATATTCTTCCTTGCACATGGACTTGCATTTAGCCTTTCTTCATCAGGAAGGTTTGGGTTCTACAAACTTCAGGACTTTGATACTCATCTTGTATAAGGAGATGTTGGGTAGAAACACACTCACTGTTCTGCCAATTCCACTGCGTCTCCACCTCTCTCTTTTGAAAACAGGGGCACACAATGCTAGTCCAACCCTGTTCCTTTTTACTGAAAAACCTGGTGGGAGCAACTTGGGTGGTTTTTTTAAAAAAAATCTCCTTCAAAGAGATTTTGCAGCTGATCGGCAGATCAACCCATTCTCTCTCTAGGTGTGGCTAATGGAAATGCTTTACTCTGACAACTAGTGTGTTCACAGCCCCAGTTTTACATAGGATAATGTGGTTCACAAAGACAAAATACTACATAGTTCCCAAGAGAGTTTGAAAGGTTTATCTTTTCAGCCTTATTGCTAGTTAATGTTGGCTGACTGGTTTATTACCCTTAAATCCCATATTTCCTCCAAATAGCTTCAGATTTATCCTCACAACATCCCTGTGAGAGAAGTTAGGCTGAGAGACGGTGAGTGGCTCAAGGTTGCCCAGTGAACTTCATACTTGAGTGGGGATTTGAGCTGTGTTAACTGAGTTCTACCTATCAAGAGCCCCTGCTGCTGTTTCAAGCAGCAGCAGCAGCACCTAATGGGAAACATAATCAATAATGAGTCTGGCTCTGTGTAGCAGCTGTGAGGGGATGAGGGAATTTGAGGCGAATGAGATGGATATCTTTAGAAATTTCCAAAACTGGAAGACATTTTAGAGTCGACCCATATGTCTGTCTGTTTCCTCCACAGTGAAACTGGGAGCAGCTTCAACAGAGCCAACAGCATGACCAGGCCAAGTGGCAAGTCCATCTACCGTAAGGACAGCCTGTTCTCTCCTGCATTCAACATCTCCAGTGTTGCCAGCTTACTAAATCAGAATCCTCATCCCAGAGCCTTCAGTGTTTAAATTTTCATATTTGGGGCTCCGGGGAGAAAACCCAACTGTAGGTGCCACCAGTGCCTTCTCCTCTTTCTCTTGCAGCAGTATCATAAACCATTTTACCTTAGGGAAGTGCCTCAGAGGAATACACTTACTACTTTGGTTGCCACTTTTCTTGACATTTCCTTTTCTCCCCTCAGACAGCAATGAAGCCAGGCAAATCAGCAGTCCCTCACCACATGCTAGTTTATTGGAGTGCTGGGCAATCCCATTTCTCTGCTCTCCCTGCTTGGGGGAAAAAAAACACCCTCAAGGAATTTTCCCTAGTTGCACAGCAAATCACTCTCAGGGGGCACGTCATTAGTAGAAGCTACACACCTCTTTTAACCAGCCAGTAATGAAGTAAAGCCCTACGACAGTAGTGGATAGCATGGTGGGGCAGAGGCGCTTACCTGACCTTCCAGCAGGTGAGTCACTGCTGCTTACTGGGAGGGAGAGTAAAAGGGGTGAGGTGGTGCGGAGGGTGGTGCAGTGCAAATGCACAAGAGCTCCAGATTGGCTCTCCCATTTTGCTGCTACCTTGCCCCTCCCAGTAAGCAGCAGTGATTCATTCCTGGGAGGTCAGAGAAGTGCCTCCACCTCACCTCACCTCACTATCTGCTACTGCCCAAGAACCACCTAGGAAGTAAGACCCCATGACTTTTTGCTTCCTGAGGTAAAGAACAAGATGGTGCCTCCACCATTCCATGTTCAGAAACCAACTGGACTACCAGTTGAATACTGGCAACAGGGAAGTATCTTCCACTGCACTTGAGGGCAGCAGGCTAGTTACGAGAGTGCAGGGCAAGACGGGTGGCGCACACAACTATATACTCCATCTAGGGATGTGTTAGAATTCCGCCCAATTCAGATTTGGTACTGAATTTTCCATTAATTTGTTTATTCTCAGTGAGGATCAGATTTTAATGTGGCAAATTTCTGTCACTATTTTTGAAAATGGATTTTTTAAAAAAAAGATCCACCTCTAAAACATTGTTTGTAAGAATGATAATTTATTTATATTTCCTTCAAAATATCGATATTAATATCGGTATTTTTTCTGAGCAAAACATCCCATGGATCACTAAAAGCAGCGGCTAGTTTATACAGAATGAACTCAAATCGATGCCAGCCTGTTAGGTCGACAGAATGCTTTCAAACTGGCACCGGCAAATGGACATCAATGAATGGGTACAGCTGGGGGTTGGCTGCTCCTCTCCTGCAGCATCTGCCACTGCCTAATAGCATAGCCAGCCCTGCTCTCACTTATGTTCCTGCTTGAAACTCACTAGCCCCACTAGAAACAGTCACAGGCTGCCCTCCTAATGAACAGATGGAGCCAAAGAGCAATACTTGGCCATTCTGAATTCTCTATTTGTGTATGAGAATGGGAAAGGTCTCATACCTCATACTTCACAGACATCTGGCAACACGGCCCATCTTTTCCAGTTGCTTTCTTCATGCTGTCTGTCCTCTCTCTTGCTCTCACAGGCCAGCGGAAGGAATACACTGAAACTATGATAAAGCAGCAACATGAATTCCAGCACCGGGTGGAGGTAAGAGAAACTGAAGGAAGCACAGAAAGCTCCATTTCATTCTCTCCAGTCACAGCAGAAGAGCAGGGTGGATCCTTGTGGCAGGGCCACAGCTGGTGATGCCACATAATCCACAGCACCTTGCTGCCGTACCAGTGTCCTGTTACCCTCCCACAGGAGATCACATGTGGACCACCACCTGTCTGACTTTAATTGCCTACAGATGTTCAAATGATCATGGCTGGGGCGGGGAGCAGAATCACAGCATCACACATTCATTTCAATGTGTTAAAAAGAGCACCTGTGTGTACAGCTGTGCACAAATAGGCCTTTGTCCATGCAACTAGGGAACCTCTTTGTATACACAGGGGCTCTCTTCACTCTGTCACATGAACGTGGACTGGTCAGGGGCAGAACATGCCAACTGTGATCCCACTTCCTCCTACTTTCAAGGCTGAGTCATGAGCAGCAGTCTGAGCAAATGAGCTAAGAATTGTGGGGCAAGCAGATAGTGAGGACTGAAGGGCAAACCAGGAGGCAGGATCAAACAATTGCCATGGATACAGGAGAATACCAGAGCTCAGGAAATCCTTGTTGTTCAGGGAAGCTTTTTATACTCCCTTCCTGCCCAGGAAGATCCAAGGGACAGCTTGGGTGGGTGGAGTCAGTCCAGGGCCAGAAGGTTTTTCATCAAGAAGATTGCCACTTGTAGTTCCATAAATCGCTGCACAGGACAACTGCATACAGATGATCCATCAGTTCCTAACCCCTATGTATTTGAATACTGTAAGGAGCTCAGGTCTTACTCTCTTAGATTTGAAGGCACTCTGAGGTCCAGCATGAGAAGACTTCACCTGTCGCATAATTAAAGAATGCTTAACTGATTGATTATCTGCTTTATCATCCATTTAATAAATTAATTAAATTTAAATGCATTTGTGTATAACATTAACATTTGTATATAGCAATATATTTTTTCTGAGATGTTGAATGAAGTTTTAAGATAATTTACAATTTTTTAAAAATGGCAAAATTTAATTTACACTTTTACGCATTGGTAGGAGTAAGGACTATAATATTTTACAGTAACATGTTAAAACTTAATTATCATTAAAAAATAAACAAGTGTGCCCTTAATACACAACTCCATCTATTATCATATGCCCCTGCAGATTAACATTTCATCCACCAATTAATCAAGTAAAGTTTTAGTTGATTAATCTAAACCAATTCAGGATTATAGCCCTTATGGAGACCTATGCAGTTTCATGGAAAGGCTAGAGTCTTAACACACTACAGAACATAAGCCCATTCTGTGCAGTACTTGGTGGTCCCTCCCATGGAAACTCTGTGTGTGTGTGCGCATGCGCACATGCGCATGTGCCCAGATTACCTACTACCACAATTAAACTATGACTTCTACCTCCAGCACCTTCTTACTGTCAATGCTGATGGCAAGGAAATTAGCAATGTAGAAAACTGTATTGACCGACTCAAGATGATGGATGCCCAAGGCCAGGTGTGGGGACAAGACATGCTTTTGCAAGTGAAGGACCACAAATTGCTTCTGACTGATGTTGAGGCAGAGGTAAGCAGAGATGTTTGTCTTATTTTGCACACCACTTAATGTTCATGGGTGACAACGTTGATGAGTAACTAAGCACACATCTTGACTGGAAGGAACTTGGGACCTCTAGCTCTAAATGTTTATTTATATGTTTATTCACAAAATATTTCTATACTGCCTTTCATAGCTCTAAAAAAGTATCTGCCCAGCTAAAGATACACACATCCTCTTGCATTCTCACTTCATCACTGGTCAGCTTGGGGAGTTCCCCTTCCCATCCTTCAGACCTGGAACACTATAATAATCAGGATTCATTGCTAGGGAATTCCCAATGGTCCATTCAGCAGATGACGTCATGCTTATTTTGTTTCTTTGCTTACAGGAAGAATTGGATTGTTACCCCCTGGAACACATCCAGGATTGTGCCTGTGTCCTTGACAGCTGTGTCTACAACTCTATCTTGGCCATCACTGTGAAAGAAACGAGACCACCCAGGACTAGTATTATGCTGTTTCAGTGTGAACAGATTGCAGTGAGCAACTCCATGGCCTAGAGGGGGGAGGGGGAAAGAGCCATTGTGGGAGGGTTATGGCCAAATGACATGTTCCATGAAATGCAGGATTGCATTAAATGTGTCTGGTTTTTTAAATAGTCATGGTGGGTCCCCCAATTGGGGCCATGGCACATGGGGAACTTTCCTCCCTGCACCATATTCCCACCAGCAGCTGCTGCTTTTTGGCAGCTATTTTTCATCGGTAAATAGCAGTCTTGGGGATGGTATTTTTGTCAGGACCATGAGGGGAGGGTAAAACCCTTCCCTGTGCACCTGATCCTGATTTTCCCCCATGATTGTTATTTAAAATACACTTCCAATGCAATCACATATTTATGTGTTGTGTAGTTTGGTCCTTATCCTTGCGTCTGTGTGCAAGACACAATGAATGAATGAATGAATGAATGAATGAATGAATGGGAGAGGGTCATATTCATACTATTACCTAACATTTAAAGCACCTTTAATGTGCCTTTACAACACATGGCTTTCCCCAAAGAATCTTGGGGACTGTGGTTTATTAAGGGTGCTAGGAATTGTAGTTCTTTGATGGGTAAGCTACAGTTCCCAGGAAACTTTTGGGGAAGTCATGTGCTTTAAAACTGTATTAAAGGTGCTTTAAATATATGGTGTGGATATGATTGCGCAAGTCAATACATGTTTTACATCCTGCATTACTATGAGCCAAGGAGATTTCCATAACTTGATAACAGGCTTCTTTGCAAGGGAAAGAGAAAACTTTCTAGACAAAACACTCATTCTTGCTGCTATTGCCATAAAAATTAACCGTGATTTCTATTCTCTGTAAGCCACAGTAGTAGCAGCAGTTTCCTCTTGGAGCATGCCTGCAGCCAAAAATACAGGAAGATTTTTGCAAGGGAATTTGGGTAGAGTTGGGTGAACAGCTTTAGTAAAAAGTGATAGACCTGCAGTGCTTTTACTTCCCTCCAGGCTGAGCTGATGAAAATCAAAGTGGAGAAGGCCATTAAGAAGTGGAGCGGTGAACGACAGAATCATGACTTGCTCAGGTAGTGGGAGCTTTAGAGACCTGCAATACTGACACCCAGTGTTTTGGTAAAAAATGAGGTGCCGGTACTCATATCTTGATAAAAGTGCTGTAGGTGCCAGCACACAATGGTTGCCGGCCCATGGGCAGCAAAGAAAGAGGTGCCAGTACTCCCTACTAGTAAGTAGCATCACACACAAAAAAGCCCAAACCTTTCTCCTCCAGAGACCTGCCAGATTGTAACTTCTACATAATGATTCTTGTTGCAGAACTTCTGTTAACAGATAAATTTCCCCAGTTTTGCCAACCCTGGCAGATATAATACATATTCCAGCAATTGGAAAATGTATTCTTCCTGTCTGCCACTTAGAACCCAATCAAACAGAGTTCTTAGGCTGTGAATTCCCCCTCTCTTGTTTGATAAGCATGTCTAAACACGGCATCTCCCATGCCCACAATCTTTTTCTCTCCTTTGTCTGTGAGCTTCATTTATCCAAATTTTCCAGAGGAGATGCCACAGTGCTGTGCTGTCCCAGTCTCTCTAGGTTCACTTTCAGTACTGATGACTGGTGAATTATCCAAGGTTTTCCTTCATTCTTTCTTTCCTAAGAATGTACTTAATTCCCTTGTCAGGACCAACCTGGAGAATATGTTATACCTGCAGAGCCAGGCATCACGTACTGACAAACCCCCACGGATTCCCCAAGACAAAAGACATGGAGGGCCGATGGAACTGGCTCATGATACATCTCCAGCACTACTGCCTTGGCAGAGGCAGGAGCAGCATCCTTGCAAAGCTGGCCCAGGCTCTGTGGACTACAGTATTGGTGATGTAACTTTACAGTCCCCCTTGGAATATAAAGCAGCATTTGTATCTCCCTCTCTCCTAATGGCATCAGGAAAGGGGAGGAGGTACATTGTATCTCTTTAAGCAGGAATTACCCAGTGCCTACATTTCTCAGGATTCCATGGTAGCACACATTTACAACATTAACCTGTAGGCTGGATCCCACAGCAGCACTCCTTGCACAGGTAGGGTGGCAATGGGTATGAAGTTGCTCCACAATTGCAATGATAGCAAATGCATGCTTGGAGTTGAAAGAGTATCCTATCTAACACTGTTTTTAGGCCAATTGTCCCTACTGCCAAAGGCCTCAGGGCTCATCTACACAGTGATTTAGTGTGTGTTTGGTGCTACTCACATCTCTTGTTAATTCGCATGGATCACACAATGTTACTGGTAAACAGAAGCTATCATGCAGTTTCCGCCCTGTAAATCTGTACTAACCCAATCCGCTGATAATACAAAAAGTTTAGAACAATATGGCTCCACTCCACTCCACACATCTTTAAAGACAGTTTGCTTCAATGGTTTTTAGTGGGCTGGTGAATCATCACTTTCAGCTCTTCCCCTTTCTTTGCCCACTAACTCTCCCATGAATTCTATTTTGTTTCCGGTGGTTTATCTAGCAACTTCCGTTGTTTTGTCCTCCCCCCTACACCGTTTGCTGCAGCCCTCACTTCTTTCCTTCCTTTCTCCCTGAGTAAACTTCCTTTACTCCTTGTAACAAGCGATGGGAATTGCCATTGGATTTTATCATTCTTTCTCATATTCTCTATATTTGCAGAGAGAATTTTGAAGTAACATCTCTTCATGCCTGGTTTCCAAATTTTTTTAAGTCACCTCAAAATATTGGTATTGATATTTTGAAAAAATATCAATATTTTCTCAAAATATTGATATTGGTATTGATAATTTATTTAAAATATCTATATATTTGTTTTTCCAGTGGGGAAAAATTAACTCAGAAAAAGCAAGGGGCAATGGAGAAAGGGGGGCAGATGACCCCACTTCTTTTCAACCACCAAACTTAAGGAAGCAGTGGGAGCAGGAGGGAGTGGAAATACTGCGCAGGTCAATAATATTTGCACATACCCAGTAAATAAGCAACCGGAGGGAGTAAAAATGTAAAATTAGAATGTGGGGCCACAATGAAACCGCAACACTAATCCTTCTCAGAGGAGCGCCTACTTGTATGAATGAAAAATGTATTTGAAGCTACCATTGGGCACAAAGTGTGGACCTTGCAAATCTATTACAATGGTAAAAGCAGTATATTTGGTACGAAGAAATGCTCCCATGTGGATAAGCCCTCAGTCAGCTTTACCATCTCCTATCCTTTGGACATGTGTCCTATTTAACACAAGATAGCTCTCTGTTTCAAGGGCTGCCGGAAGACAGCCTTCTGTGAAGTCCCATCCAGTCCTTGTCCAGTTTAAAGTTAAAAGCACCATAAGAAGGGAGAGCAAGGCTCATGAAGTTGCCCATCAACAGCTAGTACTTGAACAGCAGACTGAGCAGGTCACCTGGTCACAGCCTTCCCCATTGCAATGAGATGTATTATGTTTCTATTTAAATTAAATCTAGTTGTTATTTCAATATTTGCAACTATACATATAAATTAGCATATGAAAATTTTATGCATATATGCATCCTTTTGACCTCTTTTTCGGTGAGGCATTTTCTCCTTTTTGGTGATGTTATAAGTGGTTACCCTACTTCCTGATATGGCACATCTGTAATTGATCTTAGGGCTTTGATTATTGCAGAAGCAGAACAGCAACTTGGACATCAGCAGAATTGTGAGTCAGCATGGGAAGACCCTGGACCTCAAATGATGCAGGAGATAGACAGAAATACTGTGAGTACTTCTCTGGATGCCATCTTCTGCTAGCCCCCAACAAAACCTCTTTCCCTGTGATGTTTCTAGACTGTAGGAACCCAGGGTGCAGAAAGCAGAGGTAACTATTATTTGAATAAGCACAGGCCAGGAAAGTTGTGTGGCCTGGGAGGTTGATTGGACAGATAGAGGGATATGAATGCCTATTGTCTAGACCAGAGACATGAATTTGGCTACTTTGAAGAGCTGGGTGCATTCAAGAAGCACCATTCAACTGAGAAGTTAATTGGCAGATCTGTCAAAAATTGGCTGGGAGGATAGAAGAGAACCAGGAAGATGGGCATTTGGGAGTCAGTCTTACAAACATTAAAGAGCATTAAGAACTCCTATAACCCTTGGTCCAGAAACTTTGCCTGACATTGAAGCAAAGATAGCCAATGTACAGAAAATGCATTTCAAGGCCAATTTACCTGCTTCTTTCTCTGAGATTTTTCTCCCAGACTCAAACTAGAGACCAAATGAAATAAAAAGGACAAAGGATCAGTATAAAACAAAGTTTCCAATGCTACATCCCCATATGCTGGTAGAATTTGAACTCCCAGTACAGTAATTCTTATTTTTAGCAAGAAGAAATCATTGATTCAGTGTCTGATTCAAAATTTTCTCTTGTTCCTTTGCCTACCACAGGAGATCCTGAACCATGTCTTGAATGATATTGAAATCTTTGTAGAGAAACTACAGGAGACCAGTAACTCCCAGAATGACAAGAAGAAGAAGAAGAAGAAGAAGAAGGCAAAGAAGAATAAGATACAAGAGAGTGAGTAAAAATGGCAAAGAGCCAGTACTGAGTTTCTGAAATAGGGCTGGCCCAAGACATTTTGCTACCATAGGCAGAGCAGCAAACGGCCCCTCCTATCTCAGTGTTCTTCAGCCTTGGGTCTCCAAATGTTGTTGGACTACAATTCCCATCACCCCCAGCCTGCTTAGTCAGAGATGTTGGGAGTTGTGATCCCAACAACATCTGGGAACCCAAGATTGAAAAACACTACCCTATACCCCCTCTCCAAGTCAAGTTACATAGTGTTCAAGTGGTGTCAAGCTACTTTGATATCTGAGGCAGAAAACGACCTAAGCTCATCTCCCTCTCCTTGGAAGTAAAATTACAATGACAATACATTAAATCAGGGGTTCTCAAACTGTGGTCCATGGACCACTAGTAGTCTGTGAGCTTCATTCAGGTGGCCTGTAGCTTCTTTGTAAAATATTCTAAGTTGCAATACAATACAATGAAATTCAATATTAAAGAAATAAAGGAAGCAATAAAAATACAATTCAAAATCATACAGCACCTAGCACAGCACATGGCAATTGCTACTACAGACAGAAAAATTATTAAGTGATAACATTTTCAAATGGTCCATGGGGAAAAAAGTTTGGGAACCACTGCATTAAATAACTAACAATGTCCTGCCATTGCATGACAACAAAAATCAGCTGCCTCAGGTATTGTCACTCTGAGAAAACACTCTCCTCTCAAACTATGGAGGACAAGGGAGGTGGTGCATTGAATGAAGGAGCAATGCCACAGTAGAGCTGGGGTGGAGAACCTGTGGCACTCCAGATATTGTTGGGCTGCAACTCTCACTATCCCTGACCTTTGACTGTGCTGCCTAGGGCTGATGAGAATTTGTTTGGTATTTTAAAAATATGTGTGAAATAGGAATAGTTTCGTGATCCTATTTCTTATCAGAGATATAAATGCAAGCAGCGGGATGAGAATCAACCAGTACACCCTTTCCCTCAGACACAAATAATTACAGACACAATCTTCTTAAGTAAAAGATAAAGAATGTTTACTCACGGCCTTTCATATGTTCAGAAACATAGGCTCTAGCTTAGATAGAAAAGTAGAAGTCTCAGTCCATGATAATGGTCATCTTGGAGAGGAGCATGTGCATGCTTCACTCTCCTCAGGCTTAATGAAGAAAATGCAAATCCCCAGACAAAGGAGGAAGAGAAAACCAGGTAACTCCACCCTTTAGGAAGTTACATCACTGGTAAACAGGTACATGGGATATTTCCCAAATATCCCTTAAAGGGAACATCTAAGTTTGCTTATTCTAACAGAATTATCCAAGAACATTTGGAGCAGGGGATGTCAACCTTTTTTTGCTAGTGGGCACATTTGGAATTTTGAGAAAGCACTGCAGGTTCCTGTCACAAAACAGCTGCTGGGGAGGCATGGCATAACACAAAATGGCTGCTGTAGGGGCATGGCATGAACGAAAAGGCTGATGTATCTGAACATAAGAGACAGGACCACAAAATGGTGTAGGCATGCCCCCACATATGCCACCCCATCAATGGAAAGAAGGCACCTTCATCAGCCACTCCCAAACTCACAGAGTGAAGCTCTACACACCTCTTCTCTGTTCAGAATGGAAGGCAGGGTGGCTATCCAATCCTGACATTAAATGAAATGTGAGCATGTTTAAGGAGGGTGAGATATTCAGTGTAGGAGAGGCTGAACAGTACAAACAGGAGCTGAGCAGGAAGAGTCAACAGTCTCTTGTGCATTGTGGATTGTTATTGACATTTTTTGATGGCACCATTGGAGGTATTAGCAGGCCCACTGATGCCTCTGTATGCCACACTGAAGGGTCACAGTTTCCGCATGCATTACACAGAGGCTGTTCATGATGAAAGCCTCTAAAACTATGTAGTGTACTTGGACCAGGGTATCTGCTAAGACCTGGGATTTTTATAAACAGCTGCTATAGCTAACCTAGGCCTGGGGAGGATCTGTCTTGACAGCTTTGTGAGCCATAAGCTAGTTGCTTAGTTACATTATGTCTTATCTACACGTTACAATGTTAAGAAACAGCTGGTGATTGCATCAGCTAGTGGGTGGATGGCCTCTTTGTATCAGGCATGTAAAACAGATTTGGGGAGGCTTCATGTCCCTGCCTGGAGATATCAGTATTCTAATCAGTATTCTAAGTGGGGTTGATAGCTTCTTTGCAATCTTCCTTTAACCCCCTTGGACATCCAACAGTTCCACCGTGTTTCTTTAGTTTCCTGCTTCTGACATATTTTTTAAAAAACATTTTCTCATTAGTTATATTTTAAATTATTTTTAAAGTCCTTTTTTGCATATCTCTTCTACAACTGGATTTTCAGGAGCTATTTTTATCACAGGCCCAAGCCCACAGCTGCCAGATGTACCCACAAAACAAATAATTCCATTTTAAGCCACATTAACACTGAAAATCCTGTCTTTAGTTTTGAGAATGTCTGGGAGCAATAGAATTCTCAATTAGTTTTGAGAATGTCTGGGAGCAATAGAAGCTCTTACAATAAATGTGGCACTGGTTGAATTTTCCCACTGAGAACAGACTGAATGGTGGAAACAAGCCTGTGCAAAGATGTAAAGTGAGTAGATTAGTGCCAGAAGAAAGGAAAAGAATGTGTTGCTTATTAGAGCAAATGCTTTGCACTGTACTTGAAAACCTCAATGATTAGGATAGGGCTGGGGAACCTGTGGCCATCCAAATGTTGCTGGACTACCACAGCTCCCATCATCCCTGGCCATTGACCGCGTTATCTGAAACTGATGGGCCAGAAAGGGAGCAATCATTACTTATGTTATGCTGACCTCGCTCACAGCTAGCTAAACCAGAATCTGTGGATTTAAGTTGACTTTGGCTGGTTGAGGCTATTCGGATCAAATCACTTTCTGTAAATGTTTCACTCTAATTGTTCTGCCTTAGCTGAACTGAAAATCAGGATGGACATTGTGTGCATGCTTCGATACTGTGGGCTAGCCCATAAAATTAAGGAGAGCCCAGGTATGTAGAAGGTCTTGCAAGGGTAGCAGCGCTACCTGTCTGCAGCATTCTTTTGTTCATCTTCTAGTTCTGACATTCATCTAATCTTCTCTCTGGTTCTGCAGAGCTGCCTCCAGAGCCTGAGTTCAAGGACTGTTTTCAGAAGATCAAATACAGCTTCAATTTGCTGGTAGGTCAGTCTACACAGCCTGTGTGACTATGGCTGAAATTTCTCCAGCATGAGCAGGGTTGGCTGCATTTCTGAAGGGAAAGGCTTCTCCCTGCCCCCCTTCCCAGGCTCCAGAGTGCAGAGCATTTCGGACAGCAGCACAAAGAGCTCCATTGTGTCTAGAGCCAGCCATTCACTGCATGTGTAGTTGCCAACTGTGGCTTTGCTTTGAATCTATCCATCCCAGAATAATGGGAGCAGGAGAAGGACTGGGGAGACAGAGAAGGTGGGGCATGGGACATACCTGTATGGTGCTGGATGAAAGGTTGAAAGCTATTCGTTTATTATATTTGGATCCTGCTTTGCAGAAAAAAATTGCTTCCCAAATCCACTCACAGCAATTTAAACTCAATGCACAATGCTGCTAGCAAGCACCCCCCATAAATGACACAAGTCCTCCCCTTCAACTTACAGTCGAAGAAACAAACTAGAGGAGAATCCTCATATAATTAGCAACTGCAATTAGCAACAGCTTTTAAAGAGCAAGTGCAAGGGGCCCAAGCCTTTGGGATAAAGGGGGTGGGGGTAAGGGGGATTTAACCCCTTGTTTCCCACTGCAGTGCAGATCTGGATCAGGCTCTCTGCATCTGGGAAGACAGCTTCAATTCACACCAACATAAGTTTTTTTTCCAATGCAAATAGAAGGTTCAGGGAGCCTGATTTTGATCAGAACTGCATGGGGCGAGGAAGGAGGTATCTTAAACCCTCTAAATCACCCCCATGGCATGATCCCAATCCATGTTGGGCCCTGGTGCCTGATATTTAGTTTTTGAAAGTTCTTCAGGCAATTTCTAACTGCAGCAGTGGTGACCCATTTTAAAGGCTGCATACACACAATACATGGAAAGCACATTTAAAACATTATTTTATCCAGATAATTCTGGGAACTGTAGTTTGTTATGGGTGCTGGGAATTGTAGTGCCGTGAGGGGTAAACTACAGTTCCCAAGATTCTTGGGGGGGTGCTTTAAAAGTTCATAACTTTTTTCTCCTCTTTCTTTCTTTGCTGCCCAGCCTTCACTTTCTAACAGGAGACTGGTGGGGCATGTTAACCCTTTCTTCTCTACTGACTTTTCACATCCAGCTTGTCCGTCCCCCCCATCTGCTTCTTCCCCAAGGGGGCTAAAAGCAGCTGGAAGCAGGAACCCCTGAAAGAAGAAAACTAGAGAAAGGTTTAGCATGCCCTTACCTTTTATTCATTCATTTATTAACACTGTTCCCCAGCACCATCCTTCAAATACATTATCAGGTGGTTTGTTGAACTCCCATCGGAGATTGCAGCCTGAGGAGTGCTTTATTTAAGAAAGAAAGAAAAAAAAGGTGAGGGGAGAGGAAACTACAGATAGTGGAACATCATGTGTAGTTTCAGCCCTAAAAGCAAGACACATGGTAGAGACACACTTACTGTTGTGCTGGTTCCAGTGTGTCTCCACCTGTTTTCTGAAAATGGGGGCACATGACATTAGTCAGATTCTGCCCTTTTTTTACGCTAAAACCTGGCTGGATCAGCTCAAGTGCTTTTTTTTTTTAATTCACCTTTAAACAGATTTCACAACCCGTTGCCCCTCTAGGTGTGGCCAATGGAAACACTTTGCTGTGGGTTCAGACAGAGATATTATTATTATTATTAAATTTATTTACACCCCGCCTTTTGGGCAAAGGCCCTCAAGGCAGCTTACAAAGAAAAATAAACACAAGTATAAAATACATCAATAAAAGCAAAGTAATTTACAAAAATTAAACTAAACAACAAATAACATTATTAAGGAAAAAATGTCCTTTTTGTTCTATGCAAGCCTCACAAAGGTCTGTCCTATCCTTTTGACCCTCCAGCAAGAGTTTGTTACCACATTCCAAAGTGGGTGAAGATGACTTGGCATTTGGACTGCTTGGTCATGGAGCACCCACTTGCCCAGGATGTATTCCACGTTGTTGTGCAGTGTGTTGTCATCACACCCCTGGTGTGGCTGGATATGAAACATGATAGCATATCTCTTCGCTCTGGGCTCGCTGATGTGGACCACAAGGCCATTTTCCCCAAACTAAGCCCATTCTTCATTGTCCCTTCATCTTCATTTTCTGCATTTATGACCATTGTTCCCAGCTGAGACTCTGAAGTGTCATTGTATTTTATCGTGGTGTTGATGCCATCACTCATTCCACAAGCAGCTCTGATAGTGATTGGCCCAACACTTTGCTGTGGGCGATGCTGAAAGGTCTGAAGTCAGCAGTGGGGAAAGGAACTGTGTCCAGCCAAGGGCAGAGTCACTTTAAAATGTAACCAGAAAAACCATTCTCGCTGCTTTTGAAGTGACTAGTGTGCCCACAGCCACATACAGAGGGAGGGGAGGGGAAAGGTGAAAGAGGAAGATCAGTGTGATGCTGCAAGAAAAAGGGGGTGAGTTGGTAACAGCAGGCAGGACTGGCCCAGGACATTTTGCTGCCTATGGCAAAGGACAAGATGGCGCCTCCTTCCTCCATTCTGTGTAGAAAAGCTGCTCAGACGGACAGTTGAACCTTACTTCCACACTGGCAATGGGGCAGTGTGTCCTCCACTGCTCCTGAGGACAGCAGGCTAGCTCAGGCAGCACAAGGCAGGCCACATGACACACACAGCTCTGTCCACCACCACTACCATCCTTCGTATTTGCTGCCACAGGTAGCCACCTTGTTCTGTCTCATAGTAGACCAAGGGCAATCTACACCATACATTTAAAGCACATCCAGTGCACTTTTAAAGCTCATGGCTTCCCCCAAAGAATAATGGGAACTGTAGTTTGTTAAGGGTGCTTGGAATTGTATGGTGTGGATCTGCCCCATGCCTTGGTAAAAGGCATCAACATCCAGTTGAGACCGGGCAGATTTCGCTTTGCTGGTGCTATTGCTGGGACCAAAATGGTGCAACTACCTAGTGGTTATTGATCCCCTGGACATTGATGGAGGCCAGAGTTCCACTCTCCAGTTTCTGCATCCACACAAAGCAACTGAGAGTGAAACATGAGGGGGAAAGCAAGCTCCCTGCAGCTGCATGTCCCTAAGGGACTGGGGCAAGGCTGGCCTTTTATTTTTGTCCTTTGAAACTCAGACTTCTGGCCAGCACCAAGCATCAGCCATAGTTGAGCAACACAAGGGGCTATGGGTGCTTGAAGAGCACACTGAGCCAAACCTCAAATCCATTCTTAATCCACCTTCCCTCTTGTTGGTCTTCCTGGGAAGGTGGAGTAAGGCAAGCAGAATTAAATAGGTACTTGTTGTAGAAGAGGCAAGTCCTATGCCGCATGTTTTTTGCCAGGAGCTGATGAAACCTAGTGCCATCCTTGGCTCAAACATAATACAAACGTGGGCTTTTGTGTGGAATACTTTCTTCTCCCAATCTGTGCAGTAATTACAATAGTTGCATGATTCTTTGACCTCTCAGGACCTTCAGTTAAGACAGAGAGCAATATATCAACAGTATAAACATTAATGTGTGTTTTTTTCAGGCCAAGCTTGAACATTCAATGCAACAACCAAGTGCTTCTGAGATGATTCACCTCATCTTTTCCACTTTGCCTGTTGTGAGTATTCTAGCCAGGCATGGACTCCTGGAGGCCTCCGGTGATAATCTGCCACCCCCACTTATGTACCTACTTATTTCTAAAGAGATTATTTGCCATATCAGTGTATGCCCCTGAAATTCTGATAGGTATTTTTCTGTACCCTAAAAGTTACATTTGCCAGTCCTGGGGTTAAGGGCTCATGTGTTTTACTCCTAATCTGCTCCGGAATCGGATTTGTGGGTGTCACCCAACACTGCTATATGTACCTAACTTTCAGCATGTGTGAAATTAGAGGGGGAAATCACCAGATGATAACTGTGAAGGAAATCCCTAAAACTTGAGATCCTTGGAAAGAGGCAAATGAGAGGCGTTCCTTTTCGTTCTCTCTATGTATTAAGATTTGGGCACTAAGCAAAGGCATCAAAGGGGTAATGCTGTGAACAGTTGAGTATAAGCCCTCCTGGAGACCTAACCACAGCGGGCAGGGAGGGATGAAGGGGTTGTTGGGCTTCATGAATCTCGTATTTCGTCACCCTGCAGATTTTGTCCAGCTGTCCTTGGACCAACCTGGCCTCTGCAGTGGTTTCACCTTTGCTGATTCCTGCAGCAGTTGACCTGCTAAGACGCTCCTTGAACACTAAGGAGCTGGTTATTTGGAAGAATTTTGGAGATGCTTGGACTCTAACCAGGTAAGGATTCATGAGAAGGTAGCATGTGCAAATCAACATGCCATCTGAATTTGACATTAGACAGGAAACTGAGTACATTCCAGTTACAAACCTCACTGTAGCAGGAGCCTTCATGTCCAGTTTGCAATTCTCCCAGAGGCATGTGCCAGAACACTGTTGGAAAAAGAATGCTGGCCTTTTGGCCGCATCTAGCAGGATTCTGCTTATATTCTTCATTTGTAGTTCTTTTATCAACATAAATCTGTTTTCTGGTCACAGTTTGAAACTGTGTAATGATATTGGTAACTTTGTCTCTCAAATGAATTTGCAGCAGAAAATAATGAAGATCATGGTTACTATATTCCATATGGCTAGAAATGTCCTTGGCTCCACATCTGTAACTAGACCTTCTCATTTAAGGACATGCACTACAAGTTCTCTTCTTCCCTCGCAGGGCAGAACATCCAGAGGGACAATCCATCCCCCCCTACAAGCCCACATTCTCAGATGGATGGGTGCTCCCTGTGCCCACCCAGAGGCAGAGCTCCGTTGATTCGCATAAGGTGAATCTCTCATGAAAAGCGGACAACTACTGGCAAAGCAGAATCAGAACTCACAGTCTATGGGGCACAAGTACATTAAGAACAGTAAATGCTTCGCCAAGAGCTTCTGAAGCTGCATCAGCATGTTCTATTCAGGGGAAGGACAGAGATTGCTTGAAGGTCCACATCTTGTACAATCTAGTAAACTGTTCCAAGGACAGTATTAATTCTCTTGGAAATATTCATTTAGGGCCACTAAGCAAGCTACCTCATATGAAAATGAGTTTCCAAGGTACTGTTCCATACGTCAAAAGGAAACAGTGTATTTCTCTGACAGCTAAAAATTACAAAGAATAATTATCATGCAACCAAAGAAGCAAAACCCATTGCCTCACATGAATGCATTTAACTGTCACTGGCATACTACAGAAAAATCTCTAGCAGTAACATTCTCTATGCAGACAAATAAAAGTTTACTGCTGCTACTACCTACCAACAAATCAGATTGTAATTCAGAAATAAAGGCAATAGACACACAATTTCACAGCATTATATATCAAAGATCATGTGCATGACATAAATCTCTGTGCTGCCTCTACACACATATAGAACTATAAGTTTACTTAGATCTTTTGAATGAGCAATAGCACAATAAGTTTTGGAATATCCAGTGCATGTGTTGATGTTGTTCTTTCCCCGACAGGCCCACACTGGAAACCAGAATAGCTTCTCAGACAGGTATGTTCTGGCATATAACATAAGGAGATGAAATTTATAGCCATAAAAATCCTATTGACCCTAACAGCAAAACAGCATATGCAAAAAGCAAATAAACAAAAAACTCCATGCAGCAGAATCATGTTCCACACAGAGAGACTCATCGTAAGTTACACGTTCAGTTATGCTAGGATAAATGGGAGCTAAAGCTGCTGACCATCTTTGCTGGAAGAAGCATAACAATGCCTACATGAGAGTGCTGTTGATAGAACTGCTCATGTGCATATGAGCTTCACAACATTCCCAGTAGTCCCTTGTGAGGTGCCCTTGGAAGTAAAGTGAGGGTAGAGACACACTTAGTGTTGTGCAGGTTCCAGTGCATCTCCATCTCTGTTTTCTGAAAATGGGGGCACACCACACTAGTTAAACTCCGCCACTTTTTACTGTATACCCTGAATGAATCGGCTTGAGCATGTGTGTTTTTTAATTCAGCTTCAGTCAGATTTTGCAACTGATTGGTAGAGCAACCTGTTGCCCTTCCAGGTGGGCCAATGGAAATGCTTTGCTGTAAGCTCAGGCAGAGACAGTGATTGGCCCAACACTTTCCTGTAGGTTGTCTTGCAGGATCTGAAGTCAGCACCGGCCAAGCGAAGTGTGTCCAGCTGAGGGCAGAGTCACTTCAGAATGCAGCCAGAAAAACCATTCTTGCTGCTTTTGAAGCGACTAGTGTGCCCACAGCCTGAGAGTTGTGCTGCTCAGGTTACATACAGAAGGTTTGCTTTGAATGCAAACAAAGCAGTGTAGGAATTTGTGTCAGATATTTTATAATATGGCCCCAACAGGGCTGCCCTGTTTCAAGATGCTTGCCTGGAGCATCTGAACCAAGCAGTGATAGATCAGACTGGTTTAAATGATTTTAACGTTTTATTAAACTGCAACTATAACAAACTGAAGAATAAGGAAAAGCACACAAAAGAATAACATACAAAGATATTGGGTCATCTGCAAAGCAGTGCTAAGTCACGGTCCCATCAGCACAAGCATTTTTGCTTGAGCAACGGGACTTCCCCTCCTTTCCTTACATGCCCCCTAAATCTGTTCTAGGGGTTCCCCAACCCTCCAGAGTAGATTTGGGGAGGGTGCAGGACATGCATGGGGAGAGGAGAGGAACAAATGTCTCATTGCACAAACATAAATTCTTGCACAGATGAGGGGGATGTTGTTGGATTCCCCCCATTGGTTCTCATGCATCTAGGACCAGATCCTTCTTTCCAGCTTGTCACACCTAGGTAGGGTTTTCTTGTCTGTTTCTACTTTTCCACTCTTCCATCACCTTTATTCTTTTTCTCTGTCTCCTTCCAATTTGGGGTTATCCTTTTCTGATTGGCTCCCTTGATTTTTATTTAACCCCCTTAGTGGCAGCCTTTCACTCAGCTCCTTACCTTCTCTGTTCCAGACAGGGTTCTCTCAAGCCAGTACACATGCCCCCTCTGTATGATTCCTCATTTTATCACTTTAACCTAGATGTAAATTAAGGTTGTGCTTATAAAATTTCCTAGCTAATCAAATTACTGCTGAAATCTATAACTTAAGCATATTTGCCATTGCAGACTTGTGTCCATCAATTCTATATTTAAAAATATTGCCCAAGCATTCTCTATGTCCTCATCTTCATTTCTGCTTATGTTGAGAGTTTCTAACTGCTTTTAGTTGTAGTTACTGTGTTAGTCTCACGAGTCTATATCCCCACAATTTTGAGTCCCCTTGTTTTTCCCTATAATTAATCAGAAAATGATGTCACCAGCCATATATATGTATGTGAATATGTGCATATTGTTTGTCTTACAGCAGCAGGCTTCCCATTTTCTGTCCTCTTGTTCTCAATGGTGATCTTATCTCTTTTTCAGGGCACCTGATCCTCCCCAGCTTATGCAAGCAATGTATGAGTTCCATGCAAGAAACTCGAAGGAGCTCGCAGTAATGAAAGGAGATCTACTAGAGGTAAGACAGATGCTCCTTACTTTCAGCAAACTAACCTCCTGGTAAGAAGAGCACTTTCCTATTTCTTCTGTATGGGTCAGCAAGCCTCCTGTTGTTTATTTACACACATGCACACTCCAAGCAATCACAGGTGTCCACTACGTTGCTGTCCACTCCACTAGGGCAATTCAGGGAGGGGAATGGACAGAAATTTGGTACTTTGATCTTGGCTGGCATTAAAAAGCTAAGGTCAAAAAAGAAGGTGACAGAAAATGGTAACAGGAGGATCAAGAGTTACAGAACAAGGGATAGTACTTCATAATTTCCATTCAGCTATTTTGTACAACCTAAAAAGATCAGCAAAGACATACTGAAGATTAAAGATTTTGGATATTGGTCACTGTCAAGAAATCACCTTTGCTGTAGATTATCATCATAAACTCTTGAGTAGGAAGGTACTCAGTAGATTACTAGCCCTTCCTCTGAGATAGAACCTCTCCTACCCAAAGAAAGGAGTCTGTCCAACCTTTTGTTATTGTCTCAAATGATACATTGTTTCAAAGAGTTTATTCCATTGTTGCATTGCTCTTAATGTTTTCTTAATATTTACTGCAGCCTTCGCCAAGCTGGTGCTCTTCAGGTGGTTTGGACTAGAACACCCATCAGTCCCAGCCAGCATAGCCTTGCTATCTAGGGCTGATTGGAGTTGTAGTCCAAAACATCTGGAGAACACCAGATTGGCAGAGGCTGGTTTACTGTCATGCATTATGGAACTTGGAGGTTAAGCAGATATTCCTGGGCTTGTACTAACATTACTGATATCTCACTAGAAGCTGGAGTTCTGATTTCTGAGACAGTATTCCATTGTAATAGGGTGCAGTGTTTGGAGCAATCATGCCTCTCCTTTGTTTAGGTTTTGGACCAACGGAAAAAATGGTGGCTTGCTAGAAATACTGTAGGGGAGACTGGTTATATCCCTAACAATATCCTGGAGCCCATGGATCAGAAGACACCTAATGGGAACAATAGAGAACAAGTAGGTACAATTCTTTACTGCACCAGGTGGTATTGCAGAGGCACAGAGACATGATGCAATGAGTTGGTAAAATACTTGTAAATACTTCTCCTCTACATAACATTTGAGCATACGCAGGAGGCAGTTGCCCACCCTTCAAAACCAGAAATATGGAAAATGTTCCAGAGGAAAGTTAGGTACCTTTGCTTGTACTGTTGGGAGCCAGCTGTCTATGCACCTCCCTCCACTTCATTTCTCTCCCCACCCCCCACTTCACTACTGGGACATAAAAAAAAGGCAGCAACTTTTTTCCTTTGGACAGAAGTGGATGAAATATGCAGGCATACTAGCTCCTCCGCAGTAGACACAACCTGCAAGTTTTCAGCCAGATAAGTCCACAGATGCTTGTGAAGATCTCTGAAATGTGATTTATTTTTTAAGGAACATCTAACTTTGGCGGGGAGAGGGATTTGGATGAAATTTTCAGACAAGGTCACCCCTTCCGCAGGTATGAATCCTGCCAAATTTCAAAAGGATAGCTGCAGTAGTTTTTCCACAAGGGCAGGCATTACAGCAAGGATGGGGAACTTCTTGTCCATGTGCATAATCAGGCCCACCAGGCCACCCTATTTGGCCCATGAAGCTATTTCAGGCAAGCCACATTCATCTATCCTACACCTGATGTCATATGTGGGGCAGATAAAGGCATGGCTTGGTCAAAAGAGGCTTTGCAACCACTGCCAATTAACAGTGCCTTCAAAGTCCCATTGCATAGTGCTTCCCAAGCACCCAACAGCCAGCTGGTTGTCACTTGGAAGCCACTGCCCAAAGCACTTTGCCAGTCCTATGCTCGGCACTTCGGAAGTGCCAAGCCCAGGGCTGTCCAAGCACTTTGTGTAGCACTTCCCAAACACCAGCTGGTTATTAGGCATTTGGGAAGCACTGTGCAAGGAACATTGTTTGACCTGTGTCAATCACATGAAGTCATTAAGATAATAAATGATTGACAGGTGGTTTGTCCCACCCACTTGTCAAAATTGATCCAAGGGAATGGGGGAGAAAAAAATCTGCCCACCAAGCTAAAAAGATTTCCCACTCCTGCATTACAGATATAGGATGAATGGATTCATTTTAATGGAATCACTTCATCTCCCTTAATATTTTGTGGACAACTGGTTTGGAAATTGCAGACATAAGAAGCGCCCCTGAATAACAAACCTGCCAAACTGTAGACAAATAGGTGTGCTAGGCACTTTTAAAATTGATTTAGAGGTGGAAAGATCTAGATAAAATAATTCTCTCTAATTACAAGCTAGTCCTGCTAGTCACAAAAAAGCTCACTCTCCCCATCCCAGCTTAGAGACATATATTTCACTCTTTCAAGCCTGCTTCCTTCCCCAAAGCACTAGAATTGAAGGGTGTTAGTAGAATCATTCCCTCTGAGTAAAAGCTAGGGATGTCAGTTGTGAAAAAGCTCCCCTTCCCCTCCTGATCCAGAGGCTAGAGATGTAAGTTTTGGTTTTGCAAACCAGCTCCCTCTGCTACCTACCCACCCACGTACCCTGGCATTGTGCTTATACAGTATAAATAAAAATAATGGATTGTATCCAAAGGAGCGCTAGGGGATGTGTCCTGTCAGCACAAGGATTTTCATTTGCACACTGGGACTCCCCTCTCCTGCTCCATGCCCCCTAAATCTTCTAGGAGTTCCTTTTACCCTCCAGAGCAGGTTTGAGGAGGGTGCATGGCACACAAGGTGAAGGAAGGGATGAAGTCCTGTTGCGCAAGCAGAAATCCTTATGCTGACAGGATGCGTTTGTTGGATACTGCCCATAGTTTCACTTTTTTTGGTCAGACTTTTTAAATGTCTGGATCGCCAAGGCACCCTACAGCATGTCAGGGGCTCCTGTTTCAATTAGAGTAGCCTTGTACAGATCCCACGTCACCTCCAAGGCACCTACATTGGCTTGGGATTTATCCAAATCTGATGTGCACCCCTAACTGAAACCTTGGCACCTGAACACTGTCTTTTTCCCAGACCAGCTTCTGAGATTGTAGTAGGCACTGCCCACAAATCTAAGGGCTAGAAACTTGATGGGTGTGATGGAATAATTAAATGAAATGCCCAAGCATTAAGATCCACTAGAGAGGCCCTGCTTCCATGCCCATTAGTTAGATTGGTAGTCATGAGAGACAGACCCTTATTTATGGAACTCCCTTCACTGGCAGGTACAATCAGCGACTTCCATCTTGTCTTTTAGGTGGGCACCAAAGATGTTTTTATTTCACTATACTTTTAATTTGGGGGGGGTGCTGCATATTCTTTTTGGCTATGAGTGAAGGTCTTATATTTTGGATGGGATTACTGGCTGGAATCATTGTTTTGTTATATTTAATTTTGATTTTTGAAATATATTTTGTTTTAAATTGTTTTGATCCTACTTTGAATTTCTCTAAGGAAAAATGTTTACACTTTTCAAAGGCTGACTAGGAGTCTATTAAATAATTTCTGGCTGCTGAATTGTGCATTTGTATCAAACACTGGGATATGCATAGACATGAATGTGGCAATCAACTACTAGAACAGTAGGTCCAAACCTTCCAACATTAGAAGCAACTAGCTCGTTAGCAATTAGTTTGGTGTATACTGATTCTAGGCTCTAGATTCAAGCCATGGTCCCAGTCAGGTTGGGGCCTCCCATCCCCCAGTGAGGGCCAAAATAGAGATGTTCATGATGTAGTTTGCCCTTGAAAAGTTAACTTTCAAAAAATGCTGGTGGGGGGGAGTGAAAGCCACTTCATAGCCCTGCTCAACCTCCCTTCAACCCTGCTATTCACTATGGCAGGAAAGCTCCCATTTGTGCTGATGGTGATGGATTCCAATCAGGACCATGGCAGAGAAATGAGATTTAAAGCTGTCCTCCCCATGCAACAGCTTTTTTCTTTTTAATCAGCTATGCGAGGGCACATCTCATGCCTAGTTTGGCTGTGAGAGCTAACAAGAAACTTAATTACCAATACTTGCAGTCATTCAGCTGTTCAGAATGTAAGCCGTTAGTTGTGTGCTGGAGCAGAAGAGTTGTACAGTAGTGTCATCATTTGCTATTAAATATCTTTCTCCTGGTGGGTGTCTCTATATTCAGGTCTCAACAGGCTTCACTGACCTCCACCCAAGTTCTACACCAGCAGAAGTCGCACTTTGGCTCAGGACAAAAGGCTTCTCCAAGATGTAGGTGTCACTTTAATAACTAGCCCAAGAAATCTTACCCCACCAAACAACTCTTACCCAGGTGCTGTACTTCTGATTCACAGCTTTGCAGAGTGCCTCCAAAGATACTGACCTTCCCATATTAACTTAAGGGATGAAGATCACTAAAGCCTGATGGCATGACCCACTAACTATTATGTTCTGTGACCCATTGTCAGTTCCAGAGATTCTCTGGTTATTACTCCTTTGGGAAACAAAGGAAGGGGAGAGATACTGGACTATTCACAGGTGTCATTCCTGCATACCTTATCACCAGGACCATGTGTGCTGTGCACTGAACAATAATCCAAACTCTGTGTCAAGGTAACTCAAATGCTGAGGTCCAAAATAAGCAAAAGTGTGCCCACACTTGCTTAGCTTGTACAGTATGTTCTACACACAAAGAACATGAAGATTTTTAAAAAAGAACAGATCAGGGAGAAATTGGTGATAATAGATGGTCTGGAGGACTAGAAAGTCACACTCAACGAATGAGTGGCTACGCACAGCAATGAACCCCATGGTCAGTGGTAGAGCATCTTCTTTGCATGGAGAAGATCCCAGGTTCAGTCCATGGCATCTCCACGTAGGGCTGGGAGACCCCTGCCTCAAACCCTGGAGAGCCACTGCCAGTCAGTGTGGACATTACTGAGCTAGATGGACCAGTGGTTGGACTCAGTAAAAGGCAGCTTCCTATGTTCCCAGTGGTCAGCTCTACTCTGCCTCCCTCTAGCTTCAGAGATTTTCCCAAAAATGCTATACTCTAAAATGTGATTTTCAATGAAGAGGATCATAATGTTGGGTTCAGTCTACCTTCTGATCGGCACAGGCTTAAAAGAGAAGTACTGTGTTCTTTTCTTTGGGAATGTATCAGACTTACACCATTTTTTGCATTCTTGCATTGATATTTTCTCTCACTTTTCCCTCTTTTTTCATATTTCAACAGCACAGTTAAGTCCCTTAGCATCCTTAATGGAAGGCAGCTTCTGTCATTCAGCAAGGAAGAGCTGAAAGCAGTTTGCCCAGAAGAATGGACAAGAGTGTTTTTCACACTTTCAGAAGTTAGAGCAAGACTGGCGGTAAGCTGTCCTCCAAAAACAACACTCCCACCTATCTTGTGACAAGAGAACTGCTGTAGGGCAGGGGACAAATGTGGCCCTCCAGGCCAGAGCCAAAACTTCCATGGAGCGAGCAGGGCCTTTGGCCTGGGTGTCTGATTCAAGGGGGGCACCAAAATCATGATTAATCATGTGTGCGCAATATACATGTGCACATTATTTACAAAAATAGCATGTATTTATTTTATTAATGTGTTATGTGAGTTCACTGATAATGGGTATTACTGAATGGGGAGGGGGGTGAGACACAGTTGCAACAAAAATAATGTGTGAATTCAGGTTGGCGGCAACCAGGTGGACATTTTGGGAACTGGGTAGGAGGTGTGAGATATAGTTGCAATGATTGCTGCTCTGCTCTCAGCATGCATGTGTAGTGAGAATGTTTGTGACAAAGTAAAGCCAATGCAACACACATTTGCATATACACACATTATTTCTAGTAAACTCACAGTCCTATATGTGCTTGATTTGGGTCTTGTCTTTCTTTCAGTTCTGTTGCTATACGGTGTAGATAACTCGCTGGCAGTTTCTAAGGCTGACACTAAATTCACTATTTTAAAAAAAATAGTTACTAATACAAAATGGCTCCAAAGAAACTCTGTGTAATAAACATTAGAATAATTATGGATTTTTTCATGTTCCTGATTTAATGTGGTTCTAATGTTACCACAATTAACAACAGGACACCCTGCTAGATCAGGCCAATGGCCTATCTAGTCTAGCATTCTATTCTCAGTGGCCAACCAAATGGCCCAGCCCCAAAGTAGGACCTGAATGCAACACTACTCTCCGCACTTGCGATTCCCAGCAGCTGGTGTTTGGAAGCATACTCCCTCTGACATTGGAGGTAGAACATAGCTATCAACAGCTATTAGCCATGATGGCTATCTCCTCCATGAATTTGTCTAATCCTCTTTTAAAGCCATCCAAGTTGGTGGCCAACACTACCTCTTGTGGGAGTGCATTCCATAGTCTAACTCTGCACTGTGTGAAGTAGTACTTTTTTTTGCCTGTCCTGAATCTTCCAACATTATGAGAAAGGAAGAAAAACTTTTCTCTATCCATTTTCTTCACACCATGCATAATTTTATACACCTCTCATATCTCCTTGTATTCACTCTAAACTAAAAAGCCCCAAATGCTGCTGTCTTTCCTCATACAGGAGTTGCTCCATCACCTTCATCATTTGGGTTGCCTTCTTCTGAACCTTTTCCAACTGTACAGTATCCTTGTTGAGGGGAGGTGACCAGAACTCTACACAGTATTCCAAATGTGGTTGTACCATAGATTTGTTCTCATCATTTGGACATTTTCTAAAGGAAGCCTTCTTGCCTCCAATAGCTTCTTTGACTCTGCTCATGACCCACACAGGCATTCTCTTGGCCCTAGTAGTACCTTTCTTGATCTGCAGTAGATATTAGAATAAATACATAAAATTATATGTACCTGTCCATTTTATTTTATTTTATTACAACTGTTAATTTTTTTACATCTTAAAAAACAGAATTGGCTTAGGGGCACATTTCAGGTCATTTGCCCTGGGTTCCAAAATACCTAGTTCTAGCTGTTTCAGGCCCCTCTGTCTGGCTCTTCCTCTTCCCAGGCTACACTCCCTATCTCCAGGCCACAGCCCTCACTGATCCTGCCTGGCTGAGATGTGCCCTTAAACTGTGCTAAAGCCCTTTGCTTGCTTGCCTGGACAGAGCATTGAGAGGTCTGTGTGGGCGTATGTAGAAATCTGACTTCAATTGTCAGAGACTGTTTTCATTGTTCAGAAACTCACCTGTTGCTCCACCCACATTTGCCTCTGGCCCAGCCTACCACTGGTGGGCAGTCCCCAGATGGTTGCTCACAAGGGAATGCAGCCCTTGGGCTGAACACACCCCACACCTCCTATAGGAGACATTTGACTGGATAGTGTGTCACGCTGCCAGGGTATTCTTGCACAGTCCAGTTTGGTCTATGAACGTAGATAAAAAATTCAATCAATCAATCTTGCACAGTCTGTTCAGTCTTCCTTTGCCTCAGTTTCTCATTGTGCAGACAAATGTAGGAACAACAGGGGTGCATAATTCAAGAGGGTAGGGTAGACATGGCTGACTGCCTTCCTTCACCAGCATCTTACTGTTCAAGCCCAGCAGGAAGCTGATGAAGAGGTTAGTGATCCACTTGTATATACTAAGCTGCCTTTACCTTTAAGACCTATACCAACTGAATATCTGAGGCACCACATCCTTCCCACAATACAATTTTTATTCACATCAGTCAGAAAAGTAGTATTACAGAGAGTGGCTTCCAAGAGGAAATGTATTTAGTTAAACCACAGGAGGGGAGAGTGCTAGTGCACTCACGCCCTGCTTGTGTGCTTCCCATAGAAAGCTGGGCTGGCCGCTAGACTAGATGGGTGACTGGCCTGATGGAACAGGCCCTTCTTATGTTCTTACTGTTGGTTGCTTATTTTAATTGATTTATCCACTGAAAACCAACTCATTCCCCATAGTAATTTCCCTCTTTTCATGGTAACAAGTGTATAGGAGCAAATAACTTTTTAAAGGACAGGATCATATAAATAACCTTTAGCCCCAAGATGACTTGAATCATGCATACAGGTATGTGTGAAGATGCGGCAGTTAAGGTCTCTCCTGATTAGACAGCTACAAAAGAATTATTGTTACCATGTGAAAAGCCATGAGAGGCTGACTCAACCCTGAGGCTTCTAGTGATGCTAAGCAACTCTCAGCTCAACAGAGTACAAAAATATACAGCTGGCAGTAATTTCTTTAGGGGCATTCTTCCATTGTGGAAAACATATCCCCTCCCGCCCCAGCCTTTAATCCACAACAGATTACTACTGAAAAATGTGAGCCCCATACTTCATTCATAAACATGGAAGTGTGTAATCTACAAAGTTATGCCACTAGTACAGACACCTATTGGATAACTCCAGTAACATCAGTAATTAGTGGACATTTTTTTCTCACATCAAATTTGTTTCCCTTCTTTGTGTTTAAAGACTGAGCCCTGCACCCAGACTAAACTTCAGACAATGCCAACTGTGCACCTCTTAGTTATACTATCCCCCCTACCCCAATCTGATAGGAAGCACTTTTCAGAATATCATTAACTTTCTCCCATGGGTATGACAGCTGAACTATACCAGGATTCAAATTCTCCACTCCTGGATAAAGCTTATAGGGCAGCCTTGGGTAAGTCCCTGTTACTAACCTCAACCATTACAAAATTGCTGTGCAGAACATGTAGGAAAACCTGGTAAATGACCTTGAACTTCTTAGAGGGCTGTAAGTGTGATAAAAGTAATGATTAGAGGTTATCCAGTATTGATACTGATAACTCTTCCCTCCTTGCTTCTCTTAACAGAATTATCCACCAAAGTAACCTTCTATTGCTGTTTTTAACCATCCCATAACTATCTTCTCAAAGATCATCACTGCAAGTCAATGGCTGTCCTGTTCAAATCCATTTGTTTTTCAAGAACATGAAACATCATCCTCTGTTGGCAGATATTTCCCTCTACAGCTGTGTGCATGAAATGCAAAAAGTTACCTTCAGCAACATTTCAATGTAAAGCTCAAATGTATGCAAGATAAGGACTATGACCAATTAGCACAGAAGTAAATGTGTATAGCAGGAAGTTTGTGTTATGAGCAATTAATACAGTAGTGGGAGAGGACACTTTATTCTCGATTTACTCCACAAGAAAAAAAATCACATTGACTTTAAGTGATAGCTAAACAATTTCATGTTGGAGTATATCCAATTAGCTTTCTTTGATGAGAGAATGTGGACTTGCAAGATCAGCCACCAAGGTGCCTGGGAGAATGAAATGTTTTCCCACTGGCTCCTAGATGTTGCAACTTTCTTAGGTCAGATTTCTGTCCAATAAATCCTTGTTTCTGAGGTCTCCCAAGATGCGCGTGTGTTTGCTGTAGCAAACCAGCACAGCTAGTACTCTGGAATGTTTTCAAGAACATTTGTGAAAATGGTGTTATTTTGCACTGGATATGTGCTCTTATCTCGCCTTCAGTTACAGATTTAAACAGACATGAAGAAAATCTACAGGTGATGTATAAGCCTGCAGCCAAATCCCAATTCAAACAACCTCACCCTAAGGAAGGGATCCCTATCTAGAAATTAAACATGCAGAAGTCGCATGAAGGACCATAAGCGTGATGGCAAGGACAATGGAAAGGTGGCTTGTGGGGAAACAAACATTGTTAGAACAGTGAGCCTGATTTGAAATTACTCCAACCATACCTTTTCTGGTTCGGAGTTCTAGGAAAAAATGGGGGAGTAGCAAAGAAATATAAGAAGACACCTACCCACCCACCCACTCCCGCCCCTTTGCAATCCTTATAGGTGCTTTGTACTTAAAAACAGAACACATGAGTGTTTTAAGTTAGTAAGGCCACATCATGCCAACTGAAAGAGCCACATGATCTGTCCCCCATCCATTTCACCGAGTTGTTTCAGCTCTCAGGTGGAGGGCATCATTGAGCTTCACCAATTCTATGAGGTGTTGCCACACTTTACATCTTTTCTTTCTAACAATAAGGACAAGAAACTTTTAAATGAAAAACTTGTGTGAGGCTAAATTTTGCTCAAGCACATTGTTTGCCAATTCAGACATTTTACAGTAATCTGGGCATGAATAAAACAGTTCAAGAAACAACAGTGGAGATTAAAGGGGGCTTTTTTGAAAAGATATGGAATAGTATTAGAATGTTGTTAAAAGGAAATAAATGGGAAAGACTTTGTCCACAGAGTATCAATGGGAATATGTAAAAAAAAAAATTAGCCAAATACTGGTAATTAACTTCATCTGCTGTGTGTGATATGGCTAATATAGTTGATACAATTATATTTCGGGAAGGGGCTTTGAATTACATGAGAGATAATTTTTAAGTTCCAGCAATGCTAACACTATCTAATTTATTGTTATCTTGTTTAATCAAGCTACTCTGAAATTTTTTTATATGCAAAACCAAATAAAAATAACTGTCAAGGAAGTCTGCCCTTTGAGATTTCCTCCCCTACAATGCTCCTGGTCCTCACGTTAGCAGAAGGCCAACAGTATGTAAACCTTAAGAACAAGTAGGAATCTTTTTCCACAGATAGATATGTTCACAGAACCAGTCAGAACAGAGACAGAACAACATGCAGAGCTCATGATACTAGCAGCCAACAAGGATATGATGGAACATTAAGCATAGCAGGATTACAACCTAATTCCAGAATTCTTTTATTAGATACTACAGCTTTCAAAATACAAAAAAGCTTCCAACAACCATTCTACAGAAAGCTACCTTTAGTCTATTAAATCAACTCCAGTCAAGGTAAAAAATAAGTCTTGTCATCAGACAGCAACAAGAATCTTTTTCTTCTTCCTCTACTCTTTCTTGTTACCCCATTTGGCCATCTTGTTATTAACAGGAGTCTTCATAAAGCGGCTAGAGCTCATGTAGGCAGCAATCTTTCCCAGCGACTGGAAACACAGGAAAAGGATATTTTTAGGAAATGGGTAGATGAGAGAATCAACCTCAATAAGCCAAAAACTAAAAGAAACATTAGGAAAACTGACAACCCTCCCAACTGGGACTGATTTGCCCATGTCAAAGTGCAAGCACTAATTCATTCAAGGAAAAAACAGTTCCTTTGTTCAAGTTTTCATTAATGGCAGATCAAAAATGAGAACCATCTTTACTTTTTGTTGGCTTGCCCCAGTCCCTGGTTCCACTCACACTCAGCCACGTTCTACACAGATGTCCTTAAGAAAGTTTTGTAACTCATACAGTAGCACAGACATTTAGGCGATATTCTAAAACAGCAGCCAAAGTGTTCAGCTATTGAGCTGGACGCAGTCCAGCCATGCTGCTTGGGAAATTGGATGGTGCCAAAGTTTGGCTGGGAAGTATCTTCCCTCCAGGCTGACCCACCTACTACAACATGAGAAGATGCTCCAGGAGGTCTTTGGAGTAGCCCATTATTTCATGTAGGAAGGAGTTCTCACTGCAACATGGTGTGGGACAGGCGAGAACAGAGTTAAGCCTCCCTCTGTCTCATAACCCACACCGTCGAGATCTCACAGCAGAGCTAGTAAATTGCTACCAGTCACTGCCTTGCTACTAGTCACATCATAGAAAAATATTAAATAAGGATGAAAAGGAAATTACCACCACATTGCTTCAAAGCAACACATTTCAGAACCTGGCGTGAAGCCTTTATGCACAGAAAGGAAACAGACAAACATTTCCCACATATTACTATCTGTGCTAGCTTGGATGGGTGTTCTAGCCAGTTTGGAACCTTGTAGTCAATCAGTCTGTGGCTTCTTGCCAGAAACTAATGAGCCAAGCACAGGATGCAGACGAAGACCTGCAAGCAAGCATGCTTTAGGAGACAACACTAACCTCAAAACGGGTGAGAAAATTCTGAAGGTTCTTGAACTGATCAAGGCACTTGGGTTCAAACATGCTGTTTTGGTTGAGAACATCATACATAAGGAAGTCAACAAAGGTGATCTGGAAAGAAATTCAGAAGTGAGACACCAGAGAGACCAGGCCTGCCTTCAAATGCCTCAAGGTGGATACACACTTACCTTGTCCCCAGCAAACCACTTTCTGTCCCCCAGGAACTTGGAGAACAGTTTCAGCTTTCCAGGCAGTTGCTCCAAGTACCCAGGTTTTAGTTTCTCCTGCAAAACAGGCAAGCAAAACTTTGAAATTGTGTTCATGGCTAAAATTCAGCAGAACTTCCCTCTATCCAACAAGATATGAATTTCATGCTGCCAATGCAAGAGCCATCAGAGAGCAAGCCAAGATGACACCTTGCCTCCAAGAAAAACTACAGCAGCAAAACCAAAGTAGTGCCCTTCCCCCCCCCCAAAAAAGATACTGACAAGAAGTTACTTGGCATGGCCTAGACAGCAGCCTTGTGTTATAATAAGATTCATTTTGCCTTCCTCAAGCCAAACGCTATTAATCGCTATAACATGCATGGGGTCAACAAGAAAAATAAAAAGATGCTGTTCTATGCATAGCTTAACATTTTGTGCTAACACTGTTGCTGTGTGTACCTTTGCTGCAGAAAACGCATGCAAAGAGTGGATCTTACACATATACACACATACACACCCCTTTAAAGATCTGGGTCTTTCATCTCTCACATGGTTTCTAGAAATAAATCACAGATATTGGAAGGTGCAAACACACCTTCCACAGTTTCTATATTTGCTGCAAGAGACACTGGTGTACACAGTGCAACAGTGCTCACTGCATAAAGTGTGCACTTGCTCTCATTTTGCAGACATCATGCAGCATCACACCAGCCCAACACAACAGCAGATGTAACCAACAGAGATAGGTGGACTCACAAAATCAGGATTGTAGCAGACCATCACAAGGCTCATGCGGAAATCCATCACCTGATTCTCCAGCATGTCGACTCTGATAATCTCCTCCTCAGTTTCTCCACCTGGAGCCAACACATGGGAATGAGAAATCCTGGACTGCTAGAAGCAGGTTCTGATCATGCCCCAAAAGAGCTCAGTTCTACTCACAGAGTTTGTGCTTGCGTGCAATGTATCGAAGAATGGCATTACTCTGTGTAAGCTTGGTCTTCCCATCAATTAGGTAAGGAAGCTAGAAAGCAAGCAACAAATGATCAGCTTAAGCCAGTGTTCTTCAACTTTCAATCCCCAGATGTTGTTGATCCCCTGACCAGTGTCTAAGCTGGCTAGGGATGATGGGAGTTGTAGTCCAAGAACATCTGGGAACCCAAGGTTAAAGAGCAGTGGGCTAAGGAGAAATCCTTGCCTTGGGATTCCCACTCACTGTTAATGTCCCTTTCGCTCTATTCATACTCGTTCATCAACAGTTACTTCTACCACCAAAGCTTCAGAACCTTATTCCCACCTGTTATATGGTAGAGAAAAACAGCTACGTACATTAGGGAAATCCAGTCCCAGCTTCTCCTTTTCATTGATCCATTGACTCTTATCATAGTCAGGAGCTGGAAAAAGAGGGAAAGTTTTAACTTCCTGCACAGAAAAAATGCTCAGCCACTCTCCTTCACAAAGGCAAAGCAATTGACTTTTAAGAAAAGCACCCCCACCCCAAATCCAAATGTATTTTGCTGCATTTCTAATTCTAGTCAAGGCTGCATTTCTAAGAAAACTTATTAGGGGCTGAGCTCAATTGCAATTCAGCAAGATTTACTGAGTTAGCTTGCTTAGATCATCCTGCAAACATTGAGAGAGATTTTTCTAGGGAGGCTGTTAATCAGATCTGGCATTCACAACCAAGAGATCCCCATGTCATTTCCATCAGACAAAGATAAGCAAGGAATGTGTACCGACTGAACTGTGATGGCTTATAGACTGCATTCCTCTTAACCCAGAGACACACACGAAGATGACATGCCCCCAAAGTTTGGGTCATGAAATGATTTCTAAATATTTTCTTGCTGTGCAAACTAATGCTGGGATACTCATCATTGAGCCTTGAACCAAGAAACCATTGTCATCCCTGCAGCCTAGCTATTTCACAGCAAATATCTCACACACTCACTCACTCATTCTCTCACGCTCTGAGGAGAATAAGCTATCATACTAATGGTACCAGAATGGACTTGTAATATAGCACTCCAGAAAAAAAAACCTATTTTGAAAATCACCTGGAAAAGCTCATTGCAATGGCTTGGTTACACCAGTCTATATGCTCTCAAGTTATCCCACCCAACCCGCTGAGGTAATTCAAATATTCTGACAGTAAGTAAAATTTCAATCCTGTATTCTTCTTTTGGTTGTTATGGCAAGCCCTGACCACCAGAGGTCAAGCTTAGCTACCAACACTTCTGGTTTCTGAGATCTCACACCTCACACTACCAACACACTTAGAAAACTATAAACCTAATTTTTCCCCTGAAAAAGGGGCATGGCGGGGCATGGCGGGGCATGGCGGGGCATGGCGGGGCATGGCGGGGCATGGCGGGGCATGGCGGGGCATGGCGGGGCATGGCGGGGCATGGCGGGGCATGGCGGGGCGGGGAAGAGCTAAGATTTCATATGTTGAATGCTGCCCCTTTTGGACTGTTGAACAAAATCACAACACACACACACACACACACTCCTAGGAATCTTTTTTCCAAATAACATCTAGTAGCCTATCTCGCTTCATTTGAAGAAAGATATAGTGGAGTATTTATGTAACGTTATAAACATACATTACATAACAACACTGAAATATCACCTTCTAATAACCTCTTCTTACAACATATGTATAACTGCTACAAGCCTCACCCCACCCCATGCACTTTACAAACCTTCAAAGAGTAGTAAAATATTAACATAGTTGCAAGATTTTGGACACTAAACAAATGGGGCCAAGACTACACACGGCTAGGAAGTTAATAATAAAGCAGCAACTTTTAAAATTGGAATAAAAGGGCCTCAGTGCATACAAAGTTCAGCAATACACACCTTCCCCACAGCTGTAAAACTTATCTTCATAAGGGGTCTCTGTGTATTCTAGTAGCAAGCGGATGCTATGGGCAAGCTGTAAAAATAAAAAGGGGAGGAATAGCAGTGTGAGAAGTCAGCAGCTCATGATTACCAACCCTTCATAAATGATTACCAACCCTTCATAAAAACACTTTTTAGTATCAGTTCTGCTCCAGCCTTCATTTGAAGCCTAATGCACACACATACTGCTCTCCTCTAGACCTACGAGGACCACCACCACCACCTGGGATCCTTATACCATACTCCAACATAAATTCTAAGGTATACAGTCCCCCAAACTCTTTATAAACATGAGGATGAAATTATATAAACACATTTTAATTCCCAACTGATATAATTCGTAAAATACTATTGCAAGGCCATGAAAAAAATGGCTGTTTTCCAACTTTGCCTGGGATGCACCAGAAGCAGGATTCGGCATCTGCCATTCAACTAGGGATGGGGACCCTGTGGCCCTCCAAATGTTGGTGGACTCCAAAACCCATCAGCCCCAGCCAGCATGATGGTTAGGGGTGATGGAAGTTGGAGTCCAGCAATATCTGGAGGGCTACAGGTTACCTCCCTCCTTAGTTAATGCATATATGCTTATATAAGAGTGTGTATAGCCTCTCTTTTTTTTTTTGCAGTGCCATCCTAGATGTTTACTCAAAAGTAAGTCCCAGAATGACACCCCATGGATTTTACTTCCAAGTACATGGGACTGTAGCCTTAAAAGTGCAAGAAGATGATATAGTTGACAAGGAGGTCTTGTACAACAAACCTGCTTCCCGAAAAGATTGGACTTTTTGTGGTAAGGAAAGTGATGGAAAATGTGGCATAACACTTGCTTTCATATAACATCAGCTGTGAAATCATTACTGGCTTAAAATGCAGCTACGAGTAGAGACACACTGTTCTGCGGTTCCAGTGTGTCTCTATCACTCTTTTCTAAAAAGGGGAGCACGCAATGCTAGTCAAACTCCGCCCTTTTTACTGTAAAACCTGGTGGGAGCAGCTCCAGTGCATTTTTTAAAAATTCAGCTTCAAACAGATCTTGCAACTGATCAGCAGATCAACCCATTGCCCCTCCAGGGGTGGCTGTAGGCAACTAGTGTGCACACACTCACTGTTCTGCCATTTCCAGTGCATCTCCACCTGTCTCTTCTGAGAAAGCCCATACCTCGTTACTGTAAAACCTGGTGGGAGCCACTTGAGCACTTAAAAAAAAAATCAGCTTCAAAGAGATTTCACACCTGATCAGCAGATCAACCCTACTACCCCTTCAGGTGTGGCCAATGGAAACACTTTGCTATAGGCGACTAGTTTGTTCACAGCCTTTGTCATTCTTCTCAATTCGGATCAAAGGTAGTTTGGGAAAATACCTTTCGTAAGAAACGACAGGATAGACAGGGTAGAAACACATGCACTGTCACGCCAGTTCCAGTGTGCCTCCACCTCTGTCTTCTGAAAACCGGGCCACACGACACTCGTCAAACCCCGCCCCGCCTGAGTGCGTTTTTTAAAAAAATTCTGCTTCAAAGAGACTTCGCAACTTATAAAGGCAGCTCAACCTTGATCCCGCAAGGCTCCGGTGTGGCTAATGGAAACGCCTTGTATTTTACGGCCATGCACCGTTTCCCAAACCTGCGGCAGGAGCGCACTGGATGAAGAGCAAAAGGGAGTGTGTACGCAGCCTGAGGCAAGATAGACGTGGTCGAACCAGAGCTTTACAGGTGGGAACCAGTCGGCAAGCGAACCTCCGAAACTTCCCCAGGACAAAGGGGCTGCCGGGCAGGCTCCAAGCCGGTTTGCCGCGGCGCACCATCAAGCTCCAAGTGTAAGAGGTTCGAGGCGCTGGGCTAAAAGAGAAAGGCGACGGCTGCCCGGGTACTTTCAAGGGTTTTAGTGCGGCCTGCAAGCATCCCCGCCCCCGCAGTCAGCAGACTCATGAAGCGGACCAAAGTAGGCCCGCCCGCGCTGTCTACAAAAGGCTCACACTATAACTTAAAACTTCGCTCGCCCTTGAGCTGACGCTCCCCCAAGAGATCCACAGGAGACCTTGAGAGTTCCTGCAGCAAGCAGTACAATGCCGCCGCTTGAGCGCATCTTTTTGTAAGCACGATCGCCTGGAACGGCGCGGGTGGGAGGACTCCTCCAAGGAAAGACCGTTGAAAAACTTCTGCCTCTCTTTCTTGTCCCGCAAGCACGCAGAAAGGCACCGTCTCTCACCCCGTGCAAATGAGAGACAAAGCGAAGGAGCCCGAGATTCCCCCTGGATTTAAAAACGACTGATTCGGGAGACCAGCGGAAGAGGCAAGAGGACTTCCATGGGCACCCCAATGGGAGGAGGATTAAGCGCCTGGGGGGGGGGGAACTGCAACGGAGGCTGGAACTCGGACCCGAGAAGGCGAAGGGACACCTTCTTACCCCTTTCTAGGCAAGGAACTTACCCCTCTAATATCCCAGTAGCCGAAAATCATCGTCATGCTGCCCGCCGTTCTCTTCGATCTCCCTTCCCTGCAGTCTCACCCCCAAGCAACAGCAACCGCGGCAGCTTCGAGGGAGGGACCTAATAAGGAGCCGCCGAGGGGCGTCGATTTCAGCTTCCTCCTTAAAGGCCTAGCGCCGATTTAAAAAAAAAAATGAAGTGGCGGATAGTGGGAGCAAAGTTTGGGAAACGGCTTTTAAGCAGTTTATTCAAAGGAGAAACGCACGTAAGTGTAAAACTGGTTTTACTGCACATGAGCTTGAAAACCCAAATAAAACCGGTCCCGAAGAGCAGCTCTTCCTTGTACAATTTGAAAAGCGCTTCTTCTGAAATTTGCTGAAAAATCAGACAGGAAAAAGTCAAGACTAGATCGTGATTAATGCAGGGAGCATTCCTGAGCCTTTGAAAAGTTATTAACAGCTCAGTCTTATACATGTCTCCTCAGAAGGAAGTAAAGCCCACTGAGTTCAAGGAGGTTTACAGGAAAGTGGGTGAAGGATTGAAGCCTTAGTAAAGGATAATTCTTCAAAGAGAAAAATCACATGCACACCATACATTTAAAGCACATGGCTTCCCCCCCCCCCAAATCTTGCGGACATTACAAATAAGAAATCAGTGTTGCAGGTTTGCATTATGAGTATTTGACACTATTGAGTGTCAAGATAAAAGTCAATCTGAAACAGAATTAACCCCCCCCATAAGACTTAATCCTGGGATCCAACTGACCCATCAGTCTTTTGTTTGTTTTTGGTACACACAAGCATGTATGGGGGGGGTTTTACAAAATGGGGGAAAATCTATTCTAGTGCACTTGAAGAGGTATAACATAAAAATGAAATGTATGATACATTCCCTATCTTATTTTGATAAGTTGTTCGGGAAAGAATGGTTTTCAGGTTGCTTAGTGTCCTACTCATTTCAATAGTGGAAATTGGAGTACTGTGTAGTGGTTAAAGTGCTGGACTATGACCCGGCAGACCAGGGTTCGAATCCCCACACAGCCATGAAGCTCGCTGGGTGACCTTGGGCCAGCCATTGCCTCTCAGCCTCAGAGGGAGGCAATGGTAAACCCCCTCTGAATACCACTTACCATGAAAACCCTGTTCACAGGGTCTCCATAAGTCGGGATCGACTTGAAGGCAATCCATTTCCAGTTCAAATTTTTTAAAAATGGAAATGAGGGGGGAGATACACACAAAACACCACCTGACAACTAACTGCATAACTGCATCCACGATGAGGTGCGCCTGGCGCCTACACTTCTATCCTTTCGGCGCCAGGTTAAAACCTTTTTATTCTCCCAGGCATTTTAATCTATTATTTTAATCTATTTTTAGCTCTTATTGTATACTAGGTTGTTTAATTGTTTAATATGTATGCTTTTACTGTTTCTTGTGATTCTATTGTATTTTATTCCCTGTTGTGCACCGCCCTGAGAGCCTTTTGGATGTGGGCGGTATAGAAATCGAATAAAATAAAAATAAATAAATAATTGCAAAGTGTATGGAATATGAAATGATTTGGATTTGCCAAAATGTTTGACTGCTCTTTCAAACAGCTGCTGCAGTCCACAGCAACCCCATTAGCACAGGAGGGTTATAATCCTGACTGGCTCATCAACTGAGCTACATCATTCAGGAATGGGAAACCTATTGCCTTAAAGATGTTGTGGGACTACAATTCCCATCACTCCTGACCATTTTGGCCATGTTGGCTGGGGCTTATGGGAGCTGGAATCCCAACAATAGTTGGAGGGCCATGAGATCCTGGTGTCTAAGTTAAAGTTACTCGGCCTAGCCAACAATGAAAACTGTTGAGTGAAGCAGGGTTGTAGGGAAAAGATTGTTTTTCTTCACATCACAGGGTCTGGTTGTTTTGTGCCCCAAGACCACATAAGCAAGTAGTCACTAGCTTGGTCTGCTATCAGCATTTGACCTTTAACGAGGGAGAACAGAGGATTTTGTGGCCACAGGCCAGGAAACTAAAAAGTCAAGACAAATTTTTCAGTAAACAACCATTTTTATTAGCTACTATCTTTGAACATATTTGGGATTAAGAGTCACAGCATAACAAAAGCAAGAAATGAGTGTGAATCGTTCAGAAGCCATAATTGATAATAGATCCCCCATCTAGAAGTGTCAGGCTGTTAAGGTTCATGGCCTCATCTACTCCTTTTTATTGCTCCACTTAGCAACTCTCCAGAAGACGGGAGTCTTCATGTAACAGCCAGATTTCATGTAGGCAGAAATCTTCTCCAAAGCCTGCAGGGAAACCCAGCACAAGGATAGTTATTAGCTAGCAACAGCAGGACACATACCAATAGTCTGGCCCAGACTCTTAGAAGCAAAGAGAATGTACAGGGTCTAGAAGGCCTAAGAAAAGTTTTGTTTTTTAAAAAAAACAGTCATGTTTTCAGGGATGAGCAGATGGTTCCAGGATCTTTATTGTGTTCAGGGTATCAAGACCTTTGGCATCATTTCATCCATCCTAGCATGGCAAGTCTTTTCACTGTGGAAGGCAGGCGTAGAGAATCTCAGGCCCTCAAGACCCTCTCCAGGTCACACCTCTCACCAGCCTTCCTTTGCATCCTCCCTGAATGTTTTTGCCTGGCTGGAATATGCCTCTTGCTTGTTTGGATGGAGAATAGAGAGAGGTCTACGAGGGTGGGTAGAAATTAACCTATTGCACAAAAATAACATTTACATCAATTGCTCTGCCTACTCTTGCCTCTGGCCCTGCCCACCAATAACATGTGGCCTCCAAAAGGTTGCCCAGGAGGCAATGTGGCCCTCAGGCTGAAAACTGTTCCCCACCACTGGTATACAGCAAGAGTCCATTGGATGGAAAAGAAGGCACACAGGCTGTCTGTGGATTCTGCTGCAGACATCACTGGAGAGTGAGGAATGTCTATTTCAAAGTACATAAGCACACATTTTCGCCACAGCTGCATAGAAAGCAGCAAATAAAGCACTAACAAAGAGTGAAGCACAAGCAGGAAAACAGCCTGAGCACACACTTTCATTATCTGGAAAAGTACATTTTAGCTTTTGTGCAATTTCCATCAGTCCCTCAGTATCACATATCTCACCTAAACAATGTTAGGTATGGAGGTGAGGAGGGGGCAGAACCTTGCTGCAAGATGGGGAAGAATAGCCATCCTACTATGAACCCCTTAAAAAACTAACACACTGCAGATCTAGTGCTGGAGTGCACATCTCCCAAGAGAAGGAAAGCACACAGTATCTTTTTAAAAGCTAAACAAAAAAGGACATTTAACATCTGAGAGAGAGGGGTGTGTGTGAGTGTGTGAGATAGAGAGATCAGGCTGCAAGAGTGAAAAGCAATCAAAACTTTTGGTTCATACTTAAATCAGCTGTGCTGCCCTTTGCCTCAAAGGATAAGGAAAATTGATTTAACAATTAACCCCTCAAGCCCAAATCTCTAAAATGCTATTGCAGCAGCACCTTAAACAATGTTATCTGCTCCCACCAAGGTATCATAAGGTGTCTTATCATGACCCTACAGCAGGTGCTTAATACTTTCAAAAAGATAGGGAGAGGCAAGTACGCTTGCACAGGCACTGGGAAGTGCAGTTTAATAGTTGTTTAAAAGATCAGCAAAACAGAGCAGGCAGAGGGGAACAGAAAGGGAACTTTGTACTTTATAAATAACAACATTGGAAGCAACATTCCATTGCAACTATGACCCTTTAAAAAAAAAGTGGCAGCCTTTGAGACATTCTGGTGTGGCATGAAATATGTACTGAGGACTTAACTCTACCTCATGTGGATTTTTTTCAGTTAATGCTAGAAAGAGAAGGCATCTGTGGTATGTTCTCAAGGGCCACATTTGCACATTTAAAGCAGTATCATTCCTCCAAAGTATCCTGGGAACTGTAGCTTGTTACGGGTGCTGAGAGGAGATCCTGAAGAGCGGATGATTGTTAAACCACTCTGGGAACTGTAGCATGGTACTGCTTTACATGTATAGTGCAGATAGGTCCAATAAGATTAATGATAGAACTAGAAGGAATCAAAGTTTTTCAAGTTCTGCAGTTATCTTTATATGACAATAGCTTGCTTCAGACGATCATTCCAGGCTTCATAAACCAGGGTGTGCACTCTTCTCTTGAGCTTCCCCTCCTCCAGTCATATGCCAGCTTCAGGGCTTGTCGTAAACTAGCCCTACCCCCATAACTTCCAAACCAGATCACTCTGGCTTAATATTAGTTAACAGACCAGAAAAAAGGCCAAGATCAAGAGGGGAGGAAGAAGTGCTCGTTCCTATCTTCACAACTTAAACCATAGTGTATGAAGCCTGAATTTATAATCTGAACCAGGCCATGCTCCAAGGAAGGAAGAAACTAACACCGCAGTCCACGACAAAAAGACAATCTGGTTTGTACAAATTTGAAATTGCAATATCAAATGCCACATATATAATTCAGGCTAATCTCTATTCTCCTCCCTGCTGAATTCTACAAAGGCAACAGTGAGACTGAGGAGGAGGAGGCTGACAGCTAATGTCATCCCCTGGACTGCTTGTAAGTAAGGTGGCAGGAAGATGGGGTTGGCTAAGGGCAGATTGACTTGCTGAGTCAGTCCCCTACCGTCCCTAATAGACCGGTCTCCATCACAGAGAATGTTGGTCTATTTAAGAAATACTATTTGGGGGGTGAATCACATTTCATTTGCTATTGATATCAGAACAATTCGTGCTGGAAATCCATGCATAAATCACCTCAAAGCGCTCAATGAAATCCTTTAGATTTGGGAACTGCTCCAAGCATTTTGGCTCAAACATCTGGTGCTGATCCAAGACATCATATGCAAGGAAATCTGCATAGGTGATCTAGGAAATTAAAAGTGGAAGAAATTTTAAAATGAACCATAAAACTAGAGATGCATCTTTGTCTCTATATAATTAAGCATAGCACGCATAGTGTACCTTCTTTCCTGCAAACCAATTCCTGTCTCCCAAAAACTGGGAGAAGAGCTTTATTTTCCCAGGTAGCTGCTCCAAATACTCAGGCTTCAGTTGCTCCTGCAACAAGACACTATTGAATTATCATATACAGGCTCATTTCCAGCTAAACTCTTGTGAAACCTTGAACTACTAACTCCCCCATTTCTAGGCCTCTCTCTCATGCGCTGGTTTGTGCTAACTCTAAAGAACTTTGTTCCCTCCCAATCCCAGGAGTGCAGAAAGAATTGTTTGTTAAGTCATACATAAGTGCTATCTAACTTTCTACTCAACTCACACCATATTTATCCCCAAATAATTCTCAAGTCATCTGCAGGATTCCCAATCTCCTGGAATTTGGAAGGAGGACATAAACCACAAGACTCACAAAATCTGGACCGTAGCAGAGTTTTGCAAAGTTCATTCGGAAATCCATGACTTGGTTTTCAAGCATATCCACTCTGATAATTTCTTCTTCACTGTCACCACCTGTTGAAACATAACACATATAGAAGATAAGAATCTACCTCCAACCATTTGGCAAATAATTTATTACTATTGTTATTACCATTACTATTATTATTATTTACAGCTGGTATAGCACAGTGGGGAGGAGAGCCTGGCTGGGAGTCCAGAGTCTGTGAGTTCAAATCCCCACTCGGGTCTCCTGGGTGTCAAGGGCCAGCTAAAGATCACCCCACAGTGAGTGGCTCAGGGGTTACGTGCCCTGCTACCTGTGCAGCCGTGGGCAAGCTGCATAGTCCCAAGGAGCCCAGTTGCCCCCCAGCTGGCAGTTGCGGACAAGGAAGGGGCTGGCTTGTGCAGCTGTGGCAAGCTGAGCAGGCCCTAGCCAGCTGGGGAGGACTAGCCTCAGAGGGAGGCAATGGCAAACCCCCTCTGAATACCGCTTACCATGAAAACCCTATTCATAGGGTAGCCATAAGTCGGGATCGACTTGAAGGCAGTCCATTAAAAAAATTAAATTATTATTACAGTATTTAAAGCTGGTATCCAAGTAATCACAGGTGTCCAAAACACTCACACATCTTGTGCTTCCGCGCAATGTATCGCAGGATGGCATTACTCTGTGTAATCTTTGTCTTGCCATCAATTAGATATGGGAGCTGGGGAAAGAGAGGAAGGTTAATGATGCCACTGAAGATGCACATTACTTCATCACCCAATCATCTTCACTGGACAGCTTTCAATTTGCTTAGAATAAACAGTACCAGCTTGAAGTTTGTCTAGTTCCAGCATAATAAGCTAGGGCTGTCAATGATAGACATAGACATTTTGTACAGAATTTGACAGTGTTGGAAAAAAACCACCACAAATTAATCCTGGAGTCCCTTGAAGATGGGATTAAGCAAGCGCTGTGCTCCAGCAGCTATGTCAGTAGGTGGGCTCCATGGAAAAGGGCAGGGAAAGAGCAGCAGCAGCAGCAGCAGCAGCAGCAGCAGAACGCAAGGCATTTCTTTACCCTTTCTTGTCTAGTCTCTTCCTTTATCACAGCACCTTCCAGGGTAAAGCAACTTCTCCAGCCAGAATGATCTACAACAGGGGAAGGAACCTCGATCTTCGAAGCTAAAGCAACCCTCCACGCAACTCTCTCTCTGTGGCCCTCAGGACTCTCCCCACCCTCTACCACTACCTTTCCCCAAGCCAAACCCCTCACTGGCACTGCTTCTCACACTCCTAGAGTGTTTTTGTCTGGCTGGAATGTGTCTTTCAACTCTGAGAATGCCTTTTGGTTGCCTGGATGTAGGGAAGAGAGGGACTGTGCAAGTGTGTGTCAAAACTAGCCTACTGTTCAAAGCGAAAATTTACATTTGTTGCTCTGCCAACTTTTGCCTTTTGCTGAAAAATGTTTCCCATCCCTGAACTATATTTAAACTCACACACTAGAGGTTTGTGCAAGAGAGGTTTTGCTGTAGAATTTACAGGACCTAGCTCCTTTATAAAGACCCCAGGCACACTGAAGGTTCCTGGCCTCTTGCTTCTTGTCAGCCTCCTCTGCTCAAGCAAGAAGCCAAGAATGCACTGGAGATGCCAACCGCCCCGCCCCCTGCCTACCCACTGCTTTAGATTCTGCTCTTACACACAGTCCTGGTTTTCTATTGGGCTGCAGTCTCTCCTTGATGCAGCACACAACTAAGCAGGGCCAGACCAGAAAGTTTACATGTTAGGGCAGGAGGGCGTTTGCAAGAGCAAAGGACTCTTTCCTAGTTCCTAGTCAAAATGCGAGCAGCGGCAAACTGACACCCCACCCTTCAACCCACAATAACAGAACATTGCTGGTTATGCTACAGTTGCTACATACATTTGGGAAGTCCAAGCCCAGCTTCTCCTTCACACTAGTCCACTGACTTCTGTCAAACTCAGGAGCTGTAAGTATAGACATGAAAAGTGAGTAAATGACAAGTCTGCTGTCACTTCTATAGACTTATTTTCTCCTATATAGCCAGGTTTCTCTCCTATGCTTTTGGTTCCATTTCTCAAGGGATTATTGTGCCTGGATCCTAGTAGAAAGAAAAAGAATTCTCTACCTAGAATGATTTTTCCCCCAGAGCTCTTCCATATATAAGTAGCTCTGATGGCTATAAACTCAAAATGCCAGGAATAATCTCTTCCAGTAGCAAGCAATAAAGTTTGATGTCATTTCAATACCTGCCAACAAGAAAATGGCTTGGTTTGCTCTGACTGATGCAACAATAAGGATGATATGGGCCTCAAGAAACAAGGATCAGTTGGCAATCCTATGCACTTTCACTTGGGAGCAAGCCCCACTGAATATCATAGGACTTACTTCCAAACAAACGTACAGAATCCTCAGCTACAATACTTACATAATTAGCTCTTCACTGATACCAGTCATCACTGGTAGCAGATAATCATGGACAAAGCTGAATGTTTCACTTTCATTTAATGTTACTATTATATAAGACAGAACATCAACACTGGTAAATATTTTACTTCAGCCTTCTCTAACCTAGTGTTCTCCAGATGTTTTTGACTACAGCTCCCATCAGCCCCAGCTAGCATGGCCCATTTATTCCACTTTAGACAGCCATGGCTTTCCTGAAAGAATCCTGGGAAGTGTAGTTTGTGAAGAGTGCTGAGAGCTGTTAGGAGACACTATATTCCCCTCACTGAGCTACAATCACCAGAAGAGGGGTTGAACCACACTGGAGCTTTATCAGGGGAATAGGAGTCTCCTAACAACTTTTAGTCCTCTTCACAAACTACACTTCCCAAAGTGGAATAAATGTCTGGTGTGGGTGTGGCCCCCTGATTAGCCAAACCAAACAGCTGTTAGTCTGGCTTTTAGAACACTGACAGTTGGTTCTTACTGAGCATGCCTGTGCTATAATAGACTCCAATGTTAAATTTCTTAAATTAAGTAAAAGTCTGCTCTTTTTTTTAACTTTTAAACTGCAGAAGATGACAGTCAGAGTATGAGCAAGATCAGTAATTGGATTACAGGTACTCTGAACATGACTGATTTTTAATGAATTTCAACAAATTATGAGACCACTGATGGAAAAAAAGTCCAATGGAGTCTGGATTTCTCTCTCTCTCGTTTTACACTTTGAACTCTAGCAGGGATGGGGGAGAATATCCACTAAATCAGACTTAGTACTGGATTCCGACTGAATTCGACAGTCCACTATCTTTTCAGACCAGCATTGATTTCTTGCAATGGGCTACAGCTGTAATCGGCACACATTTTTTACAGCAGGCCATGGCTGTAATCAGCACATTTAAAAAAAAATTTTTCCCCATTTTATATAATTATCTTCACAATTTCATCTAAGCTGATGCATTCCTAACTAACTGTGTGTAGGGGTGATAAATAGGAACAAATAAACCACAAGGAACACTGTGATCATTTACATAGGCATTTACGTTAAAATTACACTTTTTTTCACAACCAAAAAAACCAGCAGATGGAATCGGCAAGTGCCAAAGCAAGCAGGAACAAAAAAAGGTGGATCTGAATAGAACGATGGACTATCAGAATACAAGTTCAAGAACATAAGTTTTGTAAGATTTTGTTTTGAAATGAGCTTATGGGAAGCATTAGAATGGCATGAGGGGTATTTTCAAATTAACAGGTTTGGGTGGTCCATGACTGAAATGAATTAATTCCAATTCTAAATTAACAGGGCAGAATGTGAAAAATCCATGATGGCTATAGTACAGAGCCACTCTCGTGGCAGATCCTGTCTTGCCTTAAGGGATCCTGAGTGTTCATTCTTGTTTGAAAGTATAAATGCCTTTATGGATTAGATCAAGGTCCTCCTATCCCAGATTTCTTTGCAAGAATCCCAGCAGCAGGCCTGCACTAGGTGGCCAACAGAACTTGTGCACTTCTATATACCTTCTGTTGATCCTGAAGATCAGAGCTAGCAGTTACATCAGGAGGTAATCCGCCCTTCTTGTTGATCAAATAAAGTCACCTTTTTATTTTAAAAAATCCATCTATTTCCAAGTGTTCTTGGAGATTTGGCTCTCTCTACTCTCCTACCATTCCCATGAATAAGTAATTCAAACACTGTAAGCAACAGAAACAAAGCAAAACTGGCAATAATCCCAAACTTTGAAGGGAGTCATTCTCGGTCAAAAGATATTCAAATAATTTCTGTACCGTGGGCAAGGGCAAGGTCAGTGATAAGTGGGAGAGGTTCAAAGATTATTGTAGGAGAGAGAGATTGCTATGAGCCTCTAGGTATCAAGATGGCAGGGGATGAGACAGGCTAAGAATAGGGCTCTTTGACCACTTCCATACAACTCTCTGTTCCAGAGGGGGGAAAGCCACAATGGCATTGCAGAACTGTTCCTTTCCTTGTCACTGTTTAAAGTGGAAAGACTGTTTCAAAAGAACAAAGTCATCATGTCTAAATAATCTGACATAAAGAGCTATCAGACCAGCTTCAGGACTCTAGATTTTGCACGAGATGTGCTCCAGAGTGATCAGGCACAACAAAAGCTTGTTTTAGCTGCTTTTTAAATAGATACATAACTCAATTACCCTTGTTCTGTTACATACACCTTCAGCCCTCGAGGCCATTTTCCCCAAACTATGTCCACCTGCCCCACTCCTGACTGCATATGCAGTAGAAGGGGTGGGATAGGTAAAGATGCAGTTGCAAAGGAACCATTGGGAGTCTTAAAGTGTGCTCCCAATTGTTCCTTAACAAGTGGTAATCAGAGGCATACTCTCTTTGGACCTGGAAGCTCCTTTTGGGTCAACTCCTTACCGTCTCCAGCACTGTACTGCTTGTCCTCATATGGGGTATCTGTGTATTCTAGGAGCAACCTGATTGAATGGGCAAGCTGCAGGAAAGAAGAGATAAACATTTAGTGGAAGAATAGTGATCAGTGGTAGTAAAAGCAGCAAACTACATCTGCTCAAGTCTAGCAATTACCAGTGGCAAAGGATATTGGTATACACCCTGACATTTCACAGATGAAGACAGTGCATGCCTGTAATGATCCTATTCTTATATCAAGAGTTACTGTCCAAAATCACCCTCATGTTATTGAACACTGTATTCCTTGTCAGTGGCTATGATCAGGCATCTCATTAAACCATGGTTTATTGAGACAGGCTTGTGTGCTTCCCCCCTTCAAGCTTAGCCATGAGGAGGTCAAAAGCTTTCATTTCTCTTTTTGATTAACTGCAACTTGTCATCCAAACTTGACAAACTGTAACTGTGTTCAAATATAATGCTGGTTATTAAATATACTTAGCCAAATTAGCCAGTGAACACAGACCAAGCATACCTATTTAGTGTCTCCCTTCCTCCCAGTGGGGGGGAAAACCCCTGGAATTGCTATCTTAGTGATTTCAACCAGTATTTGTAATTTGCTTCTCATAGCACTGTAATGGTTTGTTTCCCCTTTGGGAGTAAGCTGGGCTGCATGACTAGCTAATTTGCCTAACCTTGGTTAACGGTGAGCATTACATCCACGTGTGGCCTCTGATTAATTTTAACTATGGTTGAAACAAGCCAAATCTGAATTGTTTCAATAAACCAGTTACGATTAACCACAGATTTGTTGTGTAAATTGGTATAAATGTTAGCAGAGAACGTCAACGGTCTGAAATGTGTGTGTGCCCGTGTGTGCGTTTACCTAAGTAGCAGGCTTTTACCCTGCATTGAGATCACTGAGACTTAAGACTTAGTAAAATAAGAAAAGCTACTTTATTTATAGAAATACATTGTAGATAGAAAGGCATACCTAGTTCTAACTACCTAAGTTGGAGGCACAACACCGAGGCTTGGGAGTTGCCCTCATGGCTCAGGAGAGAGAGAGCAGAGACAAAGGTGTCTCCTCTTTCTCGGACAGTGGAGGAAGAGAAGAGAGGAAAGGGCGGAAAGAGGAGGGGCAGACAAGCTTCCCTAAGATATCAGTCTAACGAGGGAAGAAAGTCAGTCAGAGCATCACATGTAAAGGTAATCAAGCCTATCCATCTGGAGGACCCTAACTCTATCTCCCTTCTGGAACATAAAAGAACAAAACAGGAGTTGCTCTTGCCCCACTTCCAACAAGATTAGGGTTTAAATGCAATGTAATACTGTGGTTAATAAAAACATGGAAGTGAAAATGTCCAACATCCTCATTTTGGAGGAAGAAAGAAAGAGGAGGGGGAAGAACACAAGCCTGGGAAGAGGCTGGCTTATGATGTCTGCCCTCTGTCTGCTCTTGTAATGTACAGGATAGGAAGCCTTAAAATTGACATCTTAACTCCCAAGTGGTGTCAGATTAGCCAAGTTATCTTGGCTCAGGGTCGGGGTATAGTTGTCAGGGGTCTCAGGTGGTCTTAAATCCTTTACCATTTTGGGAACAGGGTCCCAGCTGGGTCCCTATGTCTCCAGCGTCATATGAGCCAATCTGCATAAAAGGGGAGTGTGTTAGCCACTGAAAAGAATCTTCTAACATGTTTGTCCTTTCTTGTTGATTGCAGCCAATCAGAGTAAAAGGAGGTGAGTCAGCCACTGAGAAGACTCTTCTCAGTAGCTAACACCCTCCCCTTTCAGGTTGATTGGCTCCTATGGACATCTGTTGTTGTGGGAGAAGGCATGCATAGGATGAACTGTGGAGATAACGATGGAGAGCAAGCGAGTCACAGGGCATGGCATGGATATAATGAAGGGAACCTGCACTTCTGAATTTGCCACTACACTACTGCTCAGGGTGTCTCGAACAAAGGCCTGACCCCAATCTCTCCCCAAATAGTCTTATACAACAGCATCTGAGGGATCATATATATAGCCATGGTAGCAGAGATGTTCTTATTAGTTCAGACATCATGTAGAATAGTGGCAAAGAATTAGGAGCCAAGGAATTCAAAATCACCTCTTCCATGAACTTTCTTACTAAATGGCCTGCCACAATCCCTCAGCTTCAAATCTTTCCCACCCCCACAAGAAGATAATAATGTTGACATTACAGAATTGTTTCATGAATTATAGCACAATCTTATACATGTTTACTCAGTGGGGCTTATTCTCTAGTTGAGTGAATACAGGATTGCACCCTTACTGAGATAAGGTACATGAAGCATGCTGAAATATTCCAAAGTGTTATATAAAAGTGTTAAGTCTTGTTATGAATGCAGCCTAACAATAGTTGGTTTCCCACACATAGATATAAGTATTGCAGTATTAAACATGCAACATCAGCCAGAGATTATAACTCCCCTCCCCCAAATAGGATCGCTATCAGCACAATTATTAGTCCCTATTTTGTTTGTTTAAGTATCTCTTAACTGCCAGTAATGAAGAAGATTCCAAGGCGGCATACAAAAGTGTGAATAAATCTATTTCAACAACATATGAATACAATACCAAAAAAAGAGTCGATAAGATAAAATGGCAGGGTAAACCATAAACCAAAGGAGCCATCTGCACTATACATCTAAGTCATTGCTTCACCCAAAGAATCCTGGGAACTGTTGTTTGTTAAGGGTTCCAAGAATTGTTAGAAGATCCCCTATTCACTGCACAGAGCTACAGTTCCCAGAATTCCCTGGTAAGAGGGACTGCTTTTTAAACCACTCTAGAAACTATAGCTCAATGGGGAGAATGTGTGATCTCCTAAATTGGGTGTTAAAACAAATTAAACCAGAACTGTCACTACAAGCTAAAATGATGAAACTGAGATTACCATACTTTGGACACATAATGAGAAGACCTGATTCACTAGAAAAGACAATAATGCTAGAAAAAAACAGAAGGGAGTAGAAAAAGAGGAAGGCCAAACAAGTGATGGATTGATTCCATAAAGGAAGCCACAGACCTGAACTTACAAGATCTGAACAGGGTGGTTTACAACAGATGCTACTGGAGGTCGCCGATTCATAGGGTCGTCATAAGTCAAAATCGACTTGAAGGCACATAACAACGATGCTTAGTACCCTTAACAAACTACAATTCCCAGAATTATTTGGGGGAAGTCATGACTGTTTAAAGTTGCCAGTCTGCTACTGGGCCACGTTGAAGGTACTTGTGTTAACTGACAAAGCTCTAAAGTACTTTAAAAGACTGCCTGATTCTCTATGCTCCATCTCAGTCACTGAGATCTGATGGGGCACTTTTGGTGGTTCCCCATGCCCCTGGGTTCGGTTGGGCTCCTCCAGGGATCAAGCCTTTAGAGTGGCAGGCCCTGCCCTGTGAAACTTCCTATCAATACAGGTTTGGCAAGAACTATCCCTCCTTTCTTTCAGGTCTCTTTTGAAAACTGGACAGGCCTTTTAACATGAATTTTCCCCCAACCAATGCACTATTTATTGCTGCTTTTATTATTTTTAATGTTGTTTTTATTGGTTTTTAAATGTTATTGTGTTTGTATGTTGTAAGCTGCCTTAATGTACTTCTGTGAAAAGTGTGGCTTATAAATAGTTTAATAAATAAAGTGGGATGATACTGCTTTAAATGTATACAGATGAGGCCTAAGAAGCAGTGAATGAAAGCAGTACGAACTAAAATATCACCAAAGATACCTGGGCAAATAGGAAAGTCTTTACCATATTTTTCAGTGTCAGGTTATGTCAGTGCCAGGTGTACCTCCTTGTGGAGAGCATTCAATCCTCAGGAGCAGGGCACCACCACAGGAAAGGACCTCTCCTGTGTGACTATATCTTTTACAGAAGGTACCTGAGAAGGGCTTTTATAGCAGATTTTAAAACCAGAGAGCCTACCATCTGGATCAAAGATCTAGAGCTAGGAGTGAGTTGGAAAGTGAGTTTCCTCCTGCACAAGAGTGAGATTACTCAAAGAAACAAAAGTCATGGCAGCTCTTTCCTCCTAAGCACTTGAGAGATCTGGGCCTGCATGTGAGGCAGAATTTCTGATAAGCTGAAACTCCACTGCTCTTCACTCTCTCTGAAATACCCTTTCATTCAACAGTTATTCAATGCATTTCCTCCAGAGGTCCCTGGGTTAAAGAGAAAAAAGGGGAGGAAAACAGCTGTTCAGCTTCTTCATCTGGCACACAAACACACCCGCCCACACACTCAGAGAACATATCTCTGAGTCTGCGATCCCTTACCTGCACCACTGGAGTCCAGGGGGAATCACACCCAAGTGAAACACAGACGGTGTAATCCTATACATGCAGCTCCAAAGCAGAGTTCTCACTCAATTCTGTGTGGAGCACAGGAAGCTGCCTTACACCAGATCAGGCTATTACTTTATGTGGCTCAATCAGCAGTGTAGTGGCAAATGCAAAAGTGCAGGGTCCCATCATGATAATCACACCATGTCCCCTCACAGCCATGCCCCCTTCTCTGATTATACAACCTTCTAAGATTCATAGAATCATAGAGTTGGAAGGGGCCTTGTAGGCCATCAAGTCCAACCCCCTGCTCACAGCAGGAAATCCACAGCTAGAGCATCTCCCGCAGATAGCTGTCCAGCCTCTGCTTGAAGACATCCAGCGAAGGGGATCCCACCACCTCCCTAGGCAGTCGGTTCCATTGCCGAACTGCCCTTACTGTCAAGAAGTTCCTTCTAATGTCCAATCTGAATCTATGCTCCTGCAACTTAAAACCATTAGACCTAGTCCTACCCTCTGGGGCAGCAGAGAACAAATCTGTACCCTCCTCTATGTGACAGCCCTTCAGGTACTTAAAGAGTGCAATCATGTCACCCCTCAGCCTTCTCTTCACCAGACTGAACATGCCAAGTTCCTTCAACCTTTCCTCATAAGACTTGTTCTCCATACCGGCTATTATACAATAAAATGAGCTTTCAGTCTCTTACTTTGTTTGGAGTACTTTCCCTTAGTGATGCATTGCAACAATCAAGACATATCTCCATGAGATGCCTTTCAGCAAGATCTTCTATTTTCTGTGCATGTATATGAGGAAACGTACTAAGATGCTGTACAGTAAGAAACTTCCTTTGCCAAGTTTCCGTTCTTGGTTTTCATACACACCATTCAGAGTAAATGCATTTGGGCAGAGCTTATGAGTTTTAGGAGGAAACTTAAGCATGGAAATTCCAAATCCTAACTTCTGGTGTTGGTTGCACAATTCTCTCTCTCTCTCTGGCGTATTCATTTGTATTTCACCTAACCATGCATGACACACATATATAGAACATCATATAAAGATGAAACACCATCACACATACACACTTTCTCTACTCCCAGCCTGTGAACTTATTTTTTCTCTTTCCCTCCTCCTCCTCCCCTACAACTCCTGGGGTTGGGCTGGTACAAAACCACACATTTCCCCCTTGCCCCATTGTGCTAGTGGGATGAGAATAAGATCCTTGTTAATAAGCAAGCAAACAAACAAACTGGAGGCCTTGCAGCAGAGAGAGACCTTTTCCGCCCAAGTTCTCTCTTCCCTCCTTTTCCACTTTCCCTTGCTTGCTTGCTCTCTGCCATCCTTCCCATGCTCCCCAGTCCTTCCCATAAATGCCTTCTCCCACAACAAAAAACGTCCCTAGGAGCCAATCAGCATGAAAGGGGAGTGTTAGCTACTGAGAAGAGTGTTCTCTGTGGCTGCCTCACTTCCTTTCACTCTGACTGGCTCCAAACAGGAAGAAAGGATGTTGGAGCCATAGGGACCCTGTTCCCAAAAAAGTAAAGGGTCTAAGACCCCCAAGGACCCTGGACAACTACACCCCTGAATATTGCCTACACTGACTGGCAGCGGCTCCCTAGGATTTCAGGCAAGGGTCTCCCCAGAGCTACCTGGAGATGCCGGGGACTGAACCTGGGACCTTCTGCGTGCAAAGCAGACGCTCCAGCACAGAACTCTTGCCCTTCCCTACGTGTGTGGCTTTGTAAACAGCGGCAGGCTTAGGCTCTAATAGGAATCCTGCAGTCCATTTCCCTGACGCAGGCTCTGACTTTCGACTTCCACGCAGTTTTCCACCCCACCACAGCTCCACCTGTTGTACGTCTGCCTCCGAGCCAGCCTGTGCAATGTGCTCATCCAGAGGAGAAGGGCGTCACCGTTAGTGCAAAGCCCGGAGCGCCACATTAGCCAAGAGCACGCCGCCTTACCCCACGGATATCCCAGTAGCCCAGCGTGACTCCCATCTTCCACGCGTCCGTCCCTGGCTGCTGTTGATCGGCTCAAGCAGAAGCTTTCCTTCTCAGAAGCTGAGCACCGCTTTTAAACTTGACCAGCGAGGTTTCCGGAAGGGAGTGTGGATGGGCGAGTCCCGTTGTGAGCTCAATATTAAGGAAGCAAAGTCCGCCCCAAACCCTCTTATTTCTAGAGGCCTGGCTCGCTTCCCGGCCTTGCAGCCTTTCCAAAGTTGCCTTTGTTTTCTCAGCAGCGTGGGATGGTCAACTCCCTCTCCACCCCACCTATTAAAAGCATACATTCCTCTTTAGATTGCTTACTGGAAGGTTCGTGATCCAAACCCCTTTAGCCAAAAGGGAGGCTAGTAATAACTTGTACGGGAACAGATTTCTGTGCACAAAAGACCTTGACGAAGTCTGGCTTTTAGAAATGTTAGTTTCTTTAAAACAAGAGCGGGGGATTGTGAGGAGCCCCCAGAGAATCCCAAACAGAGCGAGTTGCAGTGATACACACTGGGGCAAAAAATTCTAACTTCATTTCTAAATTTGTTTCCATAACTACTTCTTTCAAATAGTTTAATAAAATTATATGTGGTTCAAAGGGTAGTCTATATCCAGTTATTTCCTATATGTATTTTAGTATATTTCCCAATATTTTCGTATTTTCAAGCATTGCTAAAAATGTCTAGACAAGCAGCTTTATTATGGTTGCATCTCCAACATCTACCAGTATTTGTTTGATGTATTTTAGAGATTCTATGTGGTGTGAGATACCACTGATACGGAAGTTCAGCATTATTTCAGATCTGTAAATATGAGTCTCTGAGGGATTTTGTCCATTTCCATGTTTAATATTTATCCATCTCCTGCTGTAGATCTTTATTCCATTTTTTTGTAAAAGTTTTCTTGATCTTTTTTGCTTCTATGATTACAGATTTTTCCTGTTTGGTTTTTTATTCCTACCAGTTGACGTCAGATATTCAAATTTACATTTTTCCCTTAATGAGCCATAGAATCATATAATAGTAGAGTTGGAAGGGGCCTATAAGGCTATCAAGTCCAACCCCTGCTCAGTGCAGTCAAAGCATTCCCAAATCCCGACAGATGGCTGTCCAGCTGCCTCTGAATGCCTCCAATGTCGGAGAGCCCACTTCCTCTCTAGGTAATTGGTTCCATTGTCGTATGGCTCTAACAGTTAGGAAGTTTTTTCTGATGTTCAGTCAAAATCTGGCTTCCTGCAACTTGAGCCCATTATACTGTGTCCTGCACTCTGGGACGATCAAGAAGAGATCCCGGCCCTCCTCTATATGACAACCTTTCATGTACTTGAAGAGTGCTGTCATGTCTCTGTGACGCCCTTCCCTGGCTCTCCCTGTCAGGTTCCTATCTGCGCGTGGCTACTGCCTGTCACTAGGCACCACCAGGGACTCCACCAGTCCGGACTGTCCTTTTTTATTTTTTCTCTCCCCGCTCTAGCACAGATCTCAACAGATCCCCCTGCTAGGCAACCACCAGTCACGTCCTAATACTAGTATTCCCAGAGACTCTGAATACTGGTATTGTTATTCTCTTCACCGCTGCCACCATTTGTTACAGTTCCCCTTCAGCCTTGGTCATTACCTTACCCTCCCTTCTGGTCTGTGAAACCCCAGCCAAGGATCAGGCCTTTGGTAAACCAAATTAAGTATTTATTAAAGATAAGAAAGCTAACAAGATTAACAAGATTTCTTCTTAAGGCACATAAGCATATGGTTTTACTCAATACTAATCTGAACTCCACCCCCCTCCTTCTCCACTCTCTCCTGGCAAACAACTCTCTCAAACCCCACCAAGCAACCCACTCTTTCTCTTCTCCCCCCAGATTCCACTCTCACTCTTCCTTTTATACGTTCAGCCATTTTAAACACTCAGCCAATCATCTAGCATTCTACTGCCCATTCACTCCCACTCCTCTTCAACTCCACTTACCATGTATCTTCTAAACAACAACACTTACCATATATACATTAATATAGGAACATCACAGTCTCCCCTCAATCTTCTTTTTTCCAGGCTAAACATGTCCAGTTCTTTCAGTCTCTCCTCATAGGGTTTTGTTTCCAGTCCCCTGATCAGCCTTGTTGCCCTCCTCTGAACCTGTTCCAGTTTGTCTGCATCCTTCTTGAAGCGCAGAGACCAGAACTGGATGCAGTACGCAAGATGAGGCCTAACCAGTGCTGAATAGAGGGGAACTAGTACTTCACACAATTTGGAAACTATACTTCTGTTCAGAGCTTGGAAAAGTTACTTTTTTGAACTGCAACTCCCATCAACCCAATCCAGTGGCCATGCTGGCTGGGCTGATGGGAGTTGTAGTTCAAAAAAGTAACTTTTCCAAGCTCTGCTTCTGTTAATGCAGCCTAATATAGCATTTGCCTTTTTTGCAACCACATTGCACTGTTGGCTCATATTCCACTTGTGATCAACGACAGTTCCAAGATCCTTCTCACATGTCATATTACTGAGCCAAGTATCCTCCATCTTACAACGGTGCACTTGGTTTCTTTTTCCTAAGTGTAGAACTTTGCACTTATCCCTGTTGAATTTCATTCTGTTGTTTTCAGCCAAATGCTCCAGCCCATCAAGGTCCCTTTTGAATTTTGTTTTTGACTTCCACGGTATTAGCTGTGCCTCCCAATTTTGCATTATCTGCAAATTTGATAAGCATGCTCTGTACCTCCTCATCCAAGTCGTTAATAAAAATGTTGAAGAGCACTGGGCCCAGGATCGAGCCCTGTGGTACCCCACTTGTTACTTCCGCCCAGTATGAGAAGGAACCATTGATAAGCACTCTTTGAGTACAATTCTGGAGCCAACTGTGGATCCACCTGATAGTTGTCCCATCCAGCCCACATTTAGCTAGCTTGCTAATCAGAATATCATGGGGCACTCTGTCAAAAGCTTTGCTGAAGTTGAGATATATTATGTCCACAGCATTCCCACAGTCGGTTACCCGATCAAAAAACAAGATAAGATTAGTTCAGCAGGATTTATTTTATTTATTTATTTGTTTGTTACATTTATACCCTGCCTTTCTTCTCATCATAGAAACGCAAGGCGGCTTACATATGGTTCCCAGGAGGTCTTCATAAATCCATGTTGGCTCCTGGTAATCACTGCATTGTTTTCAAGGTGCTTACAGACTGACTGCTTTAAAATCTGCTCCAGAGTTTTTCCAGAGATTGATGTTAGGCTGACTGGTCTGTAGTTCTCTGGTTCCTCCTTTTTGAAGACAGGGGCAACATTCGCTCTCCTCCAGTCATCCGGCACTTCACCAGTCCTCCATGATTTCGCAAAGATAATAGACAGCGGTTCTGAGAATTCTTCAGCCAATTCCTTCAATACTCTATAGGATGCAGTTTATCAGGCCCTGCCAATTCGAACTCGTTCAAAGTGATTAGGTTTTCCTTGACCGTTTGTCTATCAATCTCAAGCTCTAATCCTGCCCCTTCTACTTCATGTTTCCTGGGAGGGTCATAGATCCTTTTTTGGGAGAAGACTGAGCCAAAGTAGGAATTGCTACTGCCTTTTCTTTGTCATCTGTTATTATTTTGCCATCCTTATTGAGTAGCTGTGCCACCATTTCTTTTCTCTGTCTTTTACTATGGACGTACCTGAAGAAAGCTTTTTTGTTGCTTTTAACATCTCTCGCTAACCTCAGCTCATTCTCAGCTTTAGCCATCCCTGCAATTCCATGATAACTGCCTGTACTCTTCCTTTGTGGCCTGGCCTTCTTTCCACTTCCTGTATGTGTCCTTTTTTGTTTTCAGGTCATCTCTAAGCTTTTTGTGAAGCCACATTGGCTGCTTCTGCTGTTTCCCCCCTTTTTTCCTTCTTGGAATTGCTTGCCATTGTGCTTTTAGAATTTCCTTTTTTGGAAACTCCCACCCATCTTGGACTCCTTTTCTCATTAGGGTTGTGTGCCATGAAGTCATGCTTACAATTGTTCTGAGTTTATTAAAATCAGCTTTCCTGAAGTCCAGGGTGCACTTATGGCTACTCTCATCTTTCGCTTCTGTTAAAATCAAGAATTCAAGTATGGTGTGGTCACTTTCCCCCAGAGTTCCCATAACTGCCACTTCATCCATCAAATCATGTCTGTTGGTTAGAATCAAGTCCAAGATAGCTGATCCTCTGGTTGCTTCCTTCACTTTCTGTACAAGAAAGTTATCTCCAACACAAGTCAGAAATTTCTTGGAGGGGCTGTGTTTGGCAGAATTTGTCTCCCAACAGATATCGGGATAATTCAAGTCCCCCATTACTACTATATCATGCCTCCTTGAAACATTGGCAATTTGCTTTCAAAAGTTACATTCTCGTCTTCTTCTTGATTGGGTGGTTGCTAATAGACTCCAAGCACCACATTCCTTTTATTACTTGCCCAATTAATTTTAATCCAGATACTCTCAGTGGAGCTACCAAGCTCATCTTCCTGTGTTTCTGTGCAGGGACATATATTTTTAACATATAGCACGACTCCACCTCCCTTTTTATTCCTTCTGTTCTTCTTGAACAAGTTATATCCTTCAATTGCTGTATTCCAGTCATGGAAGTCATCCCACCAAGTTTCAGTTATACCTATCAAGTCGTAATTACTCTTCTGTATTAAGAGTTCAAGTTTGTCCTGCTTGTTTCCCATGCTCTGCGCATTAGTATACAGACATCGAAGACCATGAAGCAACAACAACAATGGTTGCTTCATCGAAGACCATGTGATTTATGGTTTAACTTCCTTACTACATTTTTCTGAGGACTGTTACTGGGCCCTATTAGAGCCTATCTCTCTGTTCCCATTACTGTGCACAAGCCTTCATCAGTCCTTACCACCAAGTTTATGTCTCCCTCCCCCTTAGGATTTAGTTTAAAGCCCTCCTGATGAACTTCTCCATGTTGTGGCCAAACACATTCTCCCAGTCCTTGTGAGACACAACCCATCACTTGCCAGCAGTCCATCTTCCAGGAAGCATAGCCCGTGGTCCCAGAATCCAAATCTCTCACGTCGGCACCACCCTCATAGCCATTCATTCACACGGAGTATTTTTCTTTCCCTTTCTACTCCTCTTCTAAGTACTGGAAGGATGGATGAAAAAACTATCTGGGCCCCAAAGTCCTTGAGTTTCCTTCCCAGAGCTTCAAAGTCTGATGTGATTTTTTTCATAGCTCCATTTGGCAGTATCATTTGTTCCTACATGGATGAGGAGAAAGGGATACCTGTTGGTGATGAGTGATGGCAACCCTTCCGTCACATCTCTAATCCGTTCTCCTGGTAAACAGCATACCTGGCAAGTCCGCGGATCTTCTCGACATACTTGGGTTTCGGTCCCACGCAGTAGGGAGTCTCCCACTACTAGTACTCTTCTTTTTGTGGGGCGTGGTTTCATTGCCCCTGCTTGATTGAGCTTCAGCCTCTTGCTCGTTGTCACATGGGGTCTCATCCTCGACTGGTTGAAAGCTGTTCCATAGGTCCACTGGTTCTTATAGCTCTTCTGTTCCTAACTGTCACCGTTTCCCACAGAGTTTCCTCCACTTTGTTGTTCCTCTCCAAAGCAGTCTCCTCTTCTGCTACCACATGCTGTTGTTATTCCACCTCCACTTCTCTTTGCTGCTGTTGTTCCAGCATTCTAAGAACTCTTCTCTTATAGTCCTCAGTGTGGCCACCCGCCATTCCAGGCATCCATCTATCCATCTATCCATCTATCCATCTATCCATCTATCTATTTATTCTTGGATTTATTAGTCGCCCATCTGGCTGGTTACCCAGCCACTCTGGGCAACGTACAAAACAGAATAATACATTAAACATTAGGCATACATTAAGTATTAAAATTATTAAAACATACAGTTTTTTCTTCCAACAGTGCCACAAGCTTACACTTGTTGCACGTGTACACCATGTTGTTCTCAGGCAAGAAAACAAACATGGCACACACCTTGCTTGCAGGTCACAACCACTGGAGTATCCTTCCTGTTCATACTCTCTTCTACCTTTTCTTTCTTTCTAACATGTCCTACTTCAGGGTAAACTTGAGAGTCCCACTGGTATGCGGTGGGCTATACAAGAAGAATTAGTAATTAAAAAAAAAAAAATTAGGGACCTCCCCTTGAGCTCCCATCAAACTCCTTTGTCAAACTCCTGTTTGTTCTCCCTGTTTGCTAGCTCTGTTCGCTTGCTCTCTGAAAGCTGGCTTGCTTGTATCGCCTCTCCTGCCGACGAGCTGAGACAGCTCCCTCTGCTCTGCTTAGTTTTCTTATTTTCTTGAAAAAAAATGAACTGCCTTCAAGTCAACTTATGGCG